>NC_134265.1:217201325-217509937 GCF_031893055.1 Leptodactylus fuscus
CTGTACTTTATACTGACTACCCCAAATTACTATGGCTGCCAAAACTGGAAAAAAATTCCAATAAAACTATACTTGTTGTGACTTTATTAGCTATCCAACTCACAAGCCATGCGTCAGATGTGCAGTGACTATTAAAATAACAGCCATAATCTACACAATCCATAAATAAATTCAGAGTTGCATGTCGTCAAATTCACTTTGGCAGAGGTTATGACTGTTAAATTTGGCTAAGAATTCAATGCAGAGTGACATAGCCTCCTTCATAGGCCTAGTAATTCTAATGTGAGCAGCTGGAGAATTTAGTCCCCTGGTAGAAAGGTACAATCTTTTTGAAAAAAAACTCTGCCTATCGGGATTATTTTTGAAGTACAATTCAATAAACCTAGTAAGGCTAAGGCCCCATGTAGCGGGCCAAAGCATAAAAGCACTGCAGAAAAGAAGGTGGCAACAACGCATCGCGGATTTTCCAGCAGCACATATCCCAGAAAGTCTGCAGAGATTTCCTCTTTGGACTTTCTGCTTCCATTATAGCTATAGGGAAACCACTGTTGTTTCTTTAGGTATAATTGACATGCTGCGATTTTCAAAATTGCAACCGTTTTGAAAAAACACAGCATGTCCGCTGTGCATATTTTTTCACAAAGTGTAGATGTGATTCGCTAGAATCCCATCCACCTTGCAGTGACTGTAAAACACAGCATTTTTTTGTGGTGTTCTCCAGATTTACTAGGAAAAACTCTTTTCAACTACTAAAGGAATGCCAAAAAAACGCAATAAAATTATCTAACAATCTATAACATTCATCCAAATATGCATTACCAATGAACAAAAAGTCACTAGATAGTGAATAACGCCTCCATCTGGGACTTAACTTTGTACACCCAGTGCAAAAACGTAGAAAAGGACTCAAAATAAAAACACTGTAAAGAAAAACCTATTGGTAAGCACTTATCAAAGTCAAACTCACCATTAAATTGCAAACCTAATGAGTTAAAGCCAGAAGGATTAACAGGAAGAAGATGAAAAGCAGATTTAATATTTGCCTAAGCCAATATTGCGTTTTTTTCCCCAAAAAGCTGCAACAATTTAATAGCCTGTTCAAATGACGCATACTTCACAGAAAATTTTTACTTATCCACCTCATAATTCAATGAATTTTTCTCAGGATATGATATGTGATGTATTAATCAATAGAAGTATTCGGCTCTTTTTAAGAACAACACATAAAGGGGACAATCTCAAATTTTTAAAAGTAGGGGATGAAAATGGTTCTTCTGTTCTACCGGCTTCAACCTCTTCATCAATTTTTCCTTTACCATGTTCTGGTATTTTTCAACAGATTTTAAATTCTCAGCCCATTGACAACCATGAGCTTCATAACTTGGGATTTCATAACTGACATCAAAACCTTTAAAAATGTATTCTGCTTTCTCCCTGTCTGGGTACAACCCAAGCCATGGTACCTGTTCTGTCCCCACATGAGGCGAATGAAGATGTGGTAAGTGGATAGGGGCTGGGAGAGTTCCTACCTTCGTTTCCTCAATGCAGGGCAGACAGGACCATGTTGCTCAGCATCCGGAGATATGATGCACACCGGGGATTGTGAAGTTCAGACTTGTTTATTTGGAAGACTGGACATACAGCATGTGATGGTAATGCAGAACTTCTCCAGGAATACAGGTGTAACAAGCAGGATGGTACAAGTGTGAGCAACTAATTATGTGTGTAAGTGGTCGAAAACTGATACCTTCTACAGCTCAGTCCAAGTGTGTCTTTCTAGAGAAAATGGAAGTGAAGATATGTGCAGAATTAATTAACTGCAGGCTGCCATACAGAAAAGGACAGTAGGTGGCAGCAAAGATTAAAAAGAATGCAATCTATATGAACCGTATGATTACACCTAGGTGAAACAGCACAGTACCAGCTTTATTAGCTTCACTGGCATCCAGGATCTTTGAGAGCTGTTCTTTGGTATTAACCCCTTCCCGCCAATGGCACTTTTTTGACTTCCTGACCAAGCTCGATTTTTCAAAACTGACGTGTCACTTTATGTGGCAATAACTTTGTTTAGTCATAACACATTATACTTCATGTTAGTAGTAAATTTTGGTTGATATGTTTTGTGTTTAATTATGAAAAAATAGGAAATTTGGTGGAAATTTTGAAAAATATGCATTTTATAAAGATTGAAATGATGTGCATTGCATACAGATAGTCAGACCGCCAAAATTATATCCTAAATCTCATGTCCAAGATCTCTGCTTTATGTCGGCATCAAACTTTAGTCACCCTTTTATTTATTTTTTTTTTTATAAGGTTTACAAGTGAAACAACAATATTCAAAATTTTCAAGAAATTTCTAAAATTTCCAAATTTTTTAAAGGGACTAGTTATGAAGGGGTTTTGAAAGACCCTTGTATTAACCCCCCCCCCCCATAAATCACCCCATTTTCAAAACCGCACTCCTTAAATAAGCCAAAACATATACCTAGTATTTTAACCCTATAAGTGATTAACAGGAATTAATACAAAATGGAGGTGAAATTTTCAAATTTGATTTTATTTTACTAATATTTTCGTTTAGCCCTAGAATTTGCACATTCACAAGGGGTTAAAAGAGAAAACAAATCCCACAATTTGTTATGCAAGTTCTCCAGACTACCATAGTACCCCACTTGTGGGTGTAAACTAATATATGGACGCACAGCGAGACACAGAAGGGAAGGCGCACCAAGGAGCTTTTAGAGGGCAGATCTGTCTGTGATCAGTTTCAGAAACCATGTCGCATTTACAAAGCCCTTGAGGTGTCAAAACAGTGGAAACCTCTAGAAAGTGACCCCATTTTGAAAACCGCACCCCTCAAAGAATTTATCAAGTGATGTCGTGAGCATTAGTAACCCCGAAGTGAATATGTAAGCTGTGCGGAGTAAATTGGGTACACCAAATCCCATTCTATTTTCCCACTAGCTCCTATGACACGGATGGGGAAGAGGGGCATTCTGGGGATCAGCGCTGGTGTATTATCTCTCATAAGCTCTAAATATGGGGTGTCCCCTGAAAACGCTCGCACAGCTTATACATTTCCTTCTAGTCGCAGCCACTTATGTCCTAATGATTTGGCAACTTTTGGGGTTTTTGTCTTCATATTGTACAAGCTAGATTTTTATTTTTATTTTCTGGCAATGTGGCCATATGAGGGCTTGGTGTTTGCGGTATTAGATGTATTTTTCAATGCCACCATTTTGGGGTGCCTGTAACTTATTGACTACATTTTATTAACTCTTTCTGGGTGGGATGTAAAAGGAAACATCAATTCTGGCATTGCTTTTTAGCATTTTTTTTTCCCGTGCAGAGTACAGCATAAGTAACATGTTACCTTTATTCTGCAGGTCAGTACGGTTACGGCGATACCTCATTTATATGATTTTTTAATGCGTTGCTATTTGTGCAGAATAAAATTCAATTTAGGTAAAAAATTAATTATTTTTGCATTGCTATCTTCTGTAAGGCATAACATTTTTATTTTTCGCTAGACAGAGCTGGTTGTGCTCTTATTTGTTTGCGGGATGACCTCTGCTTTTTATTGGTACCATTTTGGTTTTCATCTGACCATTTGATTACTTTTCATTGAACATTTTGTAAGGGAAAGGTGGTGAATAATCATTATTTTGTGCGGTTTTCTACGTTTTGTACGTATGACGTTCGCTGTTCGGGTTAAATGTTTTAATTTTACTGTTCAGGTTATTACGGACATGGTGATACCAAATATGTAATGTTTTTTTCTATTTTTCTTTATTTTACATAATAAAACATTTTATATGGGGAAAAGGGCTTTTTGGGGCTTTATTTCTTTCTAATTTATTTTAAACTTATTTAAACTTTTTTATTTTTACTTTTTTATAACTTTTTTTTTCTGTCCCCATGGGGGATTGAAGCAGTGATCTGCTGATCTCTGCTTCACTAGATATACGCTGCAATACACGTGTTACACATGTATTGCAGTGTAGAGGAAGCTGTCAGCCTGTGTGGACGCACAGGCTGACAGCTTCCTTTGGGCAGGATCAACCAGGTACGTGGAGGTAAGTGATGGGGCAGACCCGGGGTCACTGATCAGACCATAGGGCTGCCCCCTACGAACATCGGCACCCCCCGAAACCGTCGCGGGGGGTGCCGAGCGACACCATAGTATACTGAAACCCCTGAGATGCCGGCGGTCATGTTTGACCACCGGCATCTCAGGGGTTAACACCCGCGATCGGACCCGGTTCCGACCGCGGGTGTTACAGGGCATTGTCAGCCATAACATACAGCTGACACCCGCAGGGCATGGTGCACACACAGTTTCTATGTGCACCATGAAGCCGACGTACTAGTACGGCGGTTTGCGGGAAGTCCTTCCCGGCAGCGCCGTACTATTACGGCGGATGTCGGGAGGGGGTTAAGGGATTGCTGCAATTGGTTGGCCTTCTTATAACTCTGACACTGCCCCCCTCACTAAATAACCATTTGTGTTTATATCTGCAGTTAACCAACCATTTGCATTGAGCCTCACTGTAGGCAAAAAAAAACTTTTTAAAAACATTAGTAGACAAGGCATTAGATTGTGTCACACGTATTGATTTTTGAGAAAGCTTTAAACTTAACCCTAAGCTTAGTGCCCCATTGACGGGAATACCACAATTTTTTGGCGAATCATCTTATCATATTGGAATCAAACCATACTGCCATAATGACAGTATGCTTCTAGCACGGTATGACGGTATGCTTCTCTCACCATACACAGATACAAATATACAAAATGCCTGTAACCAATTATTAAAAGACCTCAGAGGACCTTGTTTTTTTATCATCCTCTTTCTTATCAGATTTAATTTTCTTAACAATTGGGTTTTTAACAGTTGTAAGGGGTTCAGCTCACACAGTTGGGAACGGCAATGACACCATGCAGACAGGTAGTAGAATAAACAAGTCCAGTGTTTTATTTGGGCATTCGGCATAAAACACTGTGCCAGCAAAGAAACAAAACAACAAACAAAACCTAAGCCTTGTCCGGCTCTAGCTATACAGTAGGTTACCTCTCTGACCTACAGTAGGTTACCTATCTGACCGACAGCAGGTTGAGTCACCATATTAGCAGGTCCAAGTCCACAAGGTACCTGTTTTTCCTCAGGAGTGTTTTCCTCACACACTCCTTGTGTGTATCAGGCTCCTAACTGAGCTTCCTTCCCCAGTAAATAGCCCTAAGGAAGCCTCACCTGTGACTGTCCCGGGCTCAGGGCAAAACCCGTGGTGGAGTAAGGGTGTGGACTGGAAGGCTCCCACTACCAACCTGCCCTCCAGTCCAGAAAAGCCAGCCCATGTAAGGAACAAGAGCTCCAGCAGACTATGCTCTGCTAGAACATGATTGCTCTGTCTTTCCTTTATCTCGCCTGGCTGAGGAAACCAGGAGAGATATACACTCCCTCCACCACCTTACCGTACACTTTACCACACAGTTGAAAACAATTCAATATACTCTTTTCGCCATATTCGCTCCTTAACTACTAATTGCAACCCAATGGCGAAACAGTACAAGGCAAAACTTATTTAGTAATAATCTCCAGGACACCAATACCCTTGGTAGGAACATTAGTAGACCATATATTTAGCTGGTGAATTAACTACCAGCTTGTTCACTATACTCAAAAAGACTTTCATGACACCAGAAATTAAATTTAAGCTAGCATTATCTGCTATATTAGATAAGAGGGGATGAGAGGAAGTGATAGATTGTCTCACCCCTATTGTCCTCTTCTTCTCTCGTGCCGTCTCTGCTCCAAGAAAGCCTCTGCACTCCTTTTCTTCTTGCCGCTGGCTCCGCACCGCTGCTACCAGGCTGAGGTTCTTCCAGGGAGCTCCACAGCCAGTTCTTTTCATCTACACTCCACTCTTGTAATCAGCTCCTTCAGAAGTTTTTCCATGGACTCAGGTTCACAGCTCTTTCACAGGAACAACTTCTTGACCACAGTGAGATCTCCTTTTTAAAGCTGAATTTTCCCACCACTGGATCCAAATTGCCAATTACTATTGCTACTGGAAAAATCTGCCCAGCAACAGAAGGTTCTGGAATCCTGGATAAACCAACAGCAATTGAATACACCTGAGGAGAAAAGAGGGGGGGGGGACACGCTAAAAATGACAATATCTAACACTTAAAGGGATCCTATCATTCAATCAATTTTTTTTCTCCCTAACACGTCGGAATAGCCTTAAGAAAGGCTATTATTCTCCTACCTTTCGTTGTCTTCTCTGCGCCGCCGTTCGCCTAAAATCCCGTTTTTTCTCGGTATGTAAATGAGTTCTTTCGCAGCACTGAGGGCGGGCCCCAGCGCTCAAACAACACTGGGGGCGTCCCCAATGCTGCCAGAGAACTCTCCAGTTCCGCCTCCATCTTCTTCTGGAACAAGGTCTTCAATGTTTGGGATTGTAAATATTTTACGTACATAAGGGTTCAACCATCTGACATTTTAGTGTAATATTTATCCTTTTGTCTATATTTTTTTCTACTTATTGTTGTATTTGTGTAATTTTAAGGTTATCTATATGCACTTGAGAAAGAGCAAGATTGGCTCGAAACGCGTTGTACTGTTACCAAATAAAGTCTTTTTGGGTGAGCGCTGCCTCTGTACTTCTCTTTGGAGAGTCTGGTCCTAATTTGCTGAAGGTCTTCAACGCGTCTTCTTCTGGTGGCGGCTTCTAACTTCTAGGCCTCGGGCAAGCTGACTGCGCATGCCCGCTGGCCACGAGAAAATGGCCGCTTACAATACTATGTAAGCGGCCATTTTTCTTGTGGCCGTGAGCAGAAGAAGATGTAGGTGGCGCTGGAGAGTTCTCTGGCAGCATTGGGGATGCCCCCAGTGCTGTTTGAGTGCTGGGGCCTGCCCCCAGTGCTGCGTGAGAACTCATTTACATACCGAGAAAAAACAGGATTTTAGGCGAATGGCGGCGCCGAGAAGACAACGAAAGGTAGGAGAAGAATCGCCTTTCTTAAGGCTATTCCAATGTGTTAGGGAGAAAAAAAAGTGATTGAATGATAGGATCCCTGTGATGAATGGCCCAGAGTTATGGTCTTTTTTCACTGCCTTCTCAGACATATTTCCCTTTTGCCCTGTTAATTTACTCTACCTGATTAGCACGATGCCAGAGACCGTGTCAAATTGTCCAAGCCTAATTCCTCCCTGGAAGTAGCTTGGCTCATCCCTTTGTCTCAACCTGGGCATGGCATTATCATGATTGTGCTAACTTCATTATTCTTAGCAGGGGGTGTCTGGGATCAGTGGACTGAGAGCCTTGCTATCACCTTTTAGCAGACAAGCTGACTCCATAGGAGACTTTCAAAGAGTTATGACCATATATAGTAATACTGGTACAAGGTGAGGGGGAGAGCTGACCACCTTGCTGACCTCATCGTGGGAGGGGGCTGAGTGGAGATATATTGTCACACATGACAAGACCCCAGGCTCTTGTTGTTCTTCCTGGACTGCTGGGATGTGTCACGAAGTGCTGTGATGCTGTGGAAGCTAATCCCTTGGATCTAAGGTCTCTATTGCCTATGGAGATACCATGCACCCTGAGCTATTCTGCTAATGGGGAGTCAAAACCTTACCACCTAAGGATTACTTATGGACTCTAACTACTTATGGACTCTAAAGGACTGTGTCCTGGATTTCATGAGGTAAATTCCGGAGACCCAACATGGTATTATAATTCTGTTTCTAATCTTTTATTCTTTTTATCTTACTGCACTGTAACATACCTTTCTGTAACCATATAAGCTTGTATCCGTTAGCATATATCTCTATGTATGTTGGTTGTCTAGTATTGACCCACTTGTGTTAATAAATATAAAACTTTAGAAGGCTCGTCTCATATTATCCTATAAGACCCGGTCCCTCTCTCAGGTTGAGAGCGGATAGTAAAGATAAGAAGGTGATCGCAGTTTTGCCTGTGGCAAGGCCAGGTAGGCCAGAGGTTGGGTCAAAGCGGCTTAGGCGAGATCCTTCACATTGATGGCAGTGGTGGGATATAGGATAACAGTGTTGTGGGTTCTGTATAACTCAAGCATTGGGGATTGTTGAGGCAATCCTATGATTCGAGTTCGGTACTAGAACAAGCTGTATATACGGTGAAAAAGTGTGATTCAGTGCTGTTTCCTTCTTTCTCTTTGTCTATCCTATCCTCTGTTCTGTAAGACCGTCCTGTGGATGGCTAGCGGTCTGAGGAGCAGAACCAGGGAGTTGCAACAACTTGAATCCTGTGGCACTGAGCAGATGGCTGGTGAGCAGACAGAAGCCGCTGTGCAAGGTACGGAGAAAAGCACAGCAGAACTCCTCGTGCCTAGGACTAATTCTCCTAATGGACCCAGCAGTCCCAGGTCTATGGATGGGATGGACTTTTCTTTGCAACTGGCCCTACAACAGTTGGGCCCCAGTGACGTTAATGTTGATCCATGAATAACAAAGGGCTGCGAGAGGCGCAGCAGAGCGTCAGACGGAAAGAGAAGAGGCAGCATCTGTGAGGGCACATCAGTTAGAAATGGCCCAGCTGCAGAGGTCTACCAGCCCTTCTCAAGGCCAAGATAGCCGTGCACAGAGGCCTCGCCAAGAGGACTTTCCAGTCTTGGAGCCAGATCGAGACTTGGACAGGTTCTTGCAGGGATTTGAAAAGGTGTGCAAACAGAATCAACTCCCAGAAGCAGAATGGGTCCGTTACTTGACTCTTCGGCTGAGAGGTAAAGCGCTGGATGCCTACGTGAGTGTACCAGCCGACAGAGACCAAGACTATAAGTCTCTCAAAGCAGCGCTGATCGACCAGCTCACACCAGAGGCATATCGCCTAAAGTTCCGGGGTATACAGAAGAAATCTACGGAGAGCTTTGCGGATGCAACGGCCCGGATGTGCGTGTGGTTCCAGCAGTGGACGGATGACAAAACCGTCACCACCAAGGCAGAACTCGCCGACATTATGCTCCATGAACAGTTGTTGAATATCTTTCCCTAGGAGGTGCAACAGTACATCTTGGACCGGAAACCCAAGGATGTTCATGCTACTGCAGCATTGGCAGATCGTTATGTCACCAACTGGATGTCTCAGAAGCCTGCCAGCAACGGCTGGAGGGGAGAGTAAGACAAACTCGGCCCCGAGGGGTCCCCCTACTTCCCCTGCCCCAAAAACTGTGGGCACCCTGGCGACCTCCTCCAAGCCCCAAGGAGAGGTCCGGCGGTGTTATGCCTGTAACCAGCCAGGACATATCAGGCAGGAGTGCCCCAACCGCCCTAAGGACCGCCCTGTTCCCCGGTCTACTGCAGCTGGCCCATCTGTGTATTTGGTTGGGGGTTTGGGGGCTCCATCCAATGCTAATCGTCAACCGGTTACTGTGGGGGATAAAGTGGTCATAGTATTTCGGGACACTGGGGCGGATGTAACCCTGGTGCAATCTGATGTGGCCCCTCTGGACAGTATTATCCCTGGGAAAACTCTGACCCTGAGGGGTATTGGACAAGAACGTCACACCATGCCCATGACTTGGGTCCATCTGGACTGGGATGCGGGAAAACAAATGCGGGACGTGGGGGTGATGCCTGACATGCCAGCTAATGTACTGTTGGGGACCAACTTAGGGCCCCTGGTATCCCATTATGGGGTGGAAGTTGCTCAAAATGGTTGTGATACTCTGCCTGCTAACGTTGAAGATGCTAATGATAATGCAGTCAATGCCAATTTTGATATTTTTCCTGTAACTGTTCTTGATGTACCAGGTGGTCAGGTGAGTCATGAAGGTCTCAGGGACACTCTGGGTCTGGGACCGACTGCAGATGTAGCGGTCGTAGTGGTCACCCACAGCCAGCGGGCTAAAGAGGTGGAAGGTACCCCATTTCCGGGGCTGCTCCTTCCACCGCCCTCATTGGACCCCTGTCCATTCCCAGCCGAACTGGGAAATGTTACATATTAACGGTAGTAGACTACGCTACTAGATACCCAGAAGCTGTTGCGCTGTCCTCCACCCGGGCTGATGAAGTGGCTAAGGTGCTGGTAGGCATCTTCTCCCTTGTTGGGTTTACCAGAGAGATGCTCACGTACCAAGGTACCCAGTTCATGTCTGCCTTGATGCAAGGCCTGTGTAGGGTAACAGAGGTGTAACATCTGGTGACCAGCCCGTACCACCCACAGACCACCCCACATGGCCTCTGTGAACGGTTCAATGGCACCTTGAAGCAGATGCTTCGGATGTTAGTCGAGTCCCATGGGCCCGACTGGGAGCTGTATCTCTCGCACCTGTTGTTCGCTTACCGGGAGGTGCCTCAAGCCTCGACGGGGTTCTCCCCCTTTGAGCTCTTGTATGGGAGACATGTACGTGGGCCCCTAGCTCTTGTGAAAGAGTTGTGGGAAGGAGACTCAGCCATCCCAGGTGTGCCAGTTGTGGAGTATGTCCTGCGATTCCGTGACCAAATGCAGACTATGGCGCAGCTGGTGCATGACAACATGGTCCAGGCCCAGGCCGACCAGAAGCGCTGGTATGATCAGAATGCCTGCGAGAAAACTTACCAGCCAGGGCAGAAGGTATGGGTCCTAGACCCAGAGCCCCCTGACAAGCTTCAGGCAAAGTGGGCTGGTCCATACGTCGTGCACCAGCAGGTCAACAGCTATCTGGTCACGATTGATCCGGACTGGAACAGGCGCAAGGTCTTCCATATCAACATGATGAAGGGTTATCATGACCGGGAAGCCAGTGCCTTTCCAGTGTGTAGTCTGCTAGAGGCGGGGGGGGAGGTCGGCCTTGTTGACTTGCTTGCTCATTTTAGGGGAGGGGAGTCCCCCGGGAAGGCCCAGGTGAACCCCCTGCTAGCAGAGGCCCAGCGATTCCAGTTCAACGAAGTTCTGCACTCCTTTCCTTGTCTGTTCTCCGGAAGCCCGGGAGAAACGACCAGGCCATCCACCATGTGGATACCGGGAATAACAAAATGGTCCCCGGAAATAACAAAATGGTCCCGGTCGGCATGTCCCGATTTCAACTCATCGGCGTCCTACTGTCCGCCCCTGGCCCTCATAGTGTAAATGCAAAAAATGCGACGATTTACAGTCCCTAAAAAAGTGAATGGGATTATGGCTAATCCCATCCACACATTGCAGAAAATAATTTGCAGTGGACAAGCTGCGATTTGCAAAATCGTTGCGTTTTAGGAAATGGCAGCATGTCAATTAGACGCTGGCAGTTTCCATATAGGTATAATTGAAGCATACAGTCCTCAGAGGAAAACTTTGCGGACTTTCTTTGAAAAGCACTGCAGGAAAAACCTCAGTGCCTTTCAGCCATATTTTTTCTCACTGCACTTTTTGGCTGTGGTTCGATAAGTGGAGCCTAAGCCTCAGAGTGGTGGAATCACTTTTTATGTGTAAACTGAATTTTATTGAAATTTTCAAAAAAGGAACACACAAAGTCACTGGGTATTGCAATAATGCAAAATTAGAACCAACCATGGGCAGATCTAATATCCTGGGAACAACCACACATCGCCCGAAGTGGGCCAAATAAGATGAACATGCACCATGAGCATACGACACCAAACAACACAGAAGGCGCATCCACAGGCGCAACACGGTCCCAAGAGTGGGACCAACAAGACACAGAACTGAGGGAGGACGATATACCACAAGGACGGAAAACAAAGGGGGAGAAAGAAAACATCAATTGACATAGAGGTAAGAAGAAGGACAATAAGACGCCAAGAAAGAAAAAAAAAAAAAAAAAAGACCCCAAAAAGGAACAAACCGAAAAAATTAGGGGAAAAGAGAGGAAAACTCAGACGAATCCTGAAATATGATCCACGGCCACCAGAAGGTCTCAAATTTAGACGAGTCCACGAGGTCTTCCGCGACTAAAGCTTCCATCCTCCCAATTAGGAGGAATTCTCAGAGCCACTCTGACAAGGAGGGAGCTACTGTGCTGCGCCAATGGCGTGGAATGACCGTTCTGGAAGACGTAAGAAAGTGGAATAGCAAGTCACCCTTTACCCTAGAAATCTTTCCAGGAATAAGAGAGAGGAGGGCCAATTGGGGGGGGGGGGGGGGACACAAAGCGACCACTAACCTTAGAGTACAGGGAACAGGGAGAAGACAGACGACCAAAACTCCTGAATCTTTCCGCAGTCCCACCAAATATGAAGGAGGGATCCCACCGCGGATCCACAGCGCCAACATTCCTCCGACACAGAAGGAAAAATGCGGTGCAAAAGGGTCGGACAACGGTACCAGCGAGACAAGATTTTATAATTTTTCTCCTGCGCACTACAGGGCATAGGCAGTTTGTGAGTCAATATAAAGGAGCGTTCCCAATCAGCAGCAGATAAACGGGAGCACAGGTCAGAGTCCCAGTCCATGGTAAATGGAGGGAGACCCGGGGCAGAGGCCTTTAGGAGGATATCGTATAAGATGGAGAGAACCCGAGTCGGCACCACGGGGCGAAGAAACTCTGTCTCCAGGGCGGTCGGGGCAGTGGAATCACTTTTTACATGCTCTTGTAGTAAGACCCATTATCTTACCAGACCACACTAGTAATTATTTACATTTCTGACATACCTGCAAGTTTTACAGCAATCCCTCACTTCTATCTGGATGTATTATTTTATTTTGTCAGTGACTGTGTGCGTATATGTGTGCCGCACAGCCCTTCATGTGCTCGCCAGAGGTATCCTGACTGCCATTAGGTATTGAGATAAGATCCTCAGACCCAATGTGAGACCATATGCTGGGTTCCTCCTAATGCAGGACAATGCCAAACCTCATGTGGCTGGAGTGTGTCAGCAGATCCTGCAAGATGAAGGCATTGACGCTATGGACTGGCCCGCCCATTCACTAGACCTGAATCTGATTAAGCACATCTGGGACATCATGTCTCGCTCGCTCCATCCACCAACGTCACGTTGCACCACAGACTTTCCAGGAGTTGGCAGATGCTTTAGTCCAGGTCTGGGAGGAGATCCCTCATGAGACCATCCGCAACCTCATCAGGAGCATGCCCAGGTGTTGTAGGGAGGTCATAGGGGCACATGGATGTCACACACACTACTGAGCCTCATTTTGACATGTTTTAAGGATATTACATCAAAGTTGGATCAGCCTGTAGTGTGTTTTTCCACTTTAATTTTTTGGGGGGGAACTCCAAATCCAGGCCTCCATTGGTTAATAAATTTTATTTCCATTGATGATTTTTGTGTGATTTTGTTGTCATCACACTCAACTTTGTATAGAAAGTATTCAATCAGAATATTTCATTCATCAGATCTAAGATGTGTTATTTGAGTGTTCCCTTTTTTTGAGCATTATATATATAATCCTTTAGAACAACGGTGCCCCCACTCTTAATTTCCTAATGCAGCTTCCTTAAAGGGATTGTCCAGGAACAAACTATTTTTCTTTGTAGCCCAGAGTTGGTGAAAAAAAAAATGTGGACAGGTCAGCATGTTTTTCTTGGACTACCCCTTTACAGGGTATGTCCACGTTTATTGCAATTTTTCTTTTAGTATTTTTTCATATATATTATTGGTTTACTATTTCTTCTGCAGTCTTAGTTTGCTCTCATGTATTGCATGTTGCTGTCTCTTCTTTCAACTGAGATCCATCTAAGAAGCTGCCTGATGGCTCCTTCTATGTTATTTATGTTGTCCTAACCTCTCATAAATACTTGTTTATGCTGTTTGGTAAGATTTTAGCTTCATTCAGCTTGAGGCTGGGACCCACGTAGAGTAAACACGGCAAAAACTGCAGTGTTTTATAATACCTGCAAAGTGGATGGGATTGTAGCTAATCCTATACACACACTGCAGAAAAAATCTGCAGCGGAAATTCTGTGCTTTCAAAAATGCTCACGTTTTTGTAGATCAAAGCATGTCAATTATACAGCATACAGAAAGCTGACATTTCCCGCATTGATATAACAGAGGCAGAAAGTCAACACAGGAAAAGTCTGTGGACCTTCCGTGAAAAGCACTGCATGTAAAAACGCAATGCGTTTCCATCTCGGTTTTTCCTGCAGCAGTTTTTGGCTCCTGCTCGCTATATGGGGCCTTTATGAGTGGTTAGGACAACATAGATTACAAAAAGAGTGGTCAGACAGCTTCTTAGATCTCTTTGAGGCTGGGGCCCCACGTTGTAAAAACTGCAGTTTTACAGTCACTGCAAAATGGATGGATTCCATCCACACATTGCAGAAAAATATGCACAGTGGAAATGCTGTAATTTCCGAAGCCACTGCGGTTTTGGAAATCGCAGCATGTCAATTATATCTACAGAAATGCTGGCAGTTTTTCTATAGATATAATGGAAGCAGAACGTCTGTAGTGGAAACCTCTGAGGACTTTCTGTGAAAAGCAATGCATCAAAACCACGATGTGTCACCACCGTATTTTTTCCTGCAGCGCTTTTTTGCTGCAGCTTGCACTAGATGAGAGCAAGTGACAGCTGCAGAAGAAAACGGTAGCACAAAAAAAAAAGAAACCCTAATTGAAAACTGTTTTGTAGACAATAGATATAATGCAAAAATACAAAATTGTGTTTTCCATTTCCATACAGTTAAACAAATGATCCCATGAAGACTATATTACTTACATAGCATGGCACCACCTGGTGTTCAAAGTTCACATACTACTAAGCAAAGTGCATGCAGGCACAAGCTCAGTCATCTCCCCTTTGCCAGTTTTCACTAGCAAAGATGATATCCAGGCAGAGATATATTGTACATTGCAAAGCAATGGTAACAAACAGGGCCTTTGCAATAGTTGGACTGTGTAGCTGAGAAGACTAATTTTCACCTTGTTGGTTCTCCTGCGCCGCAGCACGCAAGCAGAGGGTGGCGCAGAGACCCGAACAGGCAGAGATGTTACAGTTCCCATGGGGGATTGAAGCAGTGATCTGCTGATCACTGTTTCACTATATGTATCTGCAATACACGTTTTACACGTGTATTGCAGAGCACAGGAAGCTGTCATCCTGTGTAGACGCACAGGATGACAGCTTCCATTCCTGGCAGGATCAGCCAGGTAAGTGAAGGAGATGGCATGGGGCAGACCCAGGGTCACTGATCAGACCCCAGGCTGCCCCCTACGAACACCGGCACCCCCTGAAACCGGAGCGGGGGGTGCCAATCACATTACAATCCCCAGAGATGCCGGCGGTCATGTTAGACCGCTGGCATCTCAGGGGTTAACACCCGCGATCAGACCCGGTTCCGACCGCGGGTGTTACAGGGCATAGTCAGGTTCTGTGTGCGCACCATGCAGCCTCCATACTAGTACGGCGGTTTGCGGGAAGTCCTTCCCGGCAGCGCCGTACTATTACGGTGGATGTCGGGAAGGGGTTAAAGATGAGAGTCTCATCTTTAAAATGAATCTTAAACCATCATGATAGCCCCATCCAGTCCTGAGATATAGGGCTTTAAATTGCTCCCCCTCCTGTCTAAGGAAGCATCTTACGAACTGTAGTAGGAAGGGGAGAAGAGGAGCCCTGCAGCCTGCACAGAGATGATGAATGATCATCATTATCTGTGCCTAACCTGTATGCGACTGATGTCCCTGCTACCCCCTCTCTTACCAATCAAAGAGCATTCTATATATTTGCGCTCTGATTGGCACATAGAGGGATAATGTAATTTCCTCTGAGCCTTACTAGTGGGGTATTCTTATGTAATACCCTCTAAACATAACCAGGAAGTTTATTGGCGCTGTGACCCAGACATTTACCATTGTCCAGGTCGCAGTTAAAAAAAAAGTCGCACCAAACACTTACACAACATATACATAAAGTCATGAATAAAGTTTACATTTCACCCAATCCCTATCCTGTCTATACCTGAGCTTTCTACAGTAAAATACGTCTCTAGTGATATCCGTTACACGCTAAAATAATAGCAATAACAATTATCAATAGAGATGAATGTATAGATTGCTAAAATTTTTATAGGGGGATGGAAAATAAAATTTTTATGTAAAGTCCTATTTAATTTGCATGCACAAAATGGGATGGCGCATTTCTGCAATTTTGGCATTTCTTTAACACCCATCTCTGTAAATATATACATGTGTGGTATGTATGAACTCCTCACATATTGCAATTTTTTGGAAAATACATTTAATTTGCATAAAGGGATTGCTTGAGATGCACTTACGTGGCAAATTTGAATTTTTGTGCAGTTTTTTCTTGTAATCTCTGTTTTCTGCAAAGTTAAATGAAGGTGGTTATGTATACAAAATATTAAATTGTGTTTTTATATACAGTATGCTGTGCAATCTCAAAAAAGTTAGATTTTGGTATCACAGTTTGCTTAGGTGCAGTATAGCTTTTTAACATATCCTATCCTACTAATAGTGTTTGTGTGTCAATCACGCAAAAACGGCTGAACGGATTTGAATGAAATTTGGCACATTGATAGATTGTAACCTCGATTAAAATATAGGATACTTTTTAGCCCAGTAAATGGCATGGCTACATGACTAATATGAATTTATAAATGTAAAGCACCATGGAATTAATTATGCTATATAAATAAACAATAATAATAAATAATAAATAACATACTATAGTACACTTTTTGTGCAGCAGCCTTATCTCAGGCCCCAGGGCTGTTGTCTCTCTGTGTAAACACACCATAACCCTCTGTGGATTGTCTACATACATTTGCATATTATCTGATCTGGTCCAGGCACTGCAGACAAACTGACAAGTGCAAACACCTTTCATCCAAATTGGCAGTTTGGCAATTTTAAACATGACTGGAAAAAGAAAATCTAATTTGTCAAAAACAACGAGAGCTATGAAGGTCGCCAGAAGTCAACAGAGTTCTCCTCAAGCGGACCTGAAGGAGATCATCAACGCCAACAACACATGCATTATATGGCGTCGCAGCAAGCTGCTGAGATGCCGAAACAATTACTGGCACAGTGTAAAGAACAACTTTAGTACCAGGCCAACTTGTCAGCTGCCGAAACGTCGAAGCAGGCGGATAATAATAATAAATGTTATTTATATAGCGCCAACATATTCCGCAGCGCTGTACAATTTGTAGGGTTCAAGTACAGACAGATACATAACAAAGACCATCATTTCACACAATGGGACTGAGGGCCCTGCTCGCAAGAGCTTACAATCTATGAGGTAGAGGGGGTGACACAAGAGGTACCAGGGGCGGCATTGCTTATGCAGAGGTCAGACACTTTTGTAATAGAGGTTACTGTCATTACACAAACATAAAACTTTATGAGCCGTCAACAGTCGTGTCCTTTAATATGTGGATGGAGCTTGGACCTATAAAGTTAGCATGAGATGACATCATATCATGTGGGGAAATGTGGGAGCGGGGACAGAGGAGGGTTAAGGGTTTACGTTAGACATTGTGATAGGCCTGTCTGAAAAGATGCGTCTTTAGTTTGCGTTTGAAACTGTAGAAATTGGGAGTTAATCTGATTGTCCAGGGTAGAGCATTCCAGAGAAGTGGTGCAGCTCGGGAGAAGTCTTGTATACGTGCGTGGGAGGTTCTGAAAATAGAAGATGTAAGTGTTAGGTCATTGAGTGAATGGAGAACACGGGTTGGGCGGTAGACAGAGATGAGGGAGGAAATGTATGGAGGTGCGGCATTATGGAGAGCCTTGTGGATGAGGATGATAACTTTATATTTTATTCTATGATGAATAGGCAGCCAATGTAGCGACTGGCACAGACCAGAGGCATCGCTGTAGCGTCTAGCCTGATAGATGAGCCTGGCCGCTGCATTCAGAATAGATTGTAGAGGGGAGAGTTTAGTGAGGGGAAGACTGATTAGTAGGGAATTACAGTAGTCAAGGCGAGAATGAATCAGAGAGACAATAAGTGTTTTTAGTGTATCTCTGGGAAGGAAAGGGCGTATTCTAGAGATGTTTTTGAGGTGGAGGTGACATGAACGTGCGAGTGATTCAATATGAGGGATGAAGGAAAGGTCTTCGTCAAACATGACCCCGAAGCAGCGGGCCTGCTGCCTAGGAGTTATAGTAAGGCCTGAGACTACAATGGATATATCAGGGACAGATCTGTTAAATGGTGGAAACAGTAGTAGTTCAGTCTTGGAGAGATTTAGTTTCAGATAGAGTGAGGACATGATATTTGAGACAGCAGAGAGACAGTCGCTGGTGTTCTGTATGAGTACAGGGTTGATGTCAGGGAAGATGTGTATAATTGGGTGTCATCAGCAGATGGTACCTGAAGCCAAATCTGACGATGGTTTATCCAATGGGGGCTGTGTAGAGAGAAAAGAGCAGGGGGCCTAGGACTGAGCCCTGAGGAACCCCAACAGCAAGGAAAAGAGGGGAGGAAACAGAGCCCGCAAATGATACACTGAAAGTGCGGTCTGAGAGATAAGAGGAGAACCAGGAGAGCGCAGTGTCATTGAGGCCAACTGAGCGGAGCATAGTGAGGAGGAGATGATGGTCAACAGTGTCAAAAGCTGCAGAGAGGTCCAGAAGAATAAGAAGAGAGAAGTCACCATTGGATTTAGCCATTAGGAGATCATTGGAGACTTTTGTGAGAGCCGTTTCAGTAGAGTGCAGAGCGCGGAAACCAGATTGTAAAAGGTCAAGCAGAGAGTTAGCAGAGAGATAGCGGATTAAACGAGAATAGACCAGGCGTTCCAAGAGTTTAGAGATGAAGGGGAGGTTAGAGACGGGTCGATAGTTAGCAGCACAGGATGAGTCCAGGGAGGGTTTTTTCAATAACGGGGTTATAATAGCATGCTTGAAGGAGGATGGGAAGATTCCAGAAGAGAGAGAGAGGTTAAATATTTTAGTAAGGTAAGTCGTGACAGCAGGCGAGATTGGAGAAGGTGTGAGGGGAAGGGGTCACTACTGCAGGTTGTAGGGCGAGATGAAGAAAGTAGTTGGGAGACTTCCTCTTCTGTAATAGGTTCAAAAGATGAGAATGGACAGTCTGAAGTGCGGTTGGTGAGGGGATCATTACTATGGTAGGTGATGGGATCAATGCCACCTGGGGCTTGGGCAGTAATTTCCTGGCGGATCTTATCAATTTTATCATGGAAATAAGTGGCAAGGTCATCGGCACTAAGGTCTGTGAATGGCGTCTGCACCTTGGGTGTGAGTAAGGAGTGAAAAGTTTCAAAAAGTCTTTTAGGGTTGCTGGAGAGAGAAGAGCTGAGGGCGGTGAAATAGTCTTGTTTGGCGTGGTAAAGGGCAGAACTATATGTTTTAAGCATAAATTTGAAGTGGAGGAAATCTGCAGGTGAACGTGATTTTCTCCAGAGACTTTCGGATCATCAATGCCAACAACACGCTCATTATATGGCGTCCCAGCGAGCTGCTGAGATGCCGCAGCAATCATGGGCACAGTGCGAGGAACGAGTTCAGCGGCAGGCCAACTTGAGATTTGCTGAAACACTGGAGCATGTAGATCATCAACGCCAACAACACGCTCATTATATGGCTAACCAGCGAGCTGCTGAGATGCCAGAGCAATCACAGGTACAGCACGAGGAACAAATTCAGTGACAGGCCAGCTTGAGAGCTGCCAAAACGCCGCAGCCTGTGGATCATCAACGCCAACAACATGCTCAATATATGGCGTCTCGAGTTTCTGGAACAATCCCGGGCATAGCGTGAGGAACGCGTTCAGTGCCAGGCCAGCCTGACAGCTGTCGAAACGCCGTAGCAGGTGGAACATCAACACCAACAACACGCTCAGTATATGGCATCCCAGCGAGCTGCTGAGATGCAGGAAGAATCACAGGCACAGTTCGAGGAACAAGTTCAGCAGCAGGACAGCTTAAACAGCTGCCAAAACGCCGGAGCAGGCAAACCATCGATTGCAGCAATTTGCTGAATTTAGGCAGATCATCGACGCCAACAACATGCAGACGAAGACGCGGGCAGAGGCTAGTTAGTGAATTACAGCAAAATCCTGCTTGTCTTCCGTATTAGGTTTTTTTTTTAGTCTGAGCTCTTGTAGTTGATGTTTGCAGTACATATAGTATCACATCTGGTTCACATCTGTATTCCGTTCTGGAAGTCTGCTTGGAGACACCTGAACAAAATACCAAACAAAGTAAAAACAAAAAGCGGTTAGCTAAGAAACCACACGAACTCCATAGACTGTAATGGGTACGTGTGTTTTCTGGTCAAAAGTCAAGTGATGTATCTGCTGCTCTCAGGGGGGAGGGAGGAGGGGCTAAGTGCACAGGAGCGAGCCTAGAAGGGGGGGAGCGTAGCGATGTTGCAGGCACCTGTGCCGGTGTCTAATACTCCCCGGCATCCGCCTCTCTATTACAGCGGATGCCGGGTCTCAGTTGCATTGTGAAAGCTGTACGTCCGATGCCTAGCTGCATCAGGAGCGCACACGCAGGGCCAGCAGCATAGAAGCGTCGTCTTCTCGCCGCTGGCTTTGCATATGTAGCCCCGCCACCAAAAGACGCAACAAAGCCGGAAGAAAGAAGAATTTACAGCATCAAAGACTGGTGAGTATGCGACGTGGGAATACCCCTTTAAAGGGATTCTACCATTAAACTACTATTTTTTCTAATTACCACGTCGGAATAGCCTTAAGAAAGGCTATTCGTCTCCTACCTTTAGACTCCGCCGCGCCGTTCCGTAGAAATACCGGTTTTAACCGGTATGCAAATGAGCTCTCCTTAGCAGTGAGGGTGGGCCCCAGCGCTGAAAGGCCGATAAGCGCATCCTCATTGCTGCCAGAGAGCTCTTTCCTGCACCGCCTCCTTCTGCAGCAACTCCGCCTCTTCTGGCTTCTCTTGCCCTTGTAGTTCTATACAGGAGCATAGAGAGGCCACCCCAAAATGGCCGCCGGCCGGCTCCTGTATTGAACTGCAAGAGCGGCTACCCAAAAATGGCGGCTACCCATTTTTGGGTAGCCACTCTTGCAGTTCAATACAGGAGCCGGCTGGTGGCCATTTTGGGGTAGCCGCTCTTACAGTTCAATACAGGAGCTGGCCGGCAGCCATATTGGGGTGGCCTCACTATGCTCCTGTATGGAACTACGGCGCAGGAAAGAGCTCTGGGCAGTAATGGGGACGCGCTCATCGGTGTTTCAGCACTGGGGCCCGCCCTCATTGCTGCGGAGAGCTTATTTACATACCGGTTAAAACCGGTATTTCTACGGAACGGCGCGGCGGAGACCACGTCTAAAGGTAGGAGACAAATAGCCTTTCTTAAGGCTATTCCGACGTGTTCATTAGAAAAAAAGGTAGTTTAATGGTAGAATCCCTTTAAGGGTCCATTCACACGGAAGAAATTGGTGTGGATTTTCAGTGCTAAAAAAAAGCCTCCCATTGACTTCAATGGGTTCCTGCAGAATAAGGAAGTCAATGGGAGGCTTTTTTTTCAGCAATGAAATTCCACACCAAATTCCTCACCATTTTCCTTCGGGTGAATGGACCTTTATAGTCTATGGGGTCAACGGGTTTCCCAGGTAACCACTTGGTAATATGTATAGGTTTCCCACCCCCAAGCGGACCTATATGAATAAGCCTTAGGGCTAGTTGACACGTGAACTGCCTGCGCGGGTTTTGACACAGAGAGACGCGGCGAGCCGCGTCTCTCTCTTGTCAAAACCCGCCCGCCGCGACCATCGCTGTCGCGGCTTAACCCTCTGCTGTCGGCTCAAATGAATGAATGAATGAGGGAGCTGCGGGGGGCGGAAGCCGCGCGACTGAGACTGCGCGGCTTCCGCCTGAAGAAAGGACATGTCCTTTCTTTTCTCCGCTAGCAGCAGCTCGCCGCTAGCGGAGAACAGAAGCCCGGCGGTCTCCATAGACCACCATTATAAGGGGAGGTTTTGGACGCGAAATCCGCTGTCAAAAACCTCCCCTTATACTCACGTGTGAACTAGCCCTTACACTATTTTTCATGTGGTATAATTCATACACCGCTTTCGGAATAGCCATGGCGGTGACAGGATGAAATACAGTATAAGCTCGCTAAACGCAGCTCTAGGTACTTATGGAGCTTCCCTGCTTACATTGAAGGGACCCTCGCGGTAGTTTTTTGAGGTGACTAGGAACCGCTGCAGACAACAGTGCGCCGCCCAGTGAGTTTACTGCTCGGTGCTGGAGGTGCAGGAGGGCGGGCTCGGCTCGGGCGGACTGGGCGGAGTCAGGAGTCTGCGAGAGGGAGAAGGCTGCAGCCGCAAGGAGGGAAGTTTGAAATGGCTGAATGAGGGGAGGAGCAGCAGCAGAGCGCCCGCCAGCAGTATGTGAGTGTGACTGCTCAAGCAGGAAGTGCTAGTGTCACGGTTCTACTGCTGTGCAAGCCCGCTGCTTCCCTGCCTGCCCGTCGTTCTCTTTTTTTTCTTCTCTGTTCAGTGGTCGTGCTGAGGTGTCTTGGCGTGGCAGGATGGAGGATATGGCTGTAAAGTTGTGTGAGGCTGTGGAAAATGAAGACGCAGAGTGAGTGTATACATCCATCTAGATAAATAATTGTGTCTAATTCAGACTGTGCATAATTGTTTATTTAGAATTAAATGTTTTGTTCTTTATTGGTTGCAGTTTGTCTATAAGCAATATGATGATCCCACACGTTAGAAAAATCCTGTGCCATGTATAGTGTATGCACTGATTTCATTGAGGCTTGGCTAGGGCTGCGTTCACACCAGCGCTTGTTTCCGTTTCTGAATCCGCTTGAAGTATGGAAGGACTTCTCTCTCCACGGTTTTCAGGCTGAAAGCTTCCTAACCCAATTACAGTCTATAGAGTCTGCAGGTTACTGTGGGTAACCCCTTTTTAAGCAAATTGGGTTCCTGTTTTTCGTGGACCCAAAAAATGGAACCTCAAGTGCAGGTGTGAACGTACAGTAAGCTGCGATAATAATGCTTGCCAAATCTATAGGGCACAGAACTATCCACGCTGTATAGTGCAATGGGAGAAGGCGGGCTGTCCTCAATATATGGGGAAGGAACACACACACAATATTTTAGTAATTATATATTTTTTTAAAAAAATTTGAAGGGGAAAAAAAATTGTAATTTTTAAAATGTGAAATACTCTGCTTTTCAGACAGTCCTACCACCCACGTACATCAATGAATATTATCGGCCATATCTCTGCTATATATTGGTACATATTTTTTTTAATGTTAGAAGGCTTCTAAATGTACCAGCGATTTTCCACATTTCTAACTATGGTGTACTGTTCCGTTTGTTCATTCTGAAATTACCTTGACTCCATTAGGAGTTGTTGAGATGCTGCTTCATGTACACACACATTTTCTCACCCTCTTTACATATTTTTATATATCCATTTATGATATACTGATTTATCAATCTATTTCTTTTCTTATTTATTCAGTCATTCATTCATATATTTGGTTTCACATTTATGTCTCCATGGTAAGCAGTCCACTCCGACCCCCTGTAGCCACGGTGGGTAGTTTTTACATGGTTTTCTTTTGGATACAAAAGTCCCTAATCAGAATGTACTATAATTGAAGCCAGAATCCGTTTCATTAATTTGTTATATCCAATATGTGGTAAATAATGTTCGGCTTATTGCGGTCTCGTCACATGTTGGTTTTGATTTATTTTGTTTTAAGAATTTGCACTTGAGAAGGGCCATAATCTGCCCTGAGACGCATTGTGTCTCTTCCTGTCTCAATAAAGAAGTTTTGGTCGTACCCCGTGGAGAGCGCTGTTCCATTCTGCCTGATCATTCAATTGGGCTGGTCCATTCCCCGGTTGCCCAAGACATTCTTGTGGTTGAATCTTTGCTCTTTGTCTCCTGTACAGAGAGATCAGTCATGTTGGATTTCAAAATGACAGATACTTTGGTCTTTCCGGAGATGAGGTGTCTGGCAGAAGCCTGTTCTCCTGTTCCCACTGGCTATACAAGCACACTTGGTCAGGCCAAGCATGCATGTTTTTGGGACGGATCAGGTGGAATATCTGTCTGCCCACTAGTTTCTTTCAAGGCACAGGAGATGACCACTCATCTAATCTCTGTCTGAGGTGAGGCACCCCTGACGCCAGTTATTTGCTGAGCAGGCGCTTCTTGACTTTTACTCTTTGTCAAAATGAAACTATGGAGATCCACTAAGTATCAGAATGGGACTGTTGGTCTTACACGACTGTAATGCATTTGCGGTCCGCAAGTTGCTGATCAGCAACACTAGTTGCTGATCATCAACTTACACTCCGCAGATGTCCGTGAGCTGCCGCACTCGCCCATAGAGTTCTATGGGCGAGTCCGTGCAGTGCCGTGAATTGCGGCCATTGCGGACATGTTCCAAAAAGTGCAGACCTCGGTTGCGGCCCGGCACACCACGGATAAAATATCCGGTGGTGTACGAGGCCGCATTGACTATAATGTGTCCGCAATTGAAAACCCTCAATTGCGGACTTAAACTACGGTCGTGTAAGACCAGCCTTAAGGCTAAGTACTGCTTTTTTTTTTTATTTGTAACCTGTTCTGAGCACATAGTTAAGGTCTGCCTTGTACTGTTCTTCTGTTGTTGTTCCCAGGCACACAAGCTTTATATATATTTCTTTTTTTATTTGTCTTTTCTTAGTGAGGTGGAAAATCTCTTGAAATGTGGAGCAGACCCAAATCTAGTTCTTCCGACTGGTATTGCAGCCATTCATCTTGCTTCAGGAAAGGAGAACGAGTGTGCCCTAAGATGTTTGACTCTGATTTTGCAATATGGTGGAAATCCCAATGTCAGGTGCGCTTCCTTTCATATCAAAATGTCGAACTTTGTCCTTATTGGCTTTGTCCAGGCTAAATTGATGATTCTAGTTTAGACTAAGCAACCCCGACAACTACCTTCTTAATTACTTACTTTTACAAAAATCTATATTTACCTAGATCTCTGGGGCGGTGACCGCCCTAGGCACACTTTACGAATTTTCTGGTGACATTATGGGGAACTAAACTAACTCAATTGGGAAACGGAGGGGCTGTGAGTCAGCTCTGAGTGAAACCCAATGCCTCATGGTAGTTGTAGGAAAACACAGAACAGAAAGATGGTCATGTTAACAAATGCAGAAGATATCCAGGAACTCAAAGAGAAACCCAGGAATCAGTCAAAACACTGCTAAACGTATTTTGGTGCAAGCGCTTGTCTTGTTTAGGCCTACATAAAGTATTGGATTTATGCAATCTATCTCTGAGCGTGCAGTACTTGGCGATTTCCATTGGATTTCTCCTCAGTCCGATTACTAACTGGGCTGTGAGGAACACCCCTCCTGACAGTCCTATCCGTAGCTCTGTACTGTCCTATGGGGCATTCCTCACCGCCTCGCCTTGACACAGCTGTGAAGAATGTCGTAGTACTTATCCATAGACTTATACTGGGTGTTTTTTCTCACGTCTAAGCGTCATTTCTGGGCAGTAAGGAACGCACCCTCTGATAGTACAGGGCTATGCACGAGTTCTGTCAGTGGGAGTGTTCCTCACAACCCAGCTAGACTGTCAGGAACGCCCTTCTGATGATGGGCAGAGATCCATGCCGAAACTAAAAGCACTGATATCTTCAGCCCTGAGGCACAGAATGGGAAAGCCGAAGGGGCCACACGGTGGCTCAGTGGTTAGCACTGCAGCCTTGCAGCGCTGGAGTCCTGGTGTTCAAATCCCGCCAAGGGCAAAAAACCATCTGCAAGGAGTTTGTATGTTCTCCCCGTGTTTGCATGGATTTCCATCCCATATTCCAAAAAGACATACTGATAGGGAAAAATGTACATCAAATGGTTGTATCCTCTGTTTTATACAACTCAGCAGAATGGTTTAGGTATCATATGAAATGAAATATGAGATTCATGAGAAATCATTAGTTAAACAAGGCTTAATATAAACATCACATTTCAGACTGTATTTTACTAGCGATATTTCTGATATATTTTAGTTTATTTCTTATAGCTAGTACTCCCGTCTCAGCTTTCATATGTTACCTAAATCACTATTAGGGAGCCTTCACACGATGTAACGCTGCGCTCATTCTGATATACTGATCGTAAAAACACGTTCAGAATGAGCGTGTAAAAAGCAGCTCCCATTGACTTGAATGGGAGCTGGCATACGTGCGCTCCCCATTGAAATCAATGGGAGGCTTTTTTCCCTATGCTTTCAATGTATTACGTGCGTATCACATTGAAAGCATACGGAAAAAAGCCTCCCATTGATTTCAATGGGGAGCGCACGTATGCCGGCTCCCATTCAAGTCAATGGGAGCTGCTTTTTACGCGCACATTCTGAACGTGTTTTTACGATCAGAATGAGCGCAGCATAACTCCGTGTGAAGGCTCCCTTACAGGGAAGTTAAGTTGGTGATGATTTTTGCAATATACATGGCTCAAAAAATTAAAGGGAACACTGCAATACCACATCCTACATGTCAATGAATTAAATATTCCAGTTCCAAATCTTTATTCATCATATAGTGCAGTGTGTTTAGAACAATAAAACAAAAAAATGATCAATGTAAATCTAAATGAATATCCCATGGAGGTCTGGGTTTAGAATGATATTCCAAAATCAAATTAGAGAGATCCTACTTTAGTGGAAATGCCTCAAGAACAAGGAAATTAGGCTTGGTAGTGTGTTTGTGGCCGCCTCATGCCTGTATGACCTACCTACAATGCCTGGGCATGTTCCTGATGGTGGCAGATGTTCTCCCTGAGGGATCTCCTCCCAGACCTGGATTAAAGCATCAGTCGACTCCTAGACAGTTTGTGGCGCAACGTGGTGAGACATGAAGTCCTAGATGTGCTTTATTGGATTCAGGTCTGGGGAGCGGGCAGGCCAATCCATAGCATTAATGCCACATGAAGTCTAACATTGTCATACATCTGAAGGAACCCTTGGCTCACTGCACTTGCATATGGTGTCACAATGGGTGTGAGGATCTCATCCGAGTACCTAATGACAGTCAGGGTGCCTCTGGCTGTACAGCTCTCCAACGAAATGCTTCCCCAAACCATTATTGATGCATTGCCAAACTGGTCATGCTGGATGTCGCAGGCAGCAGAACCTTCTCCAGACTCTCACGTCTGTCACATGTGCTCATTGTGACAATACTCTGGACAATGTGCGGACAGACACAGCTACCATTCTTACCATATCTCACATTGATGTGCCATCCTGGATGAGCTGCACTTCCTGAGTAACTTCTGTTTGTTGTAGACACCACCTCATGCTAGCTCTAGGGGTTAGAGCAATGGCAAAATGCAAGTGTGACCAAAGCAGGCAGAAAGGATGAAAACAGAGAAATGCTCTGTGGTCACCACCTGCACAAACTCCTCTATAGGAATGGTCTTGTTTTTTGCCTATAATTTCTACCCGTTGTCTTTTACATTTGCACAATAGCAGGAGAAAATGATTCCTATTCAGTGTTTCTTCATAAATGGGCAGGTTGATTTCACAGAAGTGTCATTGACTTGGAATTACATTGTGTTTTAAGTTTTCCCTTTATTTTTTTTGAGCAGTGTAATTAACCAAACACGCTTGACAGAATTGCAAAATAAAGAGGTAAATAAAATGTGAATTACACTTTCAAATCTTCCTTTCATTTTGTTGTGCAACAAACACAGAGAAAAAATTGAGGGAATTAATATTCGTTAAACTATGAACCGTTTTAGGAAGCAAGTTAAGGCGAATCTGCAAAAAAAAAAAACCCCAAAACTTAAGAGAAATGCATGGTAGAATATTTTTTCTTTGCAGATTTTTTTTTTCACAAAAAGTGAAAACACAGGACTGTGGACTTTCTGCTCCTATTATACATATCAGGAAAATGCTAGTGCTTAGGCTGGTGTAATTTACATGCTGCGACTTTCAAAAAATGCAAGAGTTTTTGAAATCACAGCTGTTCCGCTTTGAGGGGTTTTTTTTGTTTTGTTTTTTTCTCTTCAATGTGTGGTTGGGATTAGTCAGAATTCCTTCCACTTTACAGGTACTGTAAAATGCAGGGGTTTTTTGCCACAGCGTTTTCGCAATGTAGTGTCTCGGCCTAAAGGGGTTTTTCAATCTTTCTCACCAGTTTGCCTGCTCTCTTCTAACTTCCTGTATTCAGCATTCTGGTGGGAGGCTTACACTGTTTGATGGACAGGACACTGTGGTACCTCAGTAAATGAGAGAGAGAGAGAGAGACTATTTATAATGATTACTAGAAATATATAATTGAAATAAAATATGCTCAGTAAGTGTATATTACTTTTAAACAGGTTTTTGAAAGAAAAAACCTTTCATCCTGCCAGGATGGACAACAGACTTGCAGTAACCGCCATGATATATATATATTTTTTTTTTTCATAGATAGACATATTACCAGTGGCGTAACTACCGTGGTAGCGGCTGCCACAGGGCCCGGGACATTAGGCTGGAGTTACTCCAGATGGTAACGGGCCCTATTTACTTACCGATCCTGGCAGGGGCTGGGATCGGTAAGTGACACCGTGGGCCCTACAATCACTATCATTATAATCAGGGGTCTTTTCAGATCCCGGAGTATAATGATCAGAGGCCCCGGAAAGGTAAAGAAAAATAATCGAGTTTCTTACCTTTCCATGCTCCGGACAGGTTTCGGGCCTAGTTGTGACAGGTCCCTGACATCACATGTTCAGAGCCTGCGTCCCGGGTCATGTGACGAGAGCATGTCATTAAAGAAGGCTGACACTACCAAAAACTGCAGCGGAGTGGGAGTATAATAATTCTTCATGGCTGTTCGTTATGGGGCATAATACTGTGTGCAGGGGCCGTTATGGGGCATAATACTGTGTGCAGGGGCCGTTATGGGGCATAATACTGTGTGCAGGGGCCGTTATGGGGCATAATACTGTGTGCAGGGGCCGTTATGGGGCATAATACTGTGTGCAGGGGCCGTTATGGGGCATAATACTGTGTGCAGGGGCCGTTATGGGGCATAATACTGTGTGCAGGAATGCAGCGGGGGGTTAGTCGGTCGAGGTCTTCGGTGTTGGTCAGGAAAGAAGGGGGGGGCCATGTCAAAAGTTCGCCACGGGTCCCCGCCATTGCTAGTTACGCCACTGTATATTAAACCTCTGTCTGAGCCCTTATCAGGAAACTGCAATTAACTAACCTGACTGTCCAGGCCAAAGAGAAGTAGAACTTAGATTGTAAGCCCTCGCGGGCAGGGCCCTCTACCCCATTGTGCCAGTCGGTCACTGTTAGTATTATATCTACCTGTATATTTTGTGTATTGTATGTAAACCCCCAAATGTAAAGCACCATGGAATTACCGTATTTTTCGGACTATAAGACGCACTTTTTTTCCCCAAAATTTCGGAGGAAAATGAGGGTGCGTCTTATAGTCTGAATGTGGGGGGAGAAGCGGATTTACAGCATGGCCGCGCTACTGCCACCGCTGGTTTTCTTCAGCGGCAGGAGCTGCCATGCTGTAAATCCGCTCCTCCTCCGCAGGTCCCGGCAGTTAGTTAGCCCCGGGGCCGGTCCCCACCGGCCCCATACCTTTAGTGATGCAGGCCGGCTCCTGCACGGCGAGGCCGCAGGAGCCGACCTGTTCCGATGACAGCCGGGAGCCTAATGAAGGCTCCCAGGCCTGTCATAGATATATATTACTATCGCGGCTGGTCTATGACACTCCGCGATAGTAATGTATAGAATCTCCCATAGACTGCAATACACTTGTATTGCCGTCTATGGGACTTGCAATCAAATGATTGCAGGTTCAAGCCCCCTAGGCGGGGGATAATAAAATAGTAAAAAAAAAAAAAAAAACCACTTAAAAAAAAATAATAAAAAATAAAATAAATAAAAGTTCACCTTCTTTCCCTAGAATACATATAAAAGTATAACATTACTGTGAAACATACACATTAGGTATCCCTGTGTCTGAAAATGCCCTGTCTACTAATATTTTTATGTACAGTGAACGTCAAAATCAAAAGTGCTAAACCGCCGGGTTTTTCTCTCTGTTTTGCCTCTGAATTAAATAAAAGGTGATCTAAGCAATAAACATTTCCCAAAATGGTATAACTAAAAAGTACACCTGGCCCCACAAAAAAAAATGCCCTATACATCCCCATACAGCTGCAGGGTCACCTGTCAATGTGGCCTTGCAGCTGTTCCAAAACTACAACTCCCATACATTAAATATTTTAACATTTTTTTGCCTGAAAATTTTTTTTCCCTATTTTTCTCCTCTAAAACCGTCTTATAGTCTTATAGTCCAGTGCGTCTTATAGTCCGAAAAATACGGTAATGGTGCTATATAAATAAACAATAATAATAATAGAACTTATCCGACAACAAGCATGGTCCTGAGAACTGAGTCCCTCTCCAGATTGGAGTCATGTCACCTGTCCTAGATGCAAGGTAAGGGGTAGGCTGGGTACCTTGATAATGTTGTGTAAACAATAGGGAGGAATAAACTAACATATCAGGTAAACAGCAGCATTTCTAAGGCAATATATTTGGGAGAACTTTTAAATTTACATAAGCTAGCAGTTTAGATAAAATTCTGCTTTAGCCATAGGTTGTTGAACACCTTGCTGATTGATGACACATTCTGCAGCTTCACTGATTTTTCTAAATCTTCTGTTCTTAGATGTATAGATGATCTAACCCCAGTGCATGTAGCAGCTTCTTGGGGATGTTGCAAGGCCCTTAGCTACTTATTGCGGCAAGGTGGCGACCCTTCTATTCAGGATCAGGTTGGTGTATGTATGTGTGTGTATATATGTGTGTGTGTGTGTATATATATATATATAATATATATATTCCTATTCTATTGATAGACTTTTACGGTGATTTATCTTTCTCTCACAGGATGGCCATACAGCATTAGACTTGGCTTTAATGGAGAATAACAGGAGGTGTTTTGTTGCTCTTCAAGAATATAAAGAGAGAATCTCTGATAAACACTCAGGTGAAATGGATGGTAATGTTTGCTTATTTTTATGGTCAGCTAGCTATATTAATACGGCTACTGATGTTTAGATAAATATATTACTGTCTGTTTTCCCGTTAGGTGCCCCGGTGGAAGAGATATCTGTACTGTTACCGATAGCGTTCACTGTCAGAAGGGTGTTCTAGCTGGGAATGCCGCTCCTGACAGTACTGTGTGTGACGCTATACTGTGAGGGGTCGTTCCTTATCGCCCAGCGATGATGCTGAGCGGTGAGGAACGCCCCCAGCCCCTCCTGACAGCACCGTCGCTGGGCGATAAGGAACGACCCCTCACAGTATAGCGCTACACTCAGTACTGTCAGGAGGCACTGATAGCTCTTCCACTGGGGCACATAACGCGAAACCCGACAGTGCGCTGAATTCGGCACACTGCGGCTTTCTAGCGGTATGTAAAACCGCATGTGCCCGAGGACATGAAAGGTTCTCTTTAAGAATAAGTTTTAATAGAACTTTTTGGTACTTGAGCCAGTGATGGGGAATATTCTTAATTTTACTTCTGTAAAGCCCTTATACCAGGGCTGTGATGCACCTGGTTCTCTCCAGTTCTTAAATCTGGTTGTTAAAAATATATCTGGATTGCAAAACCAGAGAGAGCAGGGCCCCGACCTGACAGCCTGGTTTCTGGCATGTTCAAATTACTCGTAATAAATGGGTAACCCATTTAATGTATGGCAACATAATGTATATGAGGGGGTCAGGCAACACTCTGAGAGACAGGAGGTGGGGCTTAGCCTGAATTTATTTATTTCCCTGCCTGCCCATCCCATCTTTTTCTACCCTGCTCCCCACCCCAAAAATGAATCTGGCCCCGTACAGAACCTCTTGTTAAAATCTACATGTAGGATTTAGCTGTCAGCTTGAAAAATCGGACATCTTTGTAAACGAACACTTAAGGGCACACACGGACAGTAAAGGACACTATATGATGTCCCATTTAAAATAATGCAAATTGTAACGGACACGGCTAGTGTCCGATGCTAAAATCTTGCGAGGACACTAGCTGTCGGACACCGACGCTAGTGTGAACTCCCCTTAACTATTTAGTTTTACAGATGCAAAAAACTTCTGCTCAAAACTGATGGAAATGTATGACTGTCCATTTTCTTTTTGTGATATGGTTTCTACTATCCAGAGAAACTGATGTTTGGATGGTCATCAGTTTCTCTGTGTTCATCCATTTTTAGCATCAATTTTTTGCATTCATTTTCCATCCTTGTATGCTTGATGTGCATTTTTAGCCTGAGTCATGAGATCAAATTCCTATCCTTTCGTTCTGTTCACAGGATGCCGCAAGAATAATTCATCTTTACATGATATAACAGAATTGAGCTTCATCACACTACCCCTTGATTCGTCATATGAAAACTCTCTTGTAAGCAGCACCAAAATCTCTCCTTTGTATTTTCCTAAAGATACAACTTCAAGAAAAAAACACTTGGATAATGCAGTAATATTAAGTCAAGTAGAAATGCCGCTTTCGTATTCAAAAGATGAACCTGCAAAAGAACAAGAAATGGATTCTAGTTACAAACTCGTTAGATCGAAGTGTGAATTTAAAGCAACTGAAGAACAAGTAGCAGTTCCTGTAACAAGAGCACCACAAACTAGTGAATTCTTCTCTTTTCACAGAGAAACTGACACAACTTTACATAACTCAAAGGATGTGACCTCTCCAGACCATGTTTATTCTTATAATAAGGAATATGGTGATGAGAACATGGAAAAGACTTTGATTATGTGGGATAATTTTTCTAAGAGTGAGAACTTGGAAAAACAAGAAACCTATTCTAAGCATAGTGACTGCAACACAAGCCTGCTGGATGGCTGTGATAGTAGGTGGGTCTCAGACAAAAGGGACAACTCCTTCCAGAATTCAGATGGTAATGATGCTTGTAATCAGAGCAGTGAGGATGCAACAATAGATTTTAAGAAACATGCATTCAAAACCATGAATGCTCAGAGCTCAGGAATTGTAGATGCAAGCAAAGAAGTGGTGGAAAAAGAAGAATTAAGAAGTGCTTGCACACAAATGATAAGCAGTGAAAGGAAAGGGACACTTACAGCTGTATTTACAAATAAAACTGTAAGAACCTCAGACACTCAGGGCACTTTACCATCTCCCACTATACCTATTGAAGCCACTTATTATGAACATGGCTGCCAGGATTTGCAAATTCACTTAAGGAACTTATTACTGTCTACCAAAGAATGCCATAGGAATGGATCAGAAGCAGCATGTGCTGACACTGTATTAAGTGGTAAAACAAAATCGCTACAGCATGACTATGCGCTTAGGCAGAGAGTAAAAGATGAAAGTAGCTTGGAAGATACTGTAACTGTAGAATCTTATGAACAAGAAATAAACAAAAAAGTAGATTCTGAACTTGAGGAAGACTTGAAAAAAATCGAGGTGTCCACTAGGAATTTTCATTCACAGTTCCATGAGGACAAAAGTCTCTTCTTTACGCCACGCACTAAAAGTAGACTCCATTCTTTCAAGCTTCGTCAGGATACTTCTTCGCTTTTCGAGGACTCTGTGGAAATGCCTAAACGAGGCAGGCGTGTAAGGAGTCCAAATGACCGCATGGCTGCTTCTGCACATATCCCTCCTGAATGCCTTCTCTCTCCTAACTCCTCTGGCGTGACTTGTAAAACAAATAAGTCAGATATATCTAAAACCTTAAATAATGCTGTTTCCAAGAATTTGCAAGAGCTGACCTTAACAAACAAAATTCCACAAAAGGAAAACTTTTCTGAATCTGATACCAACCTCAGCATCAGCAACTTTCTTACAGATGACCTTTCTTCAGAGACAGAAGTCAAACCCTGCCTGCTGTTGAAGCAACCTACTAGCAACAATTATGATGGGATTCTTGACAGTGCGTGGCTAACAGAAGATGGGGAATCTGAGATTAGTGGAGTTACTGACCACGAAAACAGAAAAGTCAGCTCTACCATAGAGACCGCATTTCCTACATCGTTAGTTAATGAATCTTATTTACATAGTACTTTAATAGAAAACACAGCTGTGAGTAGTTGTAAACCTCAACGTTACAGCTTCAGTAGACTTTCTTGTATACCGAAAGCTGATGTTGGTACCACACAACTATGTCTAGGAGAAGCCCATGATTCTATCAGCCAGGAAGTACCATTATCACCTGGTGGACGTCCAGTAAATGTAAGTCAAGTAGAGCCTGTTGAATATATCTATAAGGATAATGAAAAAGGTCATGTACTCATTGAAAAGCATATTCCATCTATAAATCAGTCTAGCACTGATACCACAGGCAAGTCAGACAATACCATAATATATGACTGGAGAAACTATAAAATCAATAATGGAAACCTAAGCAAGGCCTCTTCTATAAATTCACCTAATAGAGTAGCTGTGGAACTCTACAGACTGTCCAATGATGAAATTGCTAACAGATTGAAAGGGCTTGGAGAAGACCCTGGGCAAGTAACCAGCCAAAATAGGAAAATGTGCATCTTATTATTAGACAAATGTCTAAAGGAACATACTTCATATAGACCCACAGGTAAGACGTTAACACGAGTATACAGCACAATGATAATAGCCTCAAGTTTTCTGGAATGGTCCCTATTTTTTAAGAATTTTATTTTTTTAGGTGAAAAAAATAAGGTTGCACTTCCATAAAGTTGTTCTCTGTTCTCTTATGATGTTCTGACTTTTACACTCCTTTTGAGTCATGTTTTAAAGAGGACCGTTCTCTACTGCCAACTATTCCTTTAGAAAGAGCGTTTAGTTTTAAAAACGCTCATTTTTTTTTTTTTTTTTTTTTTTTTATATATATATAATCCCTTTAATGACTCAAATTCCTTATAAAAAATCAAGCTGTCCTAAAGTTTAGTTACCATTAACTTTACTTACATTTGTCTATTATAGGTTTTTCCTTTCATTATAGCCCAGAACTCTCTTTGGCCATGACCACCTTTAACATTCCAGACTGCAATAAAGATGAGGCAGAGCTTTCACAAGAATTTGACCAACCAGATAAAACAAAAAAGTGGAGAGAAGGTGTCTTAAAATGTAGTTTTAATTACTTATTATTGGATCCAAGGTAAGAGATTTGACTCCCTATTCCCACATTTATTTATGGCTAATGTTTTTTCTTATTGCAGTGTATTTAGAGGTTTATAAATATATTGGCTTTTATTTTTTTATTTTTTTTTCAAATCTTATTTTATTAATTGGCTTTTACTAATCTGGTGTATTACACATTGGATCACCGCAACTGTCTTGCAAAGGACAGTCATAAAACATTTTTGATCACAAATCTGTTTGGTTTTTCCTCAGTCCCCAAAATGATGTCCCATCTCTGTTCAGCACATTTAACCTGGGAAGTTACTTTTCATGCAGCTGCTTGGCATTAGAAGGTCATTTTATGACCATCAGTCATTTGATCAGTGCTGATACTTTTAATGCTGTGTCTCCCCTAAAATGAGCCTGAAATCTGACCTAATACTTAAATCCTTATTGTCATTAAAGAAGATGGCCCTCTACACAGTTTTGAGACAGATCAGAGCAAAGGATAATGGTTGACTTGCCGTCTGCAGCCCAGACACAGCACTTCACAGTTTGGGCTGGTTGGACAGCCCCTATGTTGTCCAGCAACTACTGGTGTCGGTAGAGGATGCCCATCTAGATATGTTAAAAATTGGCGCACAGGGTTGACCCCCTGATTTTATTCCAACTGGATAAAATATGGGATAAGTTTAAGACCATCAACGCAAAATTAATACTTTGAAAATTATATAGATACAGTGCTAAAAAAAGGCAAACTACCACCATGTAAATTAAAATACATATATGCTTTATTAAATGAACATAAGGAAAACCAATAAATAACATAGAAGATAAGACAGGGGAAACAATATAACCAAACCAGCATTATAGGATAACTGTATCTCATGCAATAAATATATGTCTTGTACCCACTCTCTCCAAAGAATAAATTTATTTATACATGGTAGCAAGTTTAATAGAAAAGATATCTATAGGGATAAATATATACCTTCAAGTCCGAATATAATGAATAGCACCCTCTCAGAGGTAAGTATATATAACAATAATGCATGAAGGGCAGATATATATATCTCAGAAAATGTAAGCAACATTCGAACCCGCTAACCTACATAACAATGCGAAAGGATTACTGCTGAGGTTGAAGGAAATCCCGCCATCCATGAGCCGCCCCGGAGTATCTATCAAGTGATGTCATAATCAGAGGACCCAACGCTCATAGGTATATATTTATCCCTATAGATATCTTTTTTATTAAACTTGCTACCATGTATAAATAAATTTATTCTTTGGAGAGCGTGGGTACAAGATATATATTTATTGCATGATATACAGTTATCCTATTATGCTGGTTTGGTTTGGTTATATTGTTTCCCCTGTCTTATCTTGTTGTTTATTGGTTTTCCTTATGTTCATTTAATAAAGAATATATGTATTTTAATTTATATGCTGGTAGCTTGCCTTTTTTGCCACTGTATCTAAAAGATTAAGACCATGTTGGAGGTGGAAGATTATAACCGTTTGACTATGGCAAAACGAAGAGAAGAGAAATATGCAGTTTTAAGAGTGTTCTATAGTGGCAGCCTAAGGAAATCCAGACAATTTTCTGGGGAGCTTATCAAAAATGTTATCAGTTTCATCTACTGCACCATGTATTTAATCATTTTCTTCAATTATAGCATGCATTAGAAGCTCAGGCTAAGATTTGTAATTTGACCATACTGGGTCATCCAAGTGTAGATTTTCTTGAGATGAGGATACAAGAGGCATTTAGCTCTGATATTTATACACTACCGATACTTACTATAAGTTCCCTTTTACTAGAAGACAAAAATGGGAGTCTGATGTGGGTCTGCTCAAGTTTGATCATCATCATTATTATTCGTAATCAGATTTTATTAAATGTTTCAAAGAAAATAAAGGATACCACATGGTAAATAAACATAAGAAAAAACAACAAATGCAAAACAAGGAAAGAAGGGCCATATGCCCAAGGTTCCATCAAGAGGCCAAGCAAGGCAAGAAGTAAAACAGATGTCAGGGGGAGAACCCTCTAGCGACAAAAGCATATAATGTGAACCAAAACAACAGTTCAAGAGGAAGCAGGGGTGTAACCCCTGAAAAACTAAAAAAAAAAAGGGGGGGGGTACTGACGACATATAGGACAATCACAAGAAACAGGAGGAGACAGACACAACAGACAGGAAACAAAGAGGAAAAAGGAGAGGTCACTGGAGAGGCAGAGCAGGATAGGACACTCTACGAGCTTCTCAGGGCTCAACTGAACAGGGAGGAGAACTCCGAAGTCTCCTGGAACATCACCCACAGCCACCAGAGGGCTTCAGACTTAGAAGAATCGGGCGAGTCTCTCGCAACCAGGCTCTCCATTCTACGGATGAGGAGGGAGGGGTGGAACTGCACCAGTGGCGTGGGATGACAGTCCTGGCGGCCGTGAGAAAATGACGCAGGAAATCTCCTCTCACCTTTGAAAATTTACCTGGGATGAGGGAAAAGGGCCACCTGGGGGGGACGGGGTCAGGGTGCGGCCAGAAACCCTGCATTAATGTTTATTTATATAGCACCATTAATTCCATGGTGCTTTACATTTGGGGGTTTACATATAATACAATTGCACAGCATACCATATATAGAAACACAACTTAATATTTCATATATACAACCACCTTTATGCAACTTTGCAGCAAAGAGAGATTATAAGCAAAAATTTAAATTTGCCACTAAAGTGCCGGCTTAAGCCTTTCTGCAAACAAAATGTACATATCAAAAAACTTTTAGCGTGTAACTGATATCGCTAGAGAGACTTATTTTACTCTATAAAGATCAGGTATGGACAGGACAGGGATTGGTTGAAATGTAAACTTTATTGATAACTTTGTACATGTGTAAGTAAATGTGGTGCAATTCTTTTGGCACTGTGAACTGGGCAATGGTAAAATGGGGTCAAAGCACCAATAAACTTCCTGGTTCTGTTCAGAGGGGTATTGCATAATTCCCCTCTAATAAAGCTCAGGGGGATATTATCCCTTTATATGACAGAGAGCAAAAGTACTGTATGTTTCTCTGATTGATGAGAGAGGGAATAGTGTAGACTGCAGGGCTGCTCCTTTCCCCTCCTACAGCACCTGTTAAGATGCTACCTGAGACAAGAGCGGGTAAGACACTTTAGAGCTCTATATCTCAGGATCTATTAGGGGTATGAAAATGATCTTGGATTCATTTTAAAGAGAAGGGTTAACCCCTTCCCGACATCTGCCGTAATAGTACGGCGCTGCCGGGAAGGACTTCCCGCAAACCGCCGTAGTACTATGGTGGCTGCATGGTGCGCACACAGAACCTGTGTGTGCACCATGCCCTGCAGGTGTCAGCTGTAACATACGGCTGACAATGCCCTGTAACACCCACGGTCGGAAACATGACCGCCGCCATCTCCAGGGTTTCTGTATATTAATGGTGCCGATTGGCACCCCCCGCGCCGGTTTCGGCGGGTGCTGATGTTGGTAGTGGGCAGCCCGGGGTCTGATCAGTGACCCCGGGTCTGCCACATGCCGTCCCCTCCACCTACCTGGTTGATCCTGCCAAGAATGGAAGCAGTGATTCCATGCGTCTGCACAGGATGACTGCTTCCTGTGCTCTGCAATACACGTGTAACACATGTATTGCAGCGTACATCTGGTGAAGCAGTGATCAGGAGATCACTGCTTCAATCCCCCATGGGGACAGAAAAAAAAAGTTCTAAAAAAGTAAAAATAAAAAAGTTTAAGTTTAAAATAAATGTGTAACACGTGTATTGCAGCGTATATCTAGTGAAGCAGAGATCAGCAGATCAGATCACTGCTTCAAACCCCCATGGGGACAGAAAAAAAAAAAAGTTATAAAAAAGTAAAAATTTTAAATAAGTTTAAAATAAATTTAGAAATAAATAAAGCCCCAAAAATCCATTTTTCCCCATATAAAATGTTTTATGTAAAATAAAGAAAAATAGAAAAAAAAATCATTACATATTTGGTATCACCGCGTCCGTAATAACCTGAACAATAAAATTAAAACATTATTTAACCCGGACAGCGAACGTCATTAAAAAAAAAAAAACGTAGAAAACCAGCACAAAATAATGATTATTCACCACCTTTCCCTTACAAAATGTTCAATAAAAAGTAATCAAATGGTCAGATGAAAACCAAAATGGTACCAATAAAAAGCAGAGGTCATCCCGCAAAAATAAGCCCTCAACCAGCTCTGTCTACCGAAAAATAAAAATGTTATGCCTTTCAGACGATGGTGATTCAAAAATAGATTTTTTTTTTCCCTGAATTGAATATTATTCTGCACAAATAGCAACGCATTAAAGAAATAATATAAATGAGGTATCGCCGTAACCGTACCGACCCACAGAATAAAGGTAACATATTACTTATGCTGTACACTGCACGGGAAAAAAAATAAATGCTAAAAGGCAATACTAGAATTGTTTCCTTTTACATCCCACCCAGAAAGAGTTAATAAAATGTAGCCAATAAGTTACAGGCACCCCAAAATGGTGGCATTGAAAAGTACATCTAATACCGCAAACAAGACCTCATATGGCCATATTGCCAGAAAATAAAAATCTAGCTTGTACAATGTGAAGACAAAAACCCCAAAAGTCGCCAAATCATTAGGACATAAGTGGCTGCGACTAGAAGGAAATGTATAAGCTGTGCGAGCGTTTTCAGGGGACCCCCCATATTTAGAGCTTATGAGAGATAATACACCAGCGCTGATCCCCCAGAATGCCTCTCTTCCCCATCCGTGTCATAGGAGCTAGTGGGAAAATAGAATGTTGTAAGAATGGTGTAACCAATTTACTCCGCACAGCTTACATATTCACTTCTGGGTTACTAATGCTCACTACATCACTTGATAAATTCTTTGAGGGGTGCGGTTTTCAAAACTGGGTCACTTTCTAGACGTTTCCACTGTTTTGACTCCTCAAGGGTTTTGTAAATGCGACATGGTTCCTGAAACTGTTCACAGCCAGATCTGCCCTCTAAAAGCTCCTTGGCGCGCCTTCCCTTCTGCATCTCGCTATGTTTCCATAAATCAGTTTACACCCACAAGTGGAGTACTATGGTAGTCGGGAGAACTTGCATAACAAATTGCGGGATGCGTTTTCTCCTTTAACCCCTTGTGCAAATTCTAGGGCTAAACGAAAATATTAGTAAAGTAAAATCAAATTTGAAAATTACACCTCCATTTTGTATTAATTCCTGTTAAGCACTTCTAGGGTTAAAATACTAGGTATATGTTGTTTTGGCTTATTTAAGGGGTGCAGTTTTGAAAATGGGGTGATTTATGGGGGGGGGTTTAATACAAGGGTCTTTCAAAACCCCTTCATACCTAGTCCCTTTAAAAACGGGTTTTGGAAATTTCTTGAAAATTTTGAATATTGTTGTTTCACTTGTAAACCTTATAAAAATAAATAAAAGGGTGACTAAAGTTTGATGCCGACATAAAGCAGAGATCTGGGACATGAGATTCAGGATATAATTTTGTCGGTCTGACTATCTGTATGCAATGCACATCATTTCAAACTTTATAAAATGCATATTTTTCAAAATTTCCACCAAATTTCCTGTTTTTTTTTTCATAATTAAACACAAAACATATCAACCAAAATTTACTACTAACATGAAGTATAATGTGTTACGAAAAAACAATCTCAAAATCACTTTGGTAATTTAAAGCATTCCAAAGTTATTGCCACATAAAGTGACATGTAAGTTATGAAAAATCGAGCTTGGTCAGGAAGTCAAAAAATCCCATTGGCGGGAAGGGGTTAAACATGTAGCCATCCCAAATCTAAAAATTATGGAGAAGTGTGACAGAGCATGAACTTGAAGAAACTTGTTCTAGATCTGTGAACAGAATAATTATTAATCAAATGAACTTTCTTTCTAGGGTCACTCAAAATCTCCCATCTCGTTGTTATGACTTATCTCAATTAGATTGCTTTCGTACTTTTATCAGCGCTGTTTTTTATGTGGGAAAAGGAAAGCGATCTCGACCATACTGTCATCTCTATGAGGCACTTAATCACTACAAGGGTATTTGCAAGCAGGTATGGATCTTAATTACCTTATTCTATAGTTTTATTTGTATGTGTGTGGGAAAACAAGTTGTGTTTTTGTAAAAATGCACACTTTTCAAAGCGATCTCTCTATATTATAAAAATGAATTCTTGTCTGTCTGTCTGTTCTCTAATGCGAACCAAACGACTGGACCGATCTTCACCAAATTTGGTACAGAGATACTTCAGATATCAGGGAAGGTTTAAGACGAGACTCCAACTTGCTCGGACGTACCGTTGCTGAGATACAGCATTCCAAACACAGTGTCCCCCCCCCTTAGCCAATACAAACCTGCAAGACTTTCACTCATATTCCAACTGCAATACACACGGTCACTCCACATGCACAATACAACACTGATATCCAAACTGAGATACACACATCAGAGGATTAGATACACAGATCAGCACACAGTATCACATGCCAGAGGATTAGATACAGGCATCTACACACATTTGTACATGCCATAGGATTAGATACACGCGTCTACACACAGTTCCACACTCCAGTGGATTAGATACACAATTGTACACGCCATAGGATTAGATACACACGTCTGCACACAGTACCACATGCAGTAGGATTAGATACGCGCGTCTACACATAGTTCCACACGCCGAAGGATTAGATACGCGCCTCTTCACACAATACCACACAGGGGAGGATTAGATACGCGCGTCTGCACACAGTTGTACACGCCATAGGATTAGATACACACGTCTGCACACAGTACCACATGCCGTAGGATTAGATACGCGCATCTGCACACAGTACCACACTCCAGAGTCATTAGATATGCTTGTCTGCACACAGTTTCACTTACTGGAGGATTAGATACGCGCCTCTTCACACAATACCACACGGGAAGGATTAGATATGTGCATCTGCACACAGTACCACACCAACAAGGATTGGATACTTGCATCTAAACACAGTACTACAAGGGGATGGATTAGGTAAAGCTTTACTCCAGGTATCCATAACAACTAATCACAGGTTTTTCACTGACATCCAAAATGAGATACACATAATCACATGACGCTTATGGACATTCACACAAACCACTTACAAAATACACCATTGCAAAATTGGACAATTCTTAGGGGGCCACCACACAAACATAAAATGTAATATACCCGTGCGAAGCCGGGTCCTCCCTCTAGTACATAAATAAAATCTTATTCTTTTTGCTGAGACTTAGAAATATGGAGGAGGTTGCATTTTACAAACATGTGGCTTTTATAAATTTAAATCTTTCAGAAACTTAGATAAATGTCAACACTTGTATAAACAACGGATGCCTATACACTCATGCAAATGAAATAGGTTACATGGCATAACCTCAGGGAAACAATAGTAGCAGTAAAACAAAAAAAAAAGGAAAAGGTAAACCATGTTACACTCAGACTATGACAGACATTGGGAGAGGACAAGTGGGGGAGAGAACACTTGGGGAGGAGGCAGAAACCAGGAAGAAGGAAAACGAGAAACAAAGTGGCAGAAGGCTGTGTGGTGGGAGTACAGAGACCTGAAAATGAAACCACAGACAAGTAAAAAGAGAAAAGTATGTGCATATGTACCAGCACAGGCTACTCTGGAGCAAGTTAAAACTATTTACTGTGAGAACTCAATATGAAGAGTCCCAATTGAAGGGTTGGGAGGAATCAAATTAACAAAGGAAGAGCAAACCATCTAAGCTAGCCCTAGCTAGCCCAGCTGAGGAAGCCTCTAGCTGATTACCTTGAGGATGTTGGCATTTAAAACAAGTTTAAACCTAAGTTTGGAGACTAGAATGTAGGGAATAGTTATCACCAGGGGGCCACACATAGGGTAAACCAAGTGGACAAACACAATAAAAGGCATAATGGTAGATGTAGTAATTTAGGCAATAATAGTGTGGAGGATCAGACTCTTCTGCAGGTCTCCTTCAGCATTGGGAGAAAGATTGCTGAAGAAACTAATAGGTGGATTCAGCCGGTCTGAAAGAGAGCTGTCCGTTAAGGCTGGTGCTTGATCAGGAGAGTACAGGCAAAATTGGTAGCATTGTGGTTATTCTGTTTATTGCATTTCTTTTCTGTAAAATTGAAAAATCCAATAAAAATTTTGAATTAAAAAAAAAAAAAAAGTCAGTAGCATTGTGTCAGACAATGAGGTGAAAAGGATGGCCCCAACAATATGAAGCTCTGATCTCAGTGATTATCTATAAGACCGGATTAAGAAAGCGGTGGATTGCCAGGGTTTGGCGTGAGACATCAGGCAAGAGCTGGATCTAGGCACCCGTGAAAGTGGCAACTTTCCACCACGCTCTTTGAGATAACTTACTTCTTCCTTCTCCTTTTAAAAAGTATATGCTGCACAACACTTCACATGGTCTGGAGGCCTCCTGGGACCTAAAGCCAGGAGTGCGATGGATATGATCAATGGTTATCTCTGTTACCTGGACAGTTGAGTAACTCATGTTGGCTGCAGAGTAGAGGTAGGGACAGACTTTGGGAGGCCCCAGATTTTGACATTGTTTTGGGAAGGGGGGGCCCCTATTTTCCAGATTGGATACCTGTACCACATGCAAGAAGGCATTGTGAGGAGATGTTTGTGAGATCATAGTCCTCAACCTTTTTTTTTTTTTTGTGTGTGCAACTTACTGTTCCTTAATGGAAAGCTAGGCGGGGAAGGAGCAGAGTTTTGCTTTGACTTCCACTGCTTTCTGTCTGCTTAAGTTCAACACTGTATCATTGATTTGAGGTCTCCTCTGGTCGGCTGTGTACTGAGGTTCAGGCAGCAGTTGGCATGTTGTGCTCTAAACCGAGGGAGGGTGAAGGAAATTTCAGTGTTATGACTTGTGCACAAATCAAAGTAGAGAGGGCGGATGGTTAGCTGTGGACCGCATTTATTTTAAAATTGGGGTATATTTACACTGCCGTAGTTCTGTTGCCCTGATCAGTCATAGATTCATAATGGACTGAAAAGCAGAAAGAATGACAGATGCTGATGGAGCACCACCTGTTTGCATCAGTCTCCTTTTTACTTTATTGTTAAAAAGAAGACAGAAGCTTGTGAGACATTTGTTCCATTTCAAATGATGGCTGTGTGAATATAGGCTTAATTCCAAATCAAGAAAGTTTAGAAGATCATAGTGCTTTTGTAAACAAACTTGCAACCTTTTAATGTTTTTGACTAATTTTGAAATTGCACAGATGCAAAAACTTCTGAAATTGCAAAAGTATGGCCTGTATAGCCATCGTAAAAACAAAATTAGCAGATCCTTTCAAATAGCTTGGTCTGAGTGTCCCAGAAGCCTGTGGAAAGAGTAATTCTAAAGCTAGCCACCTGTGGAGATTCTGCCCAAAACTTGTTCTTTGGTTTCAAAAACCTACTCCATCACAGGTCATCAACCCCATAGATCTAAGAATAGTATATATATCTCAGCTTAGATCACCTGAGTAGAGATGAGTGAGTAGTATTCGATCGAGTAGGTATTCGAAATACTCGTTCGAATACTATCGCTATTCGCAGTAAAGATTCGATTCAGAACCAGCGTTGATTTGCCGAATGCTATACACTGCATAGCATTCAGCAAATCAACGCTGGTTCTGCAGCAGGCTTGTCCTTGCCAGTCGGGAGAGCTGGAAGCTTGCGTTTATGTGGAAGCTGACTTTTTCTCATAGGAATGCTTTGACCAGCATTGATTGGCCAGTGTACAGCATTCAGCCAATCAACGCTGGTTCTGCCGGAGGCTCATCTGTGAGGAGCCAGAGTCTAAGAACGGAGAACACAGGAACATAGGTTAGGCAGTAGACAGAGATGAATGAGGAAATGTAGGGAGGTGCATTATGGAGAGCCTTGTGGATAAGGATGATAAGTTTATATTGTATTTTTGAATAGGCAGCCAATGTAGCGACTGGCACAGACCAGAGGCATCGCTGTACTGTCTATTCTGATAGATGATCCTGGCCGCTGCATTCAGAATAGATTGTAGAGGGGAGAGTTTAGTAAGGGGAAGACAGATTAGTAAGGTGTTACAGTAGTCAAGGCGAGAGTGAATCAGAGTGACAATAAGTGTCTTTAACCCCTTCCCGACATGCGCCGTAATAGTACGGCACGTGTCGGGTCTGTAACTATGGCGACCGCCCGGGAGCCGGGCGGCCGTCATAGCCGCCGGGTGTCTACTGCTTTAAGCAGTAGACAACCGGCTCTAATGCCTCCGATTGGTCCCCGGACCGATCGGAGGCATTAACCCCTCCGGCGCTGCTGTCAAAGGCGCCGGAGGCGGCATTTTCCCGGCGGCGCATGGGCGCCGCCATTTTGGCAAGGATCGCCGGCTCCTAGAGCATGCTCCAGGGCCGACGTCATGTTGCAGTGACAGCCGGGAGCCTTGTTAAAGGCTCCCAGCCGGTCTGCAAATTCTCTCTTTTGCAGGCTGGTGTATACAGCCTGCAAAAGAGATGATGCTTTTTTGCAATGCATTGCAATGCATTAGCATTGTAATGCATTGCATTAGTGATCAGACCCCCTGGGGTTCAACACCCCTAGGGGGTCTAATAAATGCAAAAAAAAAAATAAAAAAAAAAGTGAAAAAAATATAAAAAGTATTAAAAGTTCAAATCACCCCCCTTTCCCTAGAACAAATATAAAAGTAGTTAAAAACTGTGAAACATATATATGTTAGGTATCCCCGCGTCCGAAATCGCCCGCTCTACAAATCTATAAAAATATTTTTCCTGTTCGGTAAACGCCGTAGCAGGAAAAATAGTCAAAAGTGCCAAACCGCCGTTTTTTCACTGTTTTAATTCTGATAAAAATTTGAATAAAAAGTGATCAAAGCAATAACATTTCCCGAAAATGGTAGAACTAAAAAGTACACCCGGCCCCGCAAAAAAAGACGCCCTATGCATCCCCGTACACCTATGTATAAAAAATTTACGGCCGTCGGAATATGGCGACTTTTAGAAAAAAAAATTTTTAACACCGTTTTGGAATTTTTTTTAGGGGTCAAAATGTAAATAAAACCATATAAATTTGGTATCCCTGGAACCGTACCGAAACACAGAATATAGGGGACATGTCATTTTGGCTGCACAGTGAACGCTGTAAAACCAAAGCCCGTAAGAAAGTCGCAGAAATGCATTTTTTTCTTCAAATCCACCCCATTCTGAATTTTTTTCCTGCTTCCCAGTACAATATATAGAATAATTAATGGTGGCATCATGAAGAAAAAATTGTCCCGCAAAAATTAAGACCTCATATGACTCTGGGAGCGGAGAAATAAAAAAGTTATGGGGTTTAGAAGGAGGGGAGTCAAAAACGAAAAACGAAAATCAAAAAATGCCATCGGCGGGAAGGGGTTAATGTATCTCTGGTAAGGAAAGGGTGTATTCTGGAGATGGTTTTTGTGGTGGAGGTGACATGAGTGTGTGAGTGATTGGATATGGTAGGTGAAGGAAGGTCTGAGTCAAACACAACCCCGAGGCAGCGGGCATCGTGTCTAGGAGTTATAGTGAGGCCTGAGACTGCAATGGATATATCAGGGACAGATCTATTTTTGTGACGTCACGGGAAGATGTGTATAATTGGGTGTCATCAGCATACAGATGTTACCGGAAGCCAAATCTGGTGATGGTTTGTCCATTGGGGGCTGTGTAGAGAGAGAAGAGCAAGGGGCCTAGGATCGAGCCCTGAGGAACCCCACAGTAAGGGAAAGAGGGGAAGAAATAGAACCCGCAAAAGATACACTGAAAGTGCCGTCTGAAAGATAAGAGGCGAACCAGGAGAGCATGGTGCTAGGTTGTAGATGCTAGGCTACTAGGGCACAGAATAAGACAATAATAAATAAGATAATCTTTTAATAGTCCCACCATAGGAAATTCTGTGTGTTACAGCAGCATAGATAATACAATAATACAAGAAAAAAACAACATACAAAAGCTCAGAATAGAGGATAAAAAAAGATAGTCATAACTAAAAGAAAAACTTCAGAATCACTTAATTCTTTGTGTGGCGTTCTCTACACTTTACCTGGTGTTGATTATACAGTCTAACTGGGAATGGTAGGAAGGACCTCCAATAGCACTTTTTTTCACACTTGGGGTGAAGCAGTTGGTCGCTGACAGGAATGCTGGGTTGACCACTGTCAGATGAAAATTAAGGGACAAATGTTATTCCTTAGGGATACTATTTTTCAATATACCTTCTCTAGCAATTCTTTATGGTTTTCTAGGTCTGGTAATAAACTGCACATGTGAGTCCATCACATGACCCTAAAAGAAGGATAGAAAACTATTAGTAATTGAAGAGAAAATATAGTAGCATAATAAAATGTTATACAACTTTCCAACTGTAAACTTGTATCTTAATATTGATCTGAAACTGGATGATCTCTTTAAAGGGATTCTATCATTCGTAAAATGCATTTATAGCTAAACATATGCCTGAATATCCTTTAAAAAGGCTATTCGGGTACTGGCTCTACTACTGCAACTGACCCTGCGGTTTCTTTTAAAAATGAAAAAGTTGTATATATAAATCGGCCCCACGGAGCACCCTGGGTATTCCCCAGGAAATCTGAGCACCCTACGCGTCATACCTCTGAAAACGCCCTTCCACTGCTTGTGCTCCTTATGGCCTCCTCCTCCAGGACAGAGAGGTACTACACTTGCCTGCGACTTCAACAGCCGGAGCGAGAATGGAGAAGATGGGAAGGTACAAGATGTGTGGAGGAGGAGGAGGGCATACGGAGAGAGTACATAAAGTCCATGCTATCCCCACCCCAAGGGGTCACATACAGGTTAGACACAGACAGATGAATTGTCAGGAATTGAGATCTGCACTGTGATCTCAGTGCTGAATAGCGGTTTCAACAGTAAATTTTTCCGGATCTGTAAGGGTTAGTTCACACGCAAATCTGCGTGTGCATATTCAGTCGCGGCTGCCGTGACGGGATGCTGGTGCAGTGCACGGCATCCCGTTGCGGCTTTCCGCTCCGGATTAGGCCAAAATGAATGGGCCTAGTCTGGAGCGTGCTGCCACGAGGCGGACACTACGGTTGAATCGGCCATGGATTCTGCCTGAACAAAGGGCAGCTCACTTCTTTTTTTTCCGCTACCGGAAAAAAGAACGCTAGTGGTCTACATAGACGACCACTGTGAGGGGGCGGATTATGACGTGGATTCCGCGCCATAATCCGCCCCCTCTGTGCCCGTGTGAACTAGCCCTAAGGGTTATCATGAAGGGTTACCTCATCTTTAACATGAATCCAAAATCAGTCCTGCGATATCAGCATTAGTAGTAAGGACGTATTAGATACGTGCTCTGCTACGGAAGTGTCACCCTGGAAGGACATATAGATATGTGATTGGCAGGGAAAGGGTTAAAGACCATGCTTCCACTGTACAGTTCCAGCATGTAGATCTTGGAAAAGTGTGTATAAGAGAGGTTACAAAGTTTCTTGTGTTCAAAGGCACTGTTTATTTATGAAAAGCTATAACTGGAGGCATGCCTTAATTATGTGAAGTATTAAGATAATAAAAATAGTTTATACATAACTTTTTTTTTTTTTTCCCTCAGCCTTGTTCTAAAGTACAGCACATTACAGATATATGGAAAAGCGGTAGCGGTGTGCTGTCTCTGCATTGTTTCCAAAATGCCATCCCAGTAGAGGCATACACAAGAGAAGCCTGCATGGTGGATGCAATTGGTAACACATTTATTTATTTATTTTATTTGTATAAGAGTTTTTCCTGAATCTAGGTTCACACCTGGGTTCTGTAAAACCGCTTGGGGTCCCCCTGAACAGAAACCTAATCCGTATATAAAAAAAAAAAAAAAAAAAAAAAAAAAGTTAGCTTAGGAAAACTGCAGACCCCATAGCCTATAATGGGCTGTGTGTGGTTTCCACACGAAAAATATGGAGAGAAACGTGCTGCCTTCAAAAAAAGTGCTACTCAGTACTCTGTAGGCCTAAACAAGTGTACTGCATCTTCGCATTACGCTCAAGTAAGCATTGAATCAAGATGGTAGGCAGAGCATGTGTTGTGCTCTGCTCGAACCCGAAGTGGTAGAGCCAACAGTGCATGCGCAGGATTTCAATCCCAAAGAGAAGAGAGTCTGCTGCTGACTAAATGAAGAGGACGGCAGAAGAACCGAGGGTTGCATTGCGGGTTTGACGAAGCTATGCTCGGAGCACAGCGGGAAAAGCCTCTCTGAGCATAATTTGCATAAAGATCAATTATGTTGCCATCTACATGTGTGGCGGAAGAGGAATGTTGTGAAAGACCAAAAGAAGTGGTTATTGAGAGAAACTGTGAGGCGTCTGGGGAGACAGGAGTGTAAGTAGGGGTTAAATTCACCCATGATGAGGGTAGGAACTTCGCTTCTTGGCTTCCCCTATTTTTATCCAGCGAAGTGATCCAGAAATTGGTAGGGTGAGGCAGGTGGACGACCATACAATCAAGGTTATACATAAGGAGAGTAGGTGGAAAAGTCTGATAGCATGGACTTCAAATGAGGGGAATGTGAGTGAGGGTACCGGTGGAATGGCCTGAAAAATGCACTGTGGCGACCCCACTGCCCTGCCTGTTGTCAGGCCTAGATGTGTGTGAGAATTGTAGGCCACCATGAGACAGAGCAGCAGGGGAGGCCGTATCTAACTGCTGGATTCAAGTTTCAGTAAGGGCGAGCAGGCTGATGGATTTACTAAGGAATAAGTCATTAATATATTCTAGTTTGTTACACACTGAGTGGGGGTTCCAGAGAGATCCGTTAAGAGACTGGGGAAAGATGAGGAGAAGGAACACTGTAAATATTGTTGAGGTTTGTAGGACTTCTGTGTGTGCAAGCAGAAGAAAAGTTAGTGAAAGAAGTAGGGTTGGAGTTTGGAGAGAGATCCCCAGCAGCTAGGAGGAGCAAAATGGACAGAGACAGAAGGTGATTTATGTGGGCGCTTATGTTTGCTTTCACTGCTTATAAAAAAAATAAAAAAATTTTTTTAAAAAAAGTGAGGATATTTAGGGTGGCTAAAGAGAATGAAAAGTGCCTAAGAGCTGTACATGGGAAAAGGAAGAAGAGAGGGACTGATATGGACAGTGTGCACTGATGATAGAGATGGAGGGAAAGTATGCAGGAAGACAATTGCTGAGATAAGTGACAGTGCAGCTTCATGATACCATGTGTTTAAGCTGCTTGTTTTGAGTTCTAGTTTACCTGGTGTTCTTCCATGGCTTGCCTGTTTCGTGCCATGTGTAAGTGCACTTTGGTTAATATGGATGCTGCACAAGAAAATGCCCCCCTGCATTGAAAATGCTTCCCCAATAAGCTGTATCTACTTATATAGGGAAGCTGAGCAATTTGTGACACATGAGGAGACTGGGCTATGTTGATACAAGTAAACATTGACTAGAAACAACCATAAAATCGTTGAGCATCATAAGACTGACAGTAGTAAAAATACAAAAATGCTAAAATACAGCCTGGATGAAATGCTAGAATGGGGTTCAGTGATCAGTAAGAGTTGGGTGGAATAGATCATATACCATTCAACTGAGGCTTAACTTTCGTTCAGGATGAATTTATTCAGCAAGTGGTGACAAAACACACAATGTAGTGCGCGTAAACATTTTCGGCTTAAAGCAAGCCTTCCTCAGACTCTACTTGTTAAATACTAGGGGTATATTCCAATATTCAAGTCTCCAGCAACGTGTTTCCACGGCACACCGCCAACAGGACAGGATCAGGTCTAATCTGCACAGAGACTGGGTATCTATCCACTTGCCTGCAATCCCAATAGGGCACCATATTGGACCTACACATCTATATAGGGATCGTCCTAGTACCATACTACACTAAGGATGATGCACTCTACCACACCTGGAGACTTGAATATTGGAATATATCCCTAGTATTTAACAAGTAGAGTCTGAGGAAGGCTTGCTTTAAGCTGAAACCGTTTACGTGCACTACATTGTGTGTTTTGTCACCACTTGCTGAATAAATTCATCCTGAAAGAAAGTTGAGCCTCAGTGGGATCTTCTTCTACCTTATGGATACGGATTGGGACCCTATCCCACTGTAAAGAAAACACGGTGTTCCTTCACACCATTTACTTATATACCATTCAATGTTAAAGGGGGTTAAAGGGTAAAACGCATCTGTTTGTTATACAATTTCTCCCAAGCACAAAAATACCGCACATGTGAGTGTAAACGGATGTCTGGGCACACGACCGTGGACAGAAGGGAGGAAACAACACTGGGTGTTTGAAAAGCAGGTTTTGCTGGAATAGTTTCCAGGTGCTATGTCTCATTTGCAGAACCCCTGCTTTACCAATACAATGGAAACCCACCAAAAGTTACCCCATTTTGAAAACTACACCCTTATCGAGGTGTAATGAGCATTTTTATACCACAGCCATTTCCCATATTTTATCAACATTGGAATGTGTAAATGAAAAAAATTACTAAAACATCACTTTATCCGCAAAGTTTTCATTTTCTTAAAGGAGAAAAAGCACCCCACAGTTTGCTAAACAATTGCTTCTGAACACTGCAATACCCCATATGTGGTCATAATTAATTTGCTGTATGGGTACATGGCAGAGCTTGGAATGGAAAGAACAATATAGGCATTTTGGAGAGCAGAATTTGCTGGAATAGTTTATAGATGCCATGTCATATTTGCAGAGCTCCTAGAGTACCAATATAATGGAAACGCTATTTGGCTTTTGAAGGGCACCAAGAACCAACAATGTAAATCTCCGCCTTTGGCATAGAAGGGAAAAGGCAATATTTTGGGTTTGGGAGCACGGTTTGATTTTGGGACATCATGTCACTTTTGCAGAGCCACAGAGCTGCCAGCTAAGTGGACTCCGCACACAAGTAATCCCATTTTGGAAACTACACCACTGAAAGGATTTACCAAGCAGTGTGGCGAGCATTTTTTAACTCTTGAGTGTTGTATTCATTCAATTTCCATAAATGAGTGTGCAGCTGATAATGGGAAACCTAAACTGCAATTTTTCCATGGATACACCATTTCCGTGCTCCATTGTTTTTTCACCTAGCTTCTCAGCAGAGTAGAAACAATGCAAAAATTGTTAAGCTGAAATGCACTTTTTTTCCATAGTTTATTGCAGTATTTCATTTATTTATTTATTTATTTATTTATTTGCGGCAAAGCCAAGAATGGCTATCTAATGATTGGGAAATATATAAGAAGTACCTATACCTTTTTCATCAATCAATTTGGCTCAAAACAAAAAAAAAGAAAGAAAAAGCAACAAAAAAGAATGCCTTTCTGCAACACAGGGCCTTAGCTTTAAGCAGGCTTACGGGGCACAATAGCTTTTGCATCGGACACAAGCTGGGCACAACATATTACACGCTGAAATTATGTATTCCAGGAGAAAAAGCAATTTTCACTTCTCCCCATCTGCTGTGTGCTTGGGGATGAAAAATGCTCACTGTACCCCTAGATAAATTCCTTTTTACTGGTGTAGTTTCCAAAATTGGGGTCACATATAAGAGGGATTTTACTTTACTGGCATTTCAGGGCTCTGCAAAAGTGTCATGGCATCTAAAAATCAAACCATCTATACCTGAGCTCCAAAAAACTGCATGGCGTTCATTCCCTTCTACAATCGGCTGTGCCCACATAGCAGTTTATACCCACATATGACGTTTGGTACGTTATTCTGGATACAACAGTGTCATAATGTGGGCATAAATTTTAATATGGGTACATAGCCAGGCACAGAAGGGAAAGGGCGCTATGCGGCTTTTGGAGTGTAGATTTATGTGTTTGATATATGGACACCATGTCATATTTGCAGATCCTCTAAAATACCAGTAAAGTTGAATCTCCTAGGGAGTGACCCCATTTAAAAAACTGCACCCCTCCAAATATTTTTCAAGGGATATAGTGAGCAGTAGTATCCCAGACATGAATGCAAAGTGGATGTAAAATTACAGCTATACCGAATAAATGTTTGTTTTTGTTTTTTTATGCTTTACTAATTTTGCAGAACAAAAACCCATTTGGGGACATTTAATGTTTTATTTTTGCATTGAGAGTATAGAGGAAAGTGGCATTTTGGAGGTTTATTTTATTTAACACCTGCTCCTAATATCGATTATTAAGTTTTATTACGTCTCCTAACGTGGACTATTAAGTCCCAGGTGGCCGACACTTCCCACAAAAAGTAGAAGGGTAAAACCATTTCATACTTACCTCACATATGCATCTGTCTGTAGTGTTAGAAAATGGCCACAAGGAGGCACCAGAATACCAATTTATACAGTGCACAATATACATACATTTTAAATAAGGGGAAAAAAAACGGACTTGGGTGTAAATGGACACTAATGGACCCAAGATAAAATCCCATTGAAATGAATGGGATTTCTGACAGTTCAGCTAGTGTCTGTTGCTAAAATCTTGCAAATGACAATAGTTATAGACACTGCTGATGGTCACTAACGGTAGTGTGAACGCCCCCAAAGATTAAATATACGTATACAGATAGACTGCATGTCTACATCCTAAAAGTGTAATAATCTTTATTTATGGGTCACAAAAAAAATAGATAGATAGGAGTGTGTGTAGGTGTAGTGATCACCAATCTCCCACTGCCAGAATCTGAGGTGTGGGGGATTAGTAGCTACAGGCTGTCACAGTGCTCACATGCCCCATAGACCACTATGCCCAATCTAACTGAATATTGCTGAGGCTGGAGGAAGAAGTGCCGATCTCCCTCTCTGATAGACTTAGGAGAGGGAGGTCATTGTCACTATGTGACAAACTTCATTGTGATTGCTGTGACTGGCCGTTACAGCGATCACTTGCCCAAAAACCACACAGCTTGATTTCCAGCGAAGCCCTGAAGTCTCCGCTGTCTATTGACAGTGGGACCTTGGAGCTGAGTGCAAGGGTTAGGTCACAGTAGAGCATACTCTACTCATGTGCCAGACAATGTGATCGCTGTGACAGGCTGTCACAGCGATCATAAATGGACTGCGGAACCTCTGAGTTCAGGGGGGGTGTTTGATATCAATGTTTGATTATTATTATTATTTATTTATATAGCACCATTAATTCCATGGTGCTTTACATTTGGGGGTTACATACAATACACAGAATATACAGGTAGGTATAATACTAACAATGACTGACTGGCACAGTGGGGGTAGAGGGCCCTGCCCGCGAGGGCTTACAGTCTATGAGAGAAGGGGGTAGAGACAGAAGGAGAGGGGGAGACTGTACAGATGGGGGTGCGGTGATAGTGTTATTGGAGGTTGTAGGCCTTCCTAAATAGGTGAGTCTTCAGCGCCTTCTTGAATCCTGTGATTGTGGGGGTCAGTCTTATGTGTCATGGTAAGGAGTTCCAGAGTATGGGGGCTGCACGAGAGAAATCTTGGAGACGGTTGTGTGAGGAGCGGATGAGGGCAGAGCGGAGTAGGAGGTCATTGGAGGATCTGAGGTTACGTGTGGGCAGGTAGCGGGAGATGAGGTCAGAGATATATGGAGGGGACAGGTTGTGGATGGCTTTGTATGTTAGTGTTAGTAGCTTGAACTCAATTCGCTGGGCTATTGGTAGCCAGTGGAGGGACTGGCAGAGGGGAGCAGCTGATGAAGATCGGGGGGTGAGGTGGATTAAGCGAGCAGCGCAGTTTAGGGTGGACTGGAGGGGGGCGAGGGTGTTAGCTGGGAGTCCATGGAGAAGGGTGTTGCAGTAGTCTAGGCGGGAGATTATGAGGGCCTGGACGAGCATCTTGGTAGTTTCCTGGGTGAGGAAGGGGCGAATTCGGTGGATGTTCTTGAGTTGGAGGCGGCAGGAGGTGTTGAGGGCTTGAATATGTGGCTTGAAGGATAGTTCAGAGTCCAGGGTTACCCCAAGGCATCGGGCCTGTGGAACAGGGGTAATTGTAGTTCCATTAATGTTTGATATGCTTGGTTTATAATCTGGATGTCTGATTTTGTTTTTTAGGATTAAAAATGTTAACCAATCAAAAGAAAGGTATATATTATGGACAGACCCAAAGCTGGACACCTGCACGACGGCGGCGTCTTGGAGTGCATATGCTTTATAAAGCAATGCAGATCTTCCTTGCTGAAGGAGAGCGACAGCTCCGACCACCAGACATACGTTAAGAATCATCTACGGAAAAGTATTAGATTGTAATATGTTAGTGCTGTCAACTTTCTGGAATGTTTTCCGCTTGTGAATATTTTTTTTCACTGCAGACTGATGGACTTCAAATGATTGCAAATGGCTTTATAAACCTTTCCAGATTGATAGGCTGCCACAATTGATTCTCTCCTAAGATCATTGCTGATGCATTAACACACATCTGAATGCTCTAGACCAGCAAACTGCTAAAACACTTGCAGAGGTTATCACACTTGCTGATATTCAGAGAGCCTAATTTGCATGTCAGCTACCAAAACTAAGAACACTCATTGCTTAGAAATAGAGATGAGCGAACACTGTTCGGATCAGCCGTTCCAAACAGCACGCTCCCATAGAAATGAATGGAAGCAGCTGGCACGTACACTTTGCCAGCGGCCGGTCGCCGTGCCAGGTGCTTCCATTCATTTCTATGGGAGTGTGCTGTTCGGAACGGCTGATTCGAACAGTGTTCGCTCATCTCTACTTAGAAACAGTAGGCGCTAGAAAACAAATTCCCATTCTGCCAGAAACAGAGTAGCATTATAGTAGCAATAGTAATCATTGTCAGTGGTTGTATAGTGTCAAACCACAGATCTGTCCAAAATGAGGTTTTTTTTTAAATTGACTAGCAATGTTGTTTGCTATATATGAGAAAAACCATGTGATCTGTTAACTAATCTGTTGCGTGGTTTTGCAATTATGTGATAACTCTGTATCTAAACATTATGTTGGTTTATTATATGTGATGAAATTGCATGGTCTTTAACGAAAATGTTGTTGTGTAAAACATTGTAAATACAGAACTATTTTTTATTGAACGATATTGGCAAGCTGGACTTGCACAAAATATTTTGTATACTTGGATGCATGGTACAGAAAATATTTATAAAGTAAGCCGAACTGTGAACGGATGTAAAAAAAAAAAAAAAAAAACCTTTATTAGCCGTAAATGGATAACTTGACAATAAATAAATAACTCTGAGCTCTTGATTCTTTTGTCCAATTTGAATTTACAAAAAGCAAAAAATTGTGAATGCAATAACTGATAATGATCGTATGATGGTTTCACTTGTTCCGTAACCAATATGCGGAATGGACTAAGTAAATGTGTGAACAAGCTAAAAGTAGCATGTGCTGCCTATAAATAACACCTTTTCCTACTCAAAGTAAAATAATATTCTTTAGCTAAGATTAAAAATATCTTTAATTTTTCTTCCCTGGAAAAATTGTTGAACTTAGGGAGCATTCGCATGGAGGAAAACGATGTGGAATTTCTGTGCTGAAAAAAAAAAAAGCCCCTTTCAATGGGATGTTTTTTGTTTTTGTTTTGTTTTTCCCCCACTAGCGGAATTTTTCGCTAGCGGAAACAAACACTTCCTTCAGGCGGATTCCGCCTGTAAAAACCAACGCTTTCAATGGGAGGCGGAAATTCCGCGTGGCATTTTCCAGTCCATATTCACCATGTACGTATTGCCTCAATCTAGTGAAATAACTTATAGAAAGACATATTTTACCCCATTTTAGATGATTTAAAGTGTACTTATCTTTATTTTGTTCTTTTGGTTTGAAAACGGCTCACATTTGGCAGAAAAGAAACCCCACCCAGATCCCCCACCGGCTTTTTATGTAGAAGGCGACACAGGCGATACATACTAATGTAAGTAGTGCCTAAGTTAACGTTTTTTTCCCCCAACTTCCAAAATGGCAGTTTAGCTAGAGGAGGAGTCCCCTCCCTCAGGGACAAGAAATTTAAATAGATCCCTCCCTGAACCACCTCCAGTCGTTTCCTTTCCCTTACAGGTGAAGACACCATCTACTTACCTGCTGCATGTATCTGTGGAGTCCCCGGGTAGGCGGTACGCTTCCGGGAGGACTGTGTGAGGCATCCGGCTCACCAGGCTGTTGAGTGGCCTTTTGCCGGTGCATGAGGTTGTAAATCCACCAGTGGCGGTATTCCACCCGGGCTTCCCCTGGCTGCATGCTGCTGCTGTTAGCTGGTCCAGACGTCTCTTACCTCGCTGCTGTCCACTGGAGCCTTGGACAGGAACAAGAAACACAGAATCCTTCTCTTCTCGCCAGCCGGCATATGGAGCGCGCACTGGCTGCAGCGCAAAGGTATGAGGTTGGGGGTGTGGCCTAGCCAGCTTCTGGTGGTGCCAAAATTCAAATCCTGTACTGTTTAAAAGTTGCAGTTTGATGCTTCTTTGCTGCCGCCTTGGTGCATACAGTTGCTTAAAGAAGCTCCCTAAGGATCAGTGTGAGGTCTGATGGATTCAAAGCTTCTAGCCCGGCTAAGGAAACGGTCGACACTGTCTACTTCTAAAAGATGCACTCTTTGTAAAATAATCTCTACCGAGTCTTCAAAAAAAGCCGCTTTGTCTCCAGTGTACTGAGAAATTAGTGGCGGAGGAATCGCCATCCCTGTTGGATAATATTAAGGCTATCATTAAAGGGGTATTCCCATGTACATAATTATTTTTAAATTTGTAGATAACTAAAAGTTAAACATTTTTGAAAATATAAGTAATTAAACATTTTGCTAAGTTTTAAAGATTTTCTCTAAATATCTTGTGGTCACAGTCTGTTGTCTTGATCGGTTGTCAGTGGATACGACCATGAATGTAGGAACTTTCTAGGGTCAGAAAATCCGCTGTGATTTCCTTATTGTGGCCGAATTATCTTCTTATACATGTAGTGTCCCTGCCTGATAACCCAGCTACAATAAGAAAATCATAACTGGGCTCCTGACAAATCCCGGACCATAGAAAGTTTCTGTAATTAGTGGTTGTAACCATTGGCAACCGATCAAGATAAGACTGTCACCACTAAGAAAGTTAGAGAAAATCTTTAAAACTTTGCAGAATTTTTAATTACTTATATTTGCAAAAAAATTTAACTTTTAATTATCTACAAATATAGATATGACTATGTACATGGGAATACCCCTTTAAGGATGAGGTCCACTCGACCATTGAACAGAGATTACCACAGGTCGCAGGGCCTTCCACAACCTTTCCATCCACTTCTTATGCTCCTCAGGCGTCACTGGCTCTTATGCCGTCGGATATTGTAGGGGAAGTGGAAGACTCTGATTCCTCTCTGGATGATTCTGGGAAACCATGCTGCTCTATTGAAGACTCCCAGCCCTTAGTAAAAGCTGTTCGGGCCACAATGGGCCTAGATGAAGTTAAAGAACCCCTCTGTATTCAGGATCAGATGTTTCAGGGGTTAGGCCACAAGAAGTTTTCCGGTTCATCAGAACATTAAAGATCTTATCTCTGAGTGGAAGGATCTAGAAAAGATGAAACAAAAAAAGTCTATACATCGAGCTGATCTCAGTAATTGTTGAGTGGCTGTGCCAGATGGTACCAGGTACGGATGGCAGCAGTTCTTAAAACACCCAATCTGAGAGATATGATTGATACTCAGACCAATAGAATCTCCTTTGAGACAAAGGTGAACCTGGAAAAAGAAACTGCACTTGACCTGTAAAGCTCAAATGACCTGTACGACTACGTAGTTATTGATCCTCTGCCATCGCCTGGAACTTGCTTGCTACTGCATCCTCTTCTGCTTCTGATCCTCCTATAGCCTCTGCATGTGCTCAGGACACAGTAAAGCCATCTGGGAACCATAAGTACTTCTTGTCCTTGACAAGATAGACAGGAGGATTAACAAGAACCCTGTTATGGGCATGGTCCAATCGTGCGCTCTATTGTATATCACTTGAAAAAGGGGGCATTAACCCTGAAACGCTAGAACAAGCGTCGTGTGTGTCAAAAACTTGTCTTCAAGAAAAGATTTTTTCATTTGAGCTTTACAGGTCAAGTGCAGTTTCTTTTTCCGGGTTCACCTTTATCTCAAAGGAGATCCTATTGGTCTGAGTATCAGGCTCTAGAAAAGAGGGATCTAAAAAAATCTCCTATAATCCTTAAGAGAAAATTATCTCTTTTCATTAAGATTCCAAAGTTTAGGATAATACTCAGACATTTTTGCCACCAGGGCATCCACACTCTAAGAAATATGCTCTACCCTTTGAGGACCTAGGCCTCGTTAAGGATGCGATTGATAAAAAATCTGAAAGCTTGCTTAAAAAAAACAGGTATTCGACCACTGCCATTCTCAGACCTAGTGTGGTAGCTGGTGTACAGGTGTACAGCCAGGTCCTTGGAGGTGTGGTTGGACAAACTGGCTAACCACATTTCTGAGGGAACCTCGAGAGAAGAGCTCTTGGATTCAATTCCTCTATTAAAAGAAAAAGCTGTAGAATCTCTCTCTGACGCTTCAGCGGACATTGTAAAGCTCTTAGCCAGAACTGCCGCCCTGGATCCTGGAATGGGGATTCTGCCTCCAAGAATAGACTTTGTTCTATCCCGTATGAGGGGGATCGTTTATTTGGCTTGGGGTTAGACAATATTTTGGAAAAGGCCTCTGATAGGAAGAAGGTGTTCCCTATTGAGAGTAGGCAGTCTAACCAACGTAGTTCCTTTCGCACTAACAGAAGGTTTAACTTCCAGGACAAGAAGAGAGCCTCAGGAGATAGATTCCAGCAATGTAGAGGTAGGGGGTTTCTCTTTAACCCCTCTTCCTCTGACAAAAAAATCTTCCAACTAGCAGTTCTGTTGGTCCTGTGGGGGGAAGATTTTAAATTCTTTTGTAATTATTGGCAGAGTATGGGGGTAGCACCTTTGGTGTTTGATACTTTGTCCCAGGGTCTTGTGTTAGAGTTTTTCCTTAAAGCCGGATAGATTTTTGTTAATTAAATCCTCCTCCCCCTCTGAACAGGCTGCTTTTGAGGGAGAGATTTTTCTTCTCCTCCAGAAACAAGTTATTGTCCAGGTTCCGGTAGAAGAGCAGGGGAAAGGGTTTTACTCCCCTATCATCTTAATCAAAAAGCCCAATGGGTCTTATAGGGCCATTATTAATTTAAAGTCTTTATATAGATTTATTGCATATAAAAAAATTAAGATGGAGACTTACATCCACTGTAAATCTGCTGTTTCATGGATGCTGGATGGCGTCTATTGATCTCACTGATGCATATTACTGTTTTCTTATCCATCAGGCTTACCAAAAGTATTTAAGAATTGCTATTCGTATTGGGTCCATCATCCATTATTATCAGTTTCAGGCTATGCCGTTTGGTTTATCCTCTGCCCCCAGGGTATTTACTAAAGTTGTCTGATGTAGCTAGTTACTTCCATTCCAGTGGGATTCAGCTGATCCCTTATCTGGACGTCCACCTGCAGGTAGGGCCCTCTGAAGCCCAGTTGCTTGCCAATACTAATTTAGTCCATGACACTTTGCAGAGACTGAGTTGGGTTATTAATCTCCAGAAATCAGATCTCTCTCCTTCTCGGTCTCCAATTTTCTAACGTTTCCAATTGGACTTCAACCTAATGATGTCCTTTCTCCCACAGGAGAAACAGTTGTCCTTAATTTCCTAGATGAGGACATTCCAACAGGCTATAAGTAAGGGGCTGTAATAAGCTCCGAAAAGCGTCAGCCAGGCGCTATCTCTTTTGTTTCTGTCATCATGGGCTATTTGCATTGAACTTTACATGGATTGTGCGGTGTCCTAAGGATTTTACAATAAAAGTTAAGTTTTATATATGGTATTGATGCTGGATGTAATGAGGCTGTTAGGTTTCCTAACCTCTACCGGTCCTGCAGTAAGAAGGGCACAGGCAGCTTCAGAATTTCCTGCTTTCTGTCTGAGACAGGCAACAGTCCTCTCTGCACAAAAAGGTGAAAATTCCAGACATATAAAGAACTCCCTAAATTGGTGGAAAGTGTCCACAAATCTACAGCAAGGAGTCCCGTGGCGGCATCTTCATCAAGTTATAGTTACCACCGACGCAAGTTTGCTTTGTTGGGGAGGCCATACATCCTCCTCCACCGTCCAGGGGATCTGGGACTCCAGGCTAAAGAACAGTTCTTCCAACGTGAGAGAGCTCACAGCTGTGTGGGAGTCAATCCAGGCCCTTCAGGGAGAATTGAGGGGAAGGCATGTCAAGATCTTATTGGACAATACTACAGTGGTAGCTTATTTAAACAAGCACGGGGAGACAAGGTCCTCAAGCTTGTCCAATGTCTCAGCAAGGATCTTCGAATGGGCAGAAACCAATCTGTTATCTATCATGGCAACTTACCTTCAGGGCAGAGAGAACCTGGTAGCGGACTTCCTCAGCAGGGAGATGCTAAGGGAATCAGAGTGGAGCCTAGACTCGGAAGTCTTTCACTTACTGGTAGACAGATGAGGTCTACCTATGTTGGACCTGTTTGCCACCAAAGAGAACACCAAGGTTCAAAAGTTCTTTTCTCTAAATCATTGTAACAGTCCGTATGCAGTAGATGCCTTCTCCCAGACCTGGAACTCCGGCCTCCTGTATGCCTTTCCTCCTTTTTCATTCCTGCCGAGGGTCTTAGGCTAAGACCCCACGGGCCGTATCCACAGCACTAAAGCGCTGCAGGAAGAACTGCTGCGTGAATGCATTGCGGTTCTATCCGCAGAGCTTTTAAGACAGAGTTCAGAGTTTTCCTCTGCGGACTTTCTCTTAACATTATATCTACGGGAAAGCTGCCGGCGTTTCCGTAGATATAATTGATATGCTGCGGTTTGCATAGCCGCAATGGCTTTGCAAATTGCAGTGTGTCCGTGCTGCAATCTTTTCCGCAAAGTGGAGATGGGATTTGCATGAATCCCATCCACTTTGCCTGCACTGTACAACGCTGCTATTTTTTCCGCTGCAGGCAAATCGCGGCATTTCCCGTCTGTGGGGCCACAGCCTTAAAGATCAGGGAAGAAAGGGCCAATGTGATCTTAATAGCTCCCAGGTGGCCCAGAAGGTCTTGGTTTCACCTTACTACAGACTATCCAAGGGGGAATGTCTGCCACTTCCTCTCAAGAAGGGCCTGCTAATGCAGGGTCCAGTGAAACATCCCTCTCTACATCAACTTCAGATAACAGCTTGGAGATTGAGAGGAGTTTATTAAGATCCAGGGGATTTTCAGATCCAGTTATTACCACGCTGTTGGCCTCCAGGAAGCCGAAAACCAACAGGATCTATCGAAGATCCTGGAACGCCTTACAAAAATTTTGTTAGTCTGTAAGGCTCCACATAGTCCGGTGTCTACGGCCTTGATTCTAGAGTTCCTTCAGAGGGAGTTGGATAAAGGGCTCAATCCAAGCACAATTAAGGTTCAGATTGCTGCTTTGAGTGCCTTTTTAGACTGTTGGCTAGGTGATATCCCTATCATTAAAAGGTTTGTGAAAGGATCCCTCAGAATTAAACCCCAGGTGCATTCCACTGTACCCCTTTTGGGATTTAAATGTAGTCCTCTCGGCCCTCTCCGATAGTCTCTTTGAGCCTCTAAATGAGATTCCATTTAATTTGTTAACCTTTTAAGATAGCCTTTTTGGTCGCTATTAGCACGGCTAGGAGAACGGGGGAGTTGCAGGCTTTCTCTTGTCAGCCTCCGTACCTCACGATGTTAGATAGGATTTTGTTAAAGCACCAACCCTCCTTCCTTCCCAAAGTATTTTCCAGGTTCCACTGTTCTCAGGAGATTGTTTTTACCATCTTTCTGTCAGAATCCTACATCTGAGAAGGAAGCTAAGTTTCACAACTTAGATGTCAGGCGCTGGCTTCTCTCCTATTTAGATAGATCAGCAGATTCCAGAAAGTCAGACCTCCTGTTTGTCCAGTTTCAAGAGAAGAATAAGGGCTTAGCAGCCAGCAAGGTCTCTATTGCAGGGTGGATTGTTTAGGCCATTTCTATGGCTTATGAAGCCAAGGACTTGGCCACCCCGGAGGATCTTAGGGCCCATTCTACTCATGCTATGGCCACCTCTTGGGCCGAGTGGGCACATGCTTCGGTTGAACAGATCTGCCATACAGGCACACTGCCACAGGCAGCCACCTGGTCTAATCCTGATACCTTTTTTAGACATTACAAACTAGATGTAGTCTTTTTTTTTTTTTTTTATGTTCAAGTGCACTTTCCTCCTTTACATACATATAGACAACTGGACAAAGGAAGCCAAAGACCTTTTTTTTTAAGCCTAAACAACCAGACATAGATCATGTTATTTTTTTTTCAAGAGCATTTTAATCCATAGACTAAGATCTGAGAGGATGAAAAAGTTATGAAATCACTCCCCAACACACAAAAACGTGTAGTAATTATATACCGGTAAATGCTGGTGTTTCACCGATGTTCTTTTGTAAGGGTTCATCCACACGGAGTTTTTATGGCAAGGAAAAAATCCACTTCAGAAATTATGAAATTTTTTTTTTTTCCTCCAGCACAGTGTATGGACCTTGAAAAAACACTAGTGGTTTTTCCACACGGTTTTTGCCAATTCCACATGGATTTTCAGTCTCCCATTGACTGCATTGGTTTTTGGAAGCTTTTTTTTTCCGCTAGCAGAACCCATAGAACTCGATGGGGAGGCGTTTTTTCCACGTGGATTCTAACACGGATTCAGCGCCAAAAATCCTCGCAAAAAAACTGTGTGAATGGACCTTTATGTTAGCACATGCCTTGATTTCTTGCTTTGGATTTCTGTTTTAGACCTGGCATCTGTTTGTATTTAGTCTGTCCTGATTTTAGTGTATATTCACACTAAATACATTTTGCACTCAATGAGCTCTGTATACGCAGCTGTGGGAGCCGCGATGTCAAAATCCACAGGGGACCAGAGTGGTTAGGGAAGATAGCCCAGTACTAAAGCGGTTAATCACCAATGAACACTTTTTACAGCAAAGGTATGGGAAATGGAAATATTTTAGTAAACCTAAAATTTGATGTTTTTGGTCTTTCCCTGGTCCTACACCAGATTTAACAAGTTTATCCTGCATACTTGAGGATCTGCAATATAAAAACAGAGGAGGATGTTGAAACTCAAGAACATCACTCCACCAATCTTTTTACTACATTCAGTATACATGGAAACAAATGGTAAATGTTTAACCTCCATTTTTGGTTGAGATTCTTGTAATAATTCTTCTTAATTATTCACTCTTTCCCTATGAGGTTTAACTACATGTTCAGGGAAACGACTTGCTAGAAATGTTCTACTCTACTCCATTTAGGTCTTCATCTAATTTATTACTTATTACTTAATTTATTACTAGTTATTCTCTTAACCCTCATCAATTGACTAATCGGGATACTTCTTGCCATTGACCTTGTGTGACTATTAAACAAAAGTAGATTACTCACATTAGGTTTAGTATAAACTTGTTTCCTAAGCTTCCTCTCTTTCATAACAATCTACACATCAATAAATTGCACCTCCTTCCTAGACTAAAGTAATTTTAAATGGATGGGTCAATATTGTTCAGGCTGGGTTAACCTCTGCAATTGGTGTCTCTGCAGGTAATCGGTTTTTGTGATCTGTCAAAAGATAGTAAAAACTGATTAAGGCTAAGACCTCATGTTGCAGAAACATAGCTTTTTTTGTTGAGTTTTTTTGTGTCAAAGTCAGGAATGGCTACAAAAGGAATGGGAAATATATAGGAAGCTCTTATACTGTACTTCTACCTTCTGCTCAATCCACTCCTAGCTTATGGCTCTGCAACAAAAAAAACAGAAGCGTTTCCGCAACATGGGGCCTTGGCCTAAAACAGGTTGTTTAAAAACCCATTGATTGCAATGGGAGTTTAAAACCATCTGTTGGTATGCCTTTAGAGCATTTCCGCAGTGTATCCGCTCTTTTTGGCGTAGACAAAAGTCAGACTTGCAGCACTTTTACTTTTTCCAAAAATAAGGAAACCCAACGGACAGCAACTTATTCATCTTAACTTTGAGGTGTGATGAAAGAAGGGAAGGGTCAAAGGTGATAATGCCATTTCCTCCTTGTGTAGGGTCAGATCTCCAGTTAAAATCAAAGTTTATTACAATCTCTAAGTCAGCCAGGCATGGGGAGGAGGGAATTATAACAGAAATTTAATCTTTACCTATGGAAGGTACCCAGATCTGCCGGATGGAGATCGGACAGCTCATTGTCAATCTTTCCAAGATAGGAGGGGGGTTGGGGATCTGGTAGGGAGTTCTGGCTAAGCACAAGTCATAAGAAACTATTTTACTATGCCACATTTGTGGAAATCCGCTATCAGAGCCGGATGTAGTCAATATTTCTCCACTAAGAGTCAAGTGTTTGATTCTATGAACGCATTACCTTTTTGAAGTGTATTTGCATGCGACTGTTTGAAAGGCAGGTGTATATGAGAGTGAGGTTTCCTCTGCGCCTGTCAAGTCAGTGGTGGTGGCGGCAACGTGTATTTGGGGTGCATGGCCTAGGTTAGGATGCGATTTAGACTCAATTTGCAGCCTGAGGGAAGGGTGCGTGCAAAATTAACTGGAGTGAGTTAACCTCTGACAGCCACATCACGTAATAGGACTGTCCGTATATGACACGAGTTATATGGAAGGTGGAAACAAATGTATTGCCAAAGAATGCCATTTGTGTCCAATTTGCATTGTTTTTTCCCTCTTCATTCTTCTCTGTGCAATCTCAGAATGAAGGGGGGGGGGGGGATCTGACTTTATTTATTTTTTTTATTTTCTTTTTAATGGATCTGCAAAGCCGCCATTTTGGATTAAACTTTACTTTTTTTTAAAGGAAGGGGGGTCATGTGACACATCAAACACATGGAGAATTGCACAAGAAAAACAATGGTGCTCAGTTTTAACGTAGCTTTATTCAATATCGAGTTATTGACATGTTTGTGACATGGAGCAATGACAGTAACCCACTAAAGGATGTACTTAAGTGCTGCCCGTTGTGTTGAAATGTCAACGCGATTCTCTTCTCCCACTCTTGATACACAGAGAGCAATACCGCAAAAGAAATGCTACCACAGGCCTCCTATATCCGTTGTTTCAGGTGCACCACATCCTGGATCTTCATAGAGTACACCATAGCCTTCAAATGGCCCCAGAGATAGAAGTCCAATGTGCCAGCTTCAGTTCACAGCAGGTCATAATAATCATACATAATCAACACATAATCATGTAGCAATTGCAGATACCCAGTGGAATTTAGGTTTCCATTGATGAAGTTGAATCCAAAATGACAGCTTTGCAAATGGCTGCCTTGGGCGTCACCCAGCCTCAAATGTTTCCCCCCATCCATGTTCTAATATTTTATCTGAGTGTATCCATACTTATGGCCCACCCTGGGTGTATTCATACTCATGGCCCACGGTATTTTGCAATGTATTGCAATGCATTAGCATTGTAATGCATTGCATTAGTGATCAAACACCCCGGGGTACAAGACCCCTAGGGAGCCTAACAAATGCGCAAAAAAAAAAGTTGAAAAATTAAAATTAAAAATACTAAAAGTTCAAATCACCCCCCTTTCCCTAGAACACATATAAAAGTACTTATATACTGTGAAACACATACATATTAGGTATCCCTGTGTCCGAAAACGCTCAGTCTACAAATCTATAAAATATTTTTCCTGCACGGTAAACGCCGTAGCGGGAAAAAAAGTCAAAAGTGCCAAACCAGTTTTTTTTTTGCCACTGATAAAAATTTTAATAAAAAGTGATCAAAGCAATAACTATTCCCCAAAATGGTAGAACTAAAAAGTACACCCGGCCCAGCAAAAAAGAAAATACATGAAAGTATTAAACTTGCGTGTGTCAGAATATGACGACTTTTAGAAAAAACATTTAACAGTTTTGGATTTTTGTTAATGGGTTAAAATGTAAATTAAAACCATATAAATTTGGTGTCCCTGGAATCATACCGAAACATAGAAACAGATGACCTCATTTTGGCTGCACAGTGAACGCCATAAAACCGAAGCCCGTAAGAAAGTCACAAAAATGCATTTTTTTTCATCAAATCCACCCCATTCTGATTTTTTTTTTTCCAGCTTCCCAGTACATTATACAGAACAATTAATGGTAGCATCATAAAGAAAAATTTATCTCGCAAAGATTAAGACCTCATATGACTCTGAGGGTGCATGCACACTACGTAACGCCGGGCGTGTATGAGAGCCGTACACGCCGGCGTTACAGCAGGGCTGCCGAACACTTCCCATTCACTTCAATGGGAGTGCTCGTAAACGCCGCTGTTACGAGCGCTCCCATTGAAGTGAATGGGAAGTGTTCGGCAGTCTGCCGTAATGCCGGCGTGTACGGCTCTCATACACGCCCGGCGTTACGTAGTGTGCATGCACCCTGAGAGTGGAAAAATAAAAAAGTTATGGGGTTTGAAAGTAGGGGAGTCAAACACGAAAATCGAAATATGCCGTCGGGGGGAAGGGGTTAAGGACACATGCAATTTTCATTTTTTCTTTTCCATTTTTCCATCCCCCATTCCAAGAGCCTTAACTTTTTCATTTTTCAACTCAATCACATGATGGCTTATTGTTTACGGGACAAATTGTACTTTGTAATGGCACCATTCAATATCCTGCATAATGTACTAGGAAGCTGGAAAAAAAATCAGAATGAGGTGCAATTGGAAAAAAAAATGCATTTGTGCCAATTTCACATGGGTTTAATATTTATGGTGTTGACTGAATGGTAAAAATGACATGTTACCTGTATTTTGTGGGTCAGAACAAACACTGAAATATCAAATGTATATAGTATTAGTAATTAGAGATGAGCGAACACTAAAATGTTCGAGGTTCGAAATTCGATTCGAACAGCCGCTCAATGTTCGTGTGTTCGAACGGGTTTCGAACCCCATTATAGTCTATGGGGAACAGATACTCGTTAAGGGGGAAACCCAAATCCGTGTCTGGAGGGTCACCAAGTCCACTATGACACCCCAGGAAATGATGCCAACACCTCTGGAATGACACTGGGACAGCAGGGGAAGCATGTCTGGGGGCATCTAACACACCAAAGACCCTCTATTACCCCAACATCACTGCCTAACAACTACACACTTTACACACTCAATACCACCTCTCTGACAGTAGGAAAACACCTTGAAACATGTGTATTTGGCACTTGCAGTGAGGAGAGCTTGTCACCAGCAGTGAATTTGGCCCTTGTAGTAAGTTGAGGTTGGCACCAACATTTGTTTTGAAAATCAGGGTGGATTGAGCCTCTAACCAGCAGAGTTTGGGCAAATTCATGGTGGAGGGAGCCTCTAAACACCCCAGTTTGGGCAAATTCATGGTGGAGGGAGCCTCTAAAAACCCCAGTTTGGACCAATTCATGGTGGAGGGAGCCTCTAACCAGCCCAGTGTGGGCAAATTCATGGTGGAGGGAGCCTCTAAAAAACCCAGTTTGGACCAATTCATGGTGGAGGGAGCCTCTAAACAGCCCAGTTTGGGCAAATTCATGGTGGAGGGAGCCTCTAACCAGCCCAGTTTGGACCAATTAATGGTGGAGGGAGCCTCTAAACAGCCAAGTTTGGACAAATTCATGGTGGAGGGAGCCTCTAACCAGCCCAGTTTGGACCAATTAATGGTGGAGGGAGCCTCTAAACAGCCAAGTTTGGACCAATTCATGGTGGAGGGAGCCTCTAAAAACCCCAGTTTGGACCAATTCATGGTGGAGGGAGCCTCTAACCAGCCCAGTTTGGGCAAATTCATGGTGGAGGGAGCCTCTAAACAGCCCAGTTTGGGCACATTCATGGTGGAGGGAGCCTCTAACCAGCCCAGTTTGGACCAATTAATGGTGGAGGGAGCCGCTAAACAGCCCAGTTTGGACCAATTCATGGTGGAGGGAGCCTCTAAAAACCCCAGTTTGGACCAATTCATGGTGGAGGGAGCCTCTAAAAAACCCAGTTTGGACCAATTCATGGTGGAGGGAGCCTCTAACCAGCCCAGTTTGGACCAATTAATGGTGGAGGGAGCCTCTAAACAGCCAAGTTTGGACCAATTCATGGTGGAGGGAGCCTCTAAAAACCCCAGTTTGGACCAATTCATGGTGGAGGGAGCCTCTAAACAGCCCAGTTTGGGCAAATTCATGGTGGAGGGAGCCTCTAACCAGCCCAGTTTGGACCAATTAATGGTGGAGGGAGCCTCTAAACAGCCAAGTTTGGACCAATTCATGGTGGAGGGAGCCTCTAACCAGCCCAGTTTGGACCAATTAATGGTGGAGGGAGCCTCTAAACAGCCAAGTTTTGGGAAATTCATGGTGGAGGGAGCCTCTAACCAGCCCAGTGTGGGCAAATTCATGGTGGAGGGAGCCTCTAAAAAACCCAGTTTGGACCAATTCATGGTGGAGGGAGCCTCTAACCAGCCCAGTGTGGGCAAATTCATGGTGGAGGGAGCCTCTAACCAGCCCAGTTTGGGCAAATTCATGGTGGAGGGAGCCTCTAAACAGCCCAGTTTGGGCAAATTCATGGTGGAGGGAGCCTCTAAACAGCCCAGTTTGGGCAAATTCATGGTGGAGGGAGCCTCTAACCAGCCCAGTTTGGACCAATTAATGGTGGAGGGAGCCTCTAACCAGCCCAGTTTGGGCAAATTCATGGTGGAGGGAGCCTCTAAACAGCCCAGTTTGGACCAATTCATGGTGGAGGGAGCCTCTAAAAAACCCAGTTTGGACCAATTCATGGTGGAGGGAGCCTCTAAACAGCCCAGTTTGGGCAAATTCATGGTGGAGGGAGCCTCTAACCAGCCCAGTTTGGACCAATTCATGGTGGAGGGAGCCTCTAACCAGCCCAGTTTGGGCAAATTCATGGTGGAGGGAGCCTCTAAACAGCCCAGTTTGGACCAATTCATGGTGGAGGGAGCCTCTAACCAGCCCAGTTTGGACCAATTAATGGTGGAGGGAGCCTCTAAACAGCCAAGTTTTGGGAAATTCATGGTGGAGGGAGCCTCTAACCAGCCCAGTGTGGGCAAATTCATGGTGGAGGGAGCCTCTAAAAAACCCAGTTTGGACCAATTCATGGTGGAGGGAGCCTCTAACCAGCCCAGTGTGGGCAAATTCATGGTGGAGGGAGCCTCTAAAAAACCCAGTTTGGACCAATTCATGGTGGAGGGAGCCTCTAAACAGCCCAGTTTGGGCAAATTCATGGTGGAGGGAGCCTCTAACCAGCCCAGTTTGGACCAATTAATGGTGGAGGGAGCCGCTAAACAGCCCAGTTTGGACCAATTCATGGTGGAGGGAGCCTCTAAAAACCCCAGTTTGGACCAATTCATGGTGGAGGGAGCCTCTAAAAAACCCAGTTTGGACCAATTCATGGTGGAGGGAGCCTCTAACCAGCCCAGTTTGGACCAATTAATGGTGGAGGGAGCCTCTAAACAGCCAAGTTTGGACCAATTCATGGTGGAGGGAGCCTCTAAAAACCCCAGTTTGGACCAATTCATGGTGGAGGGAGCCTCTAAACAGCCCAGTTTGGGCAAATTCATGGTGGAGGGAGCCTCTAACCAGCCCAGTTTGGACCAATTAATGGTGGAGGGAGCCTCTAAACAGCCAAGTTTGGACCAATTCATGGTGGAGGGAGCCTCTAACCAGCCCAGTTTGGACCAATTAATGGTGGAGGGAGCCTCTAAACAGCCAAGTTTTGGGAAATTCATGGTGGAGGGAGCCTCTAACCAGCCCAGTTTGGACCAATTCATGGTGCAGGGAGCCTCTAAACAGCCAAGTTTGGACCAATTCATGGTGGAGGGAGCCTCTAAAAACCCCAGTTTGGACCAATTCATGGTGGAGGGAGCCTCTAAACAGCCCAGTTTGGGCAAATTCATGGTGGAGGGAGCCTCTAACCAGCCCAGTTTGGACCAATTAATGGTGGAGGGAGCCTCTAAACAGCCAAGTTTGGACCAATTCATGGTGGAGGGAGCCTCTAACCAGCCCAGTTTGGACCAATTAATGGTGGAGGGAGCCTCTAAACAGCCAAGTTTTGGGAAATTCATGGTGGAGGGAGCCTCTAACCAGCCCAGTTTGGACCAATTCATGGTGGAGGGAGCCTCTAAACAGCTCAGTTTGGGCAAATTCATGGTGGAGGGAGCCTCTAAAAAACCCAGTTTGGACCAATTCATGGTGGAGGGAGCCTCTAACCAGCCCAGTTTGGACCAATTAATGGTGGAGGGAGCCGCTAAACAGCCCAGTTTGGACCAATTCATGGTGGAGGGAGCCTCTAAAAACCCCAGTTTGGACCAATTCATGGTGGAGGGAGCCTCTAAACAGCCCAGTTTGGGCAAATTCATGGTGGAGGGAGCCTCTAACCAGCAGAGTTGGTGGAAATCAGGGTGGAGGGAGCCTAGTATTAGCAGAATTGTGCAACGCTTATGGTGGATGAGTATGAGGATGCGGAGGAATTGGAGAGGTTGAGTACAGACATGGAGTTTCATGTTGGGGTGCTTTACACAGGTGGGCACAAAAATGACGGCTCTACCCAGTGGTGGTTCATTTTTATCAAAGTGAGCCGGTCGGCACTCTCAGCTGACAGACGGGTGCGCTTGTCAGTGATGATGCCACCGGCTGCACTGAACACCCTCTCAGATAGGACGCTGGCGGCAGGACAGGACAGCACCTCCAAGGCATATAGGGCAAGTTCAAGCCACAGGTCCAACTTCGACACCCAATACGTGTAGGGCGCAGAGGGGTCGGAGAGGACAGGGCTGTGGTCGGAAAGGTATTCCCGCAACATGCGCCTATACTTCTCACGCCTGGTGACACTAGGACCCTCCGTGGCGGCACTTTGGCGAGGGGGTGCCATCAAGGTGTCCCAGACCTTAGACAGTGTGCCCCTCATTTGTGTGGACCGGTGAGAACTTGGTTGCCTACTGGAGGAACTGCCCTCCCTGCCGCCAACGTCACATGCTGGAAACATATCCATCATATTCTGCACCAATTGCCTGTGGCAAGCATTGATGCGATTGGCCCTCCCCTCTACCGGAATAAAAGACGAGATGTTGTTTTTATACCGGGGGTCAAGGATAGCAAAGATCCAGTACTGGTTGTCCTCCATGATTTTGACAATACGCTTGTCGGTTGTAAAGCACCCCAACATGAACTCAGCCATGTCTGCCACAGTGTTAGTTGGCATGACTCCTCTGGCCCCACCGGAAAGTTCAATCTCCATTTCCTCCTCATCCTCCATGTCTACCCATCCGCGCTGCAACAATGGGACGATTCGAAGTTGCCCGGAAGCCTCCTGTATCACCATCACATCATCGGACAACTCTTCTTCCTCCTCCTCCTCCTCCTCCTCCTCCTCCATTAAACGCAGTGAAGCGGACAGATGTGTGGACCTACTCTCCAGCTGTGACGGATCGGATGCTATCCCTAACTCCTCTGTGTGATCTGAGTTATCCCTGATGTCAATCAGGGATTCTCTCAGAACACACAAGAGCGGGATTGTAAGGCTCACCATCGCATCCTCAGAGCTCACCCTCCTTGTGGACTCCTCAAAGACCCGTAGGATGTCACAAAGGTCTCTCATCCATGGCCACTCATGGATGTGAAACTGAGGCAGCTGACTTTGTGGCACCCTAGGGTTTTGTAGCTGGTATTCCATCAAAGGTCTCTGCTGCTCAACCACTCTATTCAACATCTGAAACGTTGAGTTCCAGCGTGTGGGGACGTCGCACAAAAGCCGGTGTTGTGGCACATGCAGGCGTTGCTGGAGAGATTTTAAGCTAGCAGCGGCTACTGTCGACTTGCGAAAGTGGGCGCACATGCGCCGCACTTTCACCAGTAGCTCTGGAACATTGGGGTAGCTCTTTAGGAAACGTTGCACCACTAGGTTGAAGACGTGGGCCAGGCATGGAACATGTTGGAGTCCGGCAAGCTCCAGAGCTGCTACCAGGTTCCGGCCGTTATCACAAACGACCATGCCTGGGCCCAGGTGCAGCGGCTCAAACCATATTGCCGTCTCATCGAGGAGGGCATCCCTCACCTCGGAGGCAGTGTGCTGTCTGTCCCCCAAGCTGATCAGCTTCAGCACAGCCTGCTGACGTCTACCAACGCCAGTGCTGCAACGTTTCCAACTCGTAGCTGGGGTCAATCTAACAGCGGAGGAGGAGGCGGTGGCGGAGGAGGAGGCGGTGGCGGAGGAGGAGGCGGTAGAGGAGGAGGAGGAGGGGGGTGTTCTTCTCGTGTCCCTGCCAGGAATGTTAGGCGGGGAGACGAGGTACACCGGGCCAGTTTGGGAAGCAGTCCCAGCCTCAACTACATTCACCCAGTGTGCCGTCAGTGAAATGTAGCGTCCCTGTCCGCATGCACTTGTCCACGCGTCGGTGGTCAAGTGGACCTTTGTGCAAAGCGCGGAACTAAGGGCCCGCCTGATGTTGAGTGACACGTGCTGGTGCAAGGCGGGGACGGCACACCGGGAGAAGTAGTGACGGCTAGGGACGGCATAGCGAGGTGCCGCAGTTGCCATCAGGTCCAGGAAGGCGGGAGTTTCAACAAGCCGGAACGCCAACATCTCCTGGGCCAGCAGTTTAGCGATGTTGGCGTTCAAGGCTTGCGCGTGTGGGTGGTTAGCAGTGTATTTCTGCCGCCGCTCCAATGTCTGAGAGATGGTGGGTTGTTGTAAAGAAACGCCTGATGGTGCCTTTGATGGTGCAGGAGAAGGAGATAAGACAGGACCAGGGGAGGATGAGGTAGAAGTCAACAAAGTGGCGGAGGCAGATGAAGTGGTGTCCTGGCTCGTCCTCTGGAGTGCATCGCCAGCACAGTCAGCAGTGGCAGTGGCAGAGGCAGAGGCAGTGGCAGAGGCAGTGGCAGTGGCGTGAACGGCAGGCGGCCTTTGTCCTGCCGTTGCTGCCTGCCACTGATTCCAGTGCTTGGATTCCAAATGACGGCGCATTGAAGTGGTGGACAGGTTGCTCTTCTCAGAGCCCCTAATCAATTTCGAGAGGCAAATTGTGCAGACAACACTATATCTGTCCTCGGCGCATTCCTTGAAAAAACTCCACACCTTCGAGAAACGTGCCCTCGAGGTGGGAGTTTTTCGGGGCTGGGTACGAACTGGAACATCTTGGGAGATTCCGGGTGTGGCCTGGCTTCGCCTAAGCTGCTGACCTCTGCCTCTGCCTCTAGCTACCCTTTTTGGTGCTGCACCTGCCTCAACATCCACACTACTTTCCCCGCTTGACATCCCCCCTGTCCAGGTCGGGTCAGTGTCCTCATCATCCACCACTTCCTCTTCCAACTCCTGTCTCATCTCCTCCTCCCGCACAATGCGCCGGTCAACTGGATGCCCTGACGGCAACTGCGTCACATCATCGTCGATGAGGGTGGGTTGCTGGTCATCCACCACCAAATCGAACGGAGATGGAGGAGACTCTAGTGTTTGAGCATCTGGACACAGATGCTCCTCTGTTAGGTTCGTGGAATCGTGACGTGGAGAGGCAGGTTGAGGGACAATGAAAGGAGCGGAGAACAGCTCTGGGGAGCAGGGACAGTTTGGGTTATTGTTCTGTAAAGCTTCGGAATTTTGGGAGGAAGGAAGACAAGACTGTTGGGTAATAGGAGGAGAGGAGGCAGAGTCTGACTGGCTGCTGGACAATGTGCTGTAAGCGTTCTCTGACAGCCATTGCAAGACCTGTTCCTGGTTCTCGGGCCTACTAAGGTTTGTACCCTGCAGTTTAGTTAATGTGGCAAGCAACCCTGGCACTGTGGAGTGGCGCAATGCTTGCTGCCCCACAGGAGTAGGCACGGGATGCCCTGTGGCTTCACTGCTACCTTGCTCCCCAGAACCATTCCCCCGACCTCGCCCACGGCCTCGTCCACGTCCCTTTCCGGGAGCCTTGCGCATTTTGAATTCCTAGTTAGAAATTGGCACTGTATCCAGTAGTAAAAATTGTGGGTGCACGTAACCCCAATATATTCTTTGAATTCCCAGTCAGACACTGGCACTATATGGCAGTAGCAAGAAATGAGGGTATTTATAACCCCAATATATTCTTTGAATTCCCAGTCAGACAATGGCACTGTATACCAGTAGTAAAAATTGTGGGTGCACGTAACCCCAATATATTCTTTGAATTCCCAGTCAGAAACTGGCACTATATGGCAGTAGCAAGAAATGAGGGTATTTATAACCCCAATATATTCTTTGAATTCCCAGTCAGACAATGGCACTGTATACTAGTAGTAAAAATTGTGGGTGCACGTAACCCCAATATATTCTTTGAATTCCCAGTCAGACACTGGCACTATATGGCAGTAGCAAGAAATGAGCGTATTTGTATTCCCAATATATTCTTTGAATTCCCAGTCAGACAATGGCACTGTATACCAGTAGTAAAAATTGTGGGTGCACGTAACCCCAATATATTCTTTGAATTACCAGTCAGAAACTGGCACTATATGGCAGTAGCAAGAAATGAGGGTATTTGTATTCCCAATATATTCTTTGAATTCCCAGTCAGACAATGGCACTGTATACCAGTAGTAAAAATTGTGGGTGCACGTAACCCCAATATATTCTTTGAATTCCCAGTCAGAAACTGGCACTGTATACCAGTAGTAAAAATTGTGGGTGCACGTAACCACAATATATTCTTTGAATTACCAGTCAGAAACTGGCACTATATGGCAGTAGCAAGAAATGAGGGTATTTATAACCCCAATATATTCTTTGAATTCCCAGTCAGACAATGGCACTGTATACCAGTAGTAAAAATTGTGGGTGCACGTAACCCCAATATATTCTTTGAATTCCCAGTCAGAAACTGGCACTATATGGCAGTAGCAAGAAATGAGGGTATTTATAACCCCAATATATTCTTTGAATTCCCAGTCAGACAATGGCACTGTATACCAGTAGTAAAAATTGTGGGTGCACGTAACCCCAATATATTCTTTGAATTCCCAGTCAGAAACTGGCACTGTATACCAGTAGTAAAAATTGTGGGTGCACGTAACCACAATATATTCTTTGAATTACCAGTCAGAAACTGGCACTATATGGCAGTAGCAAGAAATGAGGGTATTTGTATTCCCAATATATTCTTTGAATTCCCAGTCAGACAATGGCACTGTATACCAGTAGTAAAAATTGTGGGTGCACGTAACCACAATATATTCTTTGAATTACCAGTCAGAAACTGGCACTATATGGCAGTAGCAAGAAATGAGGGTATTTATAACCCCAATATATTCTTTGAATTCCCAGTCAGACAATGGCACTGTATACCAGTAGTAAAAATTGTGGGTGCACGTAACCCCAATATATTCTTTGAATTCCCAGTCAGAAACTGGCACTATATGGCAGTAGCAAGAAATGAGGGTATTTATAACCCCAATATATTCTTTGAATTCCCAGTCAGACAATGGCACTGTATACCAGTAGTAAAAATTGTGGGTGCACGTAACCACAATATATTCTTTGAATTCCCAGTCAGAAACTGGCACTATATGGCAGTAGCAAGAAATGAGGGTATTTATAACCCCAATATATTCTTTGAATTCCCAGTCAGACAATGGCACTGTATACCAGTAGTAAAAATTGTGGGTGCACGTAACCACAATATATTCTTTGAATTACCAGTCAGAAACTGGCACTATATGGCAGTAGCAAGAAATGAGGGTATTTATAACCCCAATATATTCTTTGAATTCCCAGTCAGACAATGGCACTGTATACCAGTAGTAAAAATTGTGGGTGCACGTAACCCCAATATATTCTTTGAATTCCGAGTCAGAAACTGGCACTATATGGCAGTAGCAAGAAATGAGGGTATTTATAACCCCAATATATTCTTTGAATTCCCAGTCAGACAATGGCACTGTATACCAGTAGTAAAAATTGTGGGTGCACGTAACCACAATATATTCTTTGAATTCCCAGTCAGACACTGGCACTATATGGCAGTAGCAAGAAATGAGGGTATTTGTATTCCCAATATATTCTTTGAATTCCCAGTCAGACAATGGCACTGTATACCAGTAGTAAAAATTGTGGGTGCACGTAACCCCAATATATTCTTTGAATTACCAGTCAGAAACTGGCACTATATGGCAGTAGCAAGAAATGAGGGTATTTGTATTCCCAATATATTCTTTGAATTCCCAGTCAGACAATGGCACTGTATACCAGTAGTAAAAATTGTGGGTGCACGTAACCACAATATATTCTTTGAATTCCCAGTCAGAAACTGGCACTATATGGCAGTAGCAAGAAATGAGGGTATTTGTATTCCCAATATATTCTTTGAATTCCCAGTCAGACAATGGCACTGTATACCAGTAGTAAAAATTGTGGGTGTATATAGCCCCAATTCTATTGCTAGGGGACTTGCAGGGTATTTCTGGGGTGAAGGTGGGGGGGCACACCGTTGGAACGGGTATCGGGGTATATATCGGGTATACGGGAATACACTGACAGTGTATTCCATTCAGGATCCTGGGAAAGCTGGGTTGCGGCGATTGAGCCCGTTAGTGCCACGTTACACTGACAAGCTTCTCCCTGGAATTTAGCTCTTATAAGAGCTGTTGGTTGTCTTCTCCTTCCTATCTAGCCTGTCCCTGCCTACCCAGAATCTAACCCCTAGCTAACTGGACGGAAACCTCCGTCCCCGGTGAATTGCAAGCTCAGAATGACGCGAAGCTGGGCGGCGCTGTTCTTTTAAATTAGAGGTCACATGTTTTCGGCAGCCAATGGGTTTTGCCTACTTTTTTCAACGTCACCGGTGTCGTAGTTCCTGTCCCACCTACCCTGCGCTGTTATTGGAGCAAAAAAGGCACCAGGGAAGGTGGGAGGGGAATCGAGTAATGGCGCACTTTACCACGCGGTGTTCGATTCGATTCGAACATGCCGAACAGCCTAATATCCGATCGAACATGAGTTCGATAGAACACTGTTCGCTCATCTCTATTAGTAATGTTTTGATACCTTCTTAAAAAATTTAAAATTTTGTAAAATAGAAAAAAAAATTGTCGCCATTTTATGATACCTGTAACTTTTTCATATTTAAAAGTATAGAGCTGGGTAAGACGTGTCTTTATGTGGGACAAGATGATGTTTTTACTGAAACCATTTGGGGAAAGATCTGATGGTTTGATCTCTTTTTATTCAGTTTTTTTTTTATAGGAGGCAAAGTATTGAAAAAAATGCTATTTGGCTACATTGACTTTTTTTGCAAGAAATATTTTAATAGTTTGAGCATTTTGGAGTGCGGGGATATCTAATGTGTTAGGGAAAGGAGGGTGATTTGAACATATATATATATATATATATATATATATATATATATATATATATATATATATATAGAGCTCAACGGAAAAATGGCCTAAGTCCAAAAATCAATATTGGGAGAAAAACGAAATTTAAAGTTTTAGCCTAAAGCAAACGGGCATTATTGTGGAATATATCTATCCAATGTAATCAGCTAATGAACACCGTTAATCCTAATCATAAATTGTATTATTTATTAAAAAAAATTGCAGCTTCATGTATAAATATTATTTATTTAATATTATTAATTAATTACTACTATTATTAAACGATGAAGAATAATAATTACCTGCCTCCCTTTTCGGCGCTAAATATGTGCAAAAGTCGATTTAGAGCCTTTTAAAACAATAAGACAAAGTTTTTACACTAATATAAACAACAGACCGGAAGTCACGATTTCAATGAAAAAATGACCAACGAGAGTGAAGTAAGTAAGTTTGTATTGGACTTAGGCCATTATTCCATTGAACGTAAATTCTTCTGCATTGAAATATATGGACTTAGGTCATTAATCCTAGGTACCTTGTAAACCCAATGCATAGAACGAGGTACAAAGAAGCTTTCTAGGTAATAATTTGAAATATGACAAAATGTGGACTTAGGCCATTTTTCTGTTGAGCTCTTCATATATATATATATATATATATATATATATATATATATATATATATATATATACTTTTAAAAACTTTTCTTTTTATCATCAGACCCCCTAGGGACCTTGAAACTTAGGGGGTCTGATTGCTCATACTATTCACTGCAATACCACTGCAGCTGCTGTCAAATTACAACTCCCAACCTGCTTCACTCACTTCTGTGGGAGTTTCAAGAACAGCAGAGCAAGTATGCATGCTGAGAGTTGTAGTTTTACAACAATGGAAGTGCCAAAGGTTGCTGCTCTATTGCCTACTGATTCTACCAGTGAAGTGCCCACTCGGATTTTGACCCCTGAGCTGCTTTTGAATATCACTTGTGTCTTCTGACCTCCCCTCATGGTTCAGTCCTGTACCGTTACGACAGTTTGCCTGTTCTGTAAGTCAATAGTGGGTTTTGTTTTTGTATCAGCTTGTAGTGTGTTTATTATTGGTACAGCTTTCTGTTGGTGACTATTCAGAATCTCAGATATGACTAAAGTCCATCTGGCCTAGCAACAGGCTCTGGTGAAGGCATCTGGTGTATGTCTTTGCTCGTAGTACTATGCTGATTTTAAATAGCCGATTCTACTGCTTGCTGTTATCAGCCAGCTCTTGCTTTTACATTGCCTTGCATCTCAACCCTGTGTTGTTCCTTCCTATTGCAAGATAGTCACCTGATCTGGATACCTTCTCAATCTGAATTTTTCTCTTAACAAGTCTGCTTGTTTGAAAAATGTAATACCAAAGAGCAGTTCCAAGTAGTCTAAGCACAAAGAAGTTTTGGCCTGGTACTGAAAACCACTATACTTCAGTACTTCTGGAAAAGTAAGTGCTTCAATATTAATAATTTCTATGAAGGACAACTCATGTCCATTTCCTCAAGGTGTTCCATAGTTTGGTTGATGATTTTGGCACATTTTTTAACTTCTAATATTTACTTTAGCTTTAGTAGCATTTTAATAGCATGTATCCAAGTTGCCTTTCCTTTGTTCAACTATTTAAAGTTTTATCATTGTTTTAATTGTTCTTTTATTATACCTTGCCTAGCACTTTGTTCACCTTCAATGTTTACTAGAGATGAGCGAACACTAAAATGTTCGAGGTTCGAAATTCGATTCGAACAGCCGCTCACTGTTCGAGTGTTCGAATGGGTTTCGAACCCCATTATAGTCTATGGGGAACATAAACTCGTTAAGGGGGAAACCCAAATTCGTGTCTGGAGGGTCACCAAGTCCACTATGACACCCCAGGAAATGATACCAACACCCTGGAATGACACTGGGACAGCAGGGGAAGCATGTCTGGGGGCATAAAAGTCACTTTATTTCATGGAAATCCCTGTCAGTTTGCGATTTTCGCAAGCTAACTTTTCCCCATAGAAATGCATTGGCCAGTGCTGATTGGCCAGAGTACGGAACTCGACCAATCAGCGCTGGCTCTGCTGGAGGAGGCGGAGTCTAAGATAGCTCCACACCAGTCTCCATTCAGGTCCGACCTTAGACTCCGCCTCCTCCGGCAGAGCCAGCGCTGATTGGCCGAAGGCTGGCCAATGCATTCCTATGCGAATGCAGACTTAGCAGTGCTGAGTCAGTTTTGCTCAACTACACATCTGATGCACACTCGGCACTGCTACATCAGATGTAGCAATCTGATGTAGCAGAGCCGAGGGTGCACTAGAACCCCTGTGCAAACTCAGTTCACGCTAATAGAATGCATTGGCCAGCGCTGATTGGCCAATGCATTCTATTAGCCCGATGAAGTAGAGCTGAATGTGTGTGCTAAGCACACACATTCAGCACTGCTTCATCAAGCCAATACAATGCATTAGCCAGTGCTGATTGGCCAGAGTACGGAATTCGGCCAATCAGCGCTGGCCAATGCATTCTATTAGCCCGATGAAGTAGAGCTGAATGTGTGTGCTAAGCACACACATTCAGCACTGCTTCATCAAGCCAATACAATGCATTAGCCAGTGCTGATTGGCCAGAGTACGGAATTCGGCCAATCAGCGCTGGCTCTGCTGGAGGAGGCGGAGTCTAAGGTCGCTCCACACCAGTCTCCATTCAGGTCCGACCTTAGACTCCGCCTCCTCCGGCAGAGCCAGCGCTGATTGGCCGAAGGCTGGCCAATGCATTCCTATGCGAATGCAGACTTAGCAGTGCTGAGTCAGTTTTGCTCAACTACACATCTGATGCACACTCGGCACTGCTACATCAGATGTAGCAATCTGATGTAGCAGAGCCGAGGGTGCACTAGAACCCCTGTGCAAACTCAGTTCACGCTAATAGAATGCATTGGCCAGCGCTGATTGGCCAATGCATTCTATTAGCCCGATGAAGTAGAGCTGAATGTGTGTGCTAAGCACACACATTCAGCACTGCTTCATCAAGCCAATACAATGCATTAGCCAGTGCTGATTGGCCAGAGTACGGAATTCGGCCAATCAGCGCTGGCTCTGCTGGAGGAGGCGGAGTCTAAGGTCGCTCCACACCAGTCTCCATTCAGGTCCGACCTTAGACTCCGCCTCCTCCGGCAGAGCCAGCGCTGATTGGCCGAAGGCTGGCCAATGCATTCCTATGCGAATGCAGACTTAGCAGTGCTGAGTCAGTTTTGCTCAACTACACATCTGATGCACACTCGGCACTGCTACATCAGATGTAGCAATCTGATGTAGCAGAGCCGAGGGTGCACTAGAACCCCTGTGCAAACTCAGTTCACGCTAATAGAATGCATTGGCCAGCGCTGATTGGCCAATGCATTCTATTAGCCCGATGAAGTAGAGCTGAATGTGTGTGCTAAGCACACACATTCAGCACTGCTTCATCAAGCCAATACAATGCATTAGCCAGTGCTGATTGGCCAGAGTACGGAATTCGGCCAATCAGCGCTGGCCAATGCATTCTATTAGCCCGATGAAGTAGAGCTGAATGTGTGTGCTAAGCACACACATTCAGCACTGCTTCATCAAGCCAATACAATGCATTAGCCAGTGCTGATTGGCCAGAGTACGGAATTCGGCCAATCAGCGCTGGCTCTGCTGGAGGAGGCGGAGTCTAAGGTCGCTCCACACCAGTCTCCATTCAGGTCCGACCTTAGACTCCGCCTCCTCCGGCAGAGCCAGCGCTGATTGGCCGAAGGCTGGCCAATGCATTCCTATGCGAATGCAGACTTAGCAGTGCTGAGTCAGTTTTGCTCAACTACACATCTGATGCACACTCGGCACTGCTACATCAGATGTAGCAATCTGATGTAGCAGAGCCGAGGGTGCACTAGAACCCCTGTGCAAACTCAGTTCACGCTAATAGAATGCATTGGCCAGCGCTGATTGGCCAATGCATTCTATTAGCCCGATGAAGTAGAGCTGAATGTGTGTGCTAAGCACACACATTCAGCACTGCTTCATCAAGCCAATACAATGCATTAGCCAGTGCTGATTGGCCAGAGTACGGAATTCGGCCAATCAGCGCTGGCTCTGCTGGAGGAGGCGGAGTCTAAGGTCGCTCCACACCAGTCTCCATTCAGGTCCGACCTTAGACTCCGCCTCCTCCGGCAGAGCCAGCGCTGATTGGCCGAAGGCTGGCCAATGCATTCCTATGCGAATGCAGACTTAGCAGTGCTGAGTCAGTTTTGCTCAACTACACATCTGATGCACACTCGGCACTGCTACATCAGATGTAGCAATCTGATGTAGCAGAGCCGAGGGTGCACTAGAACCCCTGTGCAAACTCAGTTCACGCTAATAGAATGCATTGGCCAGCGCTGATTGGCCAATGCATTCTATTAGCCCGATGAAGTAGAGCTGAATGTGTGTGCTAAGCACACACATTCAGCACTGCTTCATCAAGCCAATACAATGCATTAGCCAGTGCTGATTGGCCAGAGTACGGAATTCGGCCAATCAGCGCTGGCTCTGCTGGAGGAGGCGGAGTCTAAGGTCGGACCTGAATGGAGACTGGTGTGGAGCGATCTTAGACTCCGCCTCCTCCAGCAGAGCCAGCGCTGATTGGCCGAATTCCGTACTCTGGCCAATCAGCACTGGCTAATGCATTGTATTGGCGTGATGAAGCAGTGCTGAATGTGTGTGCTTAGCACACACATTCAGCTCTACTTCATCGGGCTAATAGAATGCATTGGCCAGCGCTGATTGGCCGAATTCCGTACTCTGGCCAATCAGTGCTGGCCAATGCATTCTATTAGCTTGATGAAGCAGAGTGTGCACAAGGGTTCAAGCGCACCCTCGGCTCTGATGTAGCAGAGCCGAGGCTGCACAAGGGTTCAAGCGCACCCTCGGCTCTGATGTAGGAGAGCCGAGGGTGCACTTGAACCCTTGTGCAGCCTCGGCTCTGCTACATCAGAGCCGAGGGTGCGCTTGAACCCTTGTGCACACTCTGCTTCATCAAGCTAATAGAATGCATTGGCCAGCGCTGATTGGCCAATGTATTCTATTAGCCTGATGAAGTAGAGCTGAATGTGTGTGCTAAGCACACACATTCAGCTCTACTTCATCGGGCTAATAGAATGCATTGGCCAGCGCTGATTGGCCAGAGTACGGAACTCGACCAATCAGCGCTGGCTCTGCTGGAGGAGGCGGAGTCTAAGATCGCTCCACACCAGTCTCCATTCAGGTCCGACCTTAGACTCCGCCTCCTCCAGCAGAGCCAGCGCTGATTGGCCGAATTCCGTACTCTGGCCAATCAGCACTGGCTAATGCATTGTATTGGCGTGATGAAGCAGTGCTGAATGTGTGTGCTTAGCACACACATTCAGCTCTACTTCATCGGGCTAATAGAATGCATTGGCCAATCAGCGCTGGCCAATGCATTCTATTAGCGTGAACTGAGTTTGCACAGGGGTTCTAGTGCACCCTCGGCTCTGCTACATCAGATTGCTACATCTGATGTAGCAGTGCCGAGTGTGCATCAGATGTGTAGTTGAGCAAAACTGACTCAGCACTGCTAAGTCTCTGCATTCGCATAGGAATGCATTGGCCAGCCTTCGGCCAATCAGCGCTGGCTCTGCCGGAGGAGGCGGAGTCTAAGGTCGGACCTGAATGGAGACTGGTGTGGAGCGATCTTAGACTCCGCCTCCTCCAGCAGAGCCAGCGCTGATTGGTCGAGTTCCGTACTCTGGCCAATCAGCGCTGGCCAATGCATTCTATTAGCCCGATGAAGTAGAGCTGAATGTGTGTGCTTAGCACACACATTCAGCTCTACTTCATCAGGCTAATAGAATACATTGGCCAATCAGCGCTGGCCAATGCATTCTATTAGCTTGATGAAGCAGAGTGTGCACAAGGGTTCAAGCGCACCCTCGGCTCTGATGTAGCAGAGCCGAGGCTGCACAAGGGTTCAAGTGCACCCTCGGCTCTCCTACATCAGAGCCGAGGGTGCGCTTGAACCCTTGTGCAGCCTCGGCTCTGCTACATCAGAGCCGAGGGTGCGCTTGAACCCTTGTGCACACTCTGCTTCATCAAGCTAATAGAATGCATTGGCCAGCACTGATTGGCCAGAGTACGGAATTCGGCCAATCAGCGCTGGCCAATGCATCCCTATGGGAAAAAGTTTATCTCACAAAAATCACAATTACACACCCGATAGAGCCCCAAAAAGTTATTTTTAATAACATTCCCCCCTAAATAAAGGTTATCCCTAGCTATCCCTGCCTGTACAGCTATCCCTGTCTCATAGTCACAAAGTTCACATTCTCATATGACCCGGATTTGAAATCCACTATTCGTCTAAAATGGAGGTCACCTGATTTCGGCAGCCAATGACTTTTTCCAATTTTTTTCAATGCCCCCGGTGTCGTAGTTCCTGTCCCACCTCCCCTGCGCTGTTATTGGTGCAAAAAAGGCGCCAGGGAAGGTGGGAGGGGAATCGAATTTTGGCGCACTTTACCACGTGGTGTTCGATTCGATTCGAACATGGCGAACACCCTGATATCCGATCGAACATGTGTTCGATAGAACACTGTTCGCTCATCTCTAATGTTTACTGAGTTATAACTATACTAGTGTAGGTTCCTATCCTGTGCAGTTATTTACACTGGTGTATTACAGAGGTCTCTGACACTACTTGATACTATGCCATCAATGTACTACACTTCTTTCCTCTGGTTGAGTTGGGATGCATGCAGCTACTCTCTGCTACACTTTCCTGCTTCTTGTGATTCCTCTGGATTCTGCCATCATGTGTTTCACGCTGGGCTAGGTCGTTTCTGTAGCTTGTCAAGTACGCATGCACCTGATTCCATTTGGCTGTATCACATGTGATGGATGTGTTCAGAGATCCACTGTTTGTAATCTTTTGCCCCTTATTAATTTTTATCTGCACACCAGCAGTCCATTTGCTATAAAGGGACATCTGTGTACAGCAGCATAGGTTCAATATGTAGATTAAATTAAATCTATGCAGCTTGTCTGGCCCACTACCACTATCCCCTGATGTGTCTAGTGCTGCCTAGGCAAAACATGGCATGTTGGGAGATGATATATTGTCTAAGTTTTGTAGGCAGAGCTTTGTAGGATCATTATTGTAGGGACAGATTCTGGTCAGGTGCAGGGTAGCTTAGGGCTGTGTACCTAAAGTTAAGTTGATTAGGGTGAGAGAGGCCAAATAGGGACTTTTGGGGTTGGTGATGACCCTCTTTTGTTTTTTTGTTTTTTTGCTTTGGTGTCCAACCCACGTGTTTTATTATCCTAAGAATGGACAATCTGTGAATCTTTTTTGGTATTACGATCTCATTTTGAATCAGGAAGGCTATACTCCATATCTCCAACTGTGAAAAGACCTTTTTCTGATTTGTCGGGTTGGGTTTGCAAGAGGTGTGGTTTAATTAGACACTGATACTTCTAAATGCAATTATCCTTCGAAGTCGGGCTTTTGTCTTTCTTTATGGACTTTTTCTTTCCATTGCTGTGTTTCCGATATATCTGGTCATCACTTGCCAGTTTTGATAACCAATCACTAGATTGTCTAAACTCGAGCTTACAATTCTGAACAAAGCTGAACAACATCTTAATACTATCTAGCTCCAGAAGGAATGAGACTGGCTATAATATAAGCTAAGATCCTCCCAATTTATAAAAGTAAACAAGAGGTCCCGCAACCTGAATAGTATAATCCTCTGTTAATGGCACAATATACTTTGTTTTCATGGTATTTCACTTTGTTTCACAGCAATATATACACACCCATCAACATCAATCACACAGAGATATATAGCTATAAACACACTCTATCTATATATAGATATATAAAACATGCGTAAGTGCCCGATACGTCATATATTTTCAGGGGCGGAGTCTAACAGCGTATGGTGATGGCTGCATAGCTGCAGAGTTCCGTCACAGTACACCTTGTTTCGGCTCTCACAACTCCTCCATGACACTTAGCATGGGCAAAATCGGTAAGGACAAAGGCACAGAACCTCCGGGTACCCCGCTAATGAACAAACAACAAGGCGACATACAGAAATTCATAAGAAAGCTGCATACTCACCGGCGGGAACATCCAAAATGGCGCCAACCATGAGACGGGAGTACAAGCCTGATGATGATGACTCTGAAATGGAAGATGCTGCACCACTTGAGCACACAGACCAGGCAGACAACGCACAAGCTGTGGTTACGATGTCCGCGCTACAAAAAGCACTTGCCAGGGCGTTGAATCCGGTGATGGAGGAACTCGCAGTGATCAGGTCAGAAAAACAAAATGTCGGCCAGCGGGTTACTTCATTAGAGCATAGCACCGCCGCCATTACAAATCACTCCACCTCTATGGCTGCTAGAATGACTTTATACAAGGATTATATAGACAGACCTTTAACCCTGATTGAAGATCAGGAGAACAGAGGGAGAAGAAAGAATATTAGACTGAAAGGTGTCCCAGAACATAATGCTGCTGAGAACTTGAATGAACTGGCAATGCAAATATTCACTGAATTGTTGGGCGCTGACCGGGCCGGCACGATTAAGATAGAAAAAATCCATCCAGCGCTCAGGCCCAAACCACAACAGGGAGAATCATCGAGGGATATTATTTGCGGCCTACTTGCTTTCCCGGATGTTGCTGAGATACTTGCAGCCATCAGGAACAAACCAGCGATCCCCTTTGGGGACACAGAGATATCTACAGTGGGGCAAAAAAGTATTTAGTCAGTCACCAATAGTGCAAGTTCCACCACTTAAAAAGATGAGGCGTCTGTAATTTACATGATAGGTAGACCTCAACTATGAGAGACAAAATGAGAAAACAAATCCAGAAAATCACATTGTCTGATTTTGTAAGAATTTATTTGCAAATTATGGTGGAAAATAAGTATTTGGTCAGTAACAAAATTTAATCTCAATACTTTGTTATATATCCTTTGTTGGCAATGACAGAGGTCAAACGTTTTCTGTAAGTCTTCACAAGGTTGGCACACACTGTTGTTGGTATGTTGGCCCATTCCTCCATGCAGATCTCCTCTAGAGCAGTGATGTTTTGGGGCTGTCGCTTGGCAACACGGACTTTCAACTCCCTCCAAAGGTTTTCTATAGGGTTGAGATCTGGAGACTGGCTAGGCCACTCCAGGACCTTGAAATGCTTCTTACAAAGCCACTCCTTCGTTGCCCTGGCGGTGTACTTTGGATCATTGTCATGTCGAGAGACCCAGCCACGTTTCATCTTCAATGCCCTTGCTGATGGAAGGAGGTTTGCACTCAAAATCTCACGATACATGGCCCCATTCATTCTTTCATGTACCCGGATCAGTCGTCCTGGCCCCTTTGCAGAGAAACAGCCCCAAAGCATGATGTTTCCACCCCCATGCTTTACAGTAGGTATGGTGTTTGATGGATGCAACTCAGTATTCTTTTTCCTCCAAACACATAAAGTGGTGTTTCTACCAAACAGTTCCAGTTTGGTTTCATCAGACCATAGAACATTCTCCCAATACTCTTCTGGATCATCCAAATGCTCTCTAGCAAACTTCAGACGGGCCCGGACATGTACTGGCTTAAGCAGTGGGACACGTCTGGCACTGCAGGATCTGAGTCCCTGGCGGCGTAGTGTGTTACTGATGGTAGGCTTTGTTACATTGGTCCCAGCTCTCTGCAGTTCATTCACTAGGTCCCCCCGCGTTGTTCTGGGATTTTTGCTCACCGTTCTTGTGATCATTTTGACCCCACGGGGTGAGATTTTGTGTGGAGCCCCAGAGCGAGGGAGATTATCAGTGGTCTTGTATGTCTTCCATTTTCTAATTATTGCTCCCACAGTTGATTTCTTCAATCCAAGCTGGTTGCCTATTGCAGATTCAGTCTTCCCAGCCTGGTGCAGGGCTACAATTTTGTTTCTGGTGTCCTTTGACAGCTCTTTGGTCTTCACCATAGTGGAGTTTGGAGTCTGACTGTTTGAGGGTGTGCACAGGTGTCTTTTTATAGTGATAACAAGTTTAAACAGGTGCCATTACTACAGGTAATGAGTGGAGGAAAGAGGAGACTCTTAAAGAAGAAGTTACAGGTCTGTGAGAGCCAGAAATCTTGATTGCTTGTAGGTGATCAAATACTTATTTTCCACCATAATTTGCAAATAAATTCTTACAAAATCAGACAATGTGATTTTCTGGATTTGTTTTCTCATTTTGTCTCTCATAGTTGAGGTCTACCTATGATGTAAATTACAGATGCCTCTCATCTTTTTAAGTGGTGGAACTTGCACTATTGGTGACTGACTAAATACTTTTTTGCCTCCCTGACCTCCCCTGCACTGTGGACACATCTCTGAATGGAACCACTAGACATTCCGCCTTGGTTGCCCACACCACCCCTCCCAGACTTTCCAGATTTGCCTGACCTGCCGGACGGTGGTCATTGGATTCAAGGAAGCAAGAACAAATCCCCGAGAGGAAGGAAATTTATGTCTCGCTCACGGCCTGTGGTCTCCTGAAGACGGCCACTCTACACTTAACCCTCAGGTTCCTTTTTGGATCTGGAACTCTGTTTTTTGATAGTATTTTTTGATCTCTCCGTTTTCGCATTTGTCTTACAGAACAGCTCTACTAGTTACTACTTCTATATCGTTATATCTTTTATTATATTTCTAAATTAAGTTAGCTCTAGCTATAAAGTTAATGGTTACATTATTTTAGCAATTGTTATATTTGCTTCATACCCATGCTTTGTCGTGGCATATCATATTTTTCTTCAATTTTCTATTGAGAGAGTTGGACAAGGTTCTGTTATCCGATCAGACCTTCCTACCTGACTTTATCAGTCCCTCTTATCTTATTAGATAGCCAATCGTAAGGTCCTTTTGTTTATTTTGACTGATAACACCCAGGTACAGGGGAAGCACTCCAGATTGGTGGCTATACCTCTGTGTCTCTGGTGTTTTCTATTTATCCTGCTCCCTTTTTTTGGATAAATCAGACTCCAGACGGGTCAATGGGATCAGTCTGGGAGGCCCACAAGGCCTTTGTAAGGGGCTTACTGATAGCTAGAGGGTCGCACCTTAAAAAGGAAAAGCATGAGGAAATTGATTTTCTACTTACACGCATCTCCGCTATTGAGAAGGTACATAAATGCACCCAACTTGCCTCTCTACAGAAGGATTTAGTCTCCCTGAGAGAAAAACTAAAACGTATATTTGAAAGACAATCTGCTAAATACCAATTATATTATAAACTGAGGATATATTCGCATGCGGATAAGGGGGGCACGCTAGTTAGGAGAGCCAAGGTTAAATCACACATAAACGCGATTAAAGATGATGCAGGGAAAGTACACCAGAAAACTGCTGATATTGCACAAATTTTTAGAGGCTTCTATAAGCGCCTTTACAATATTACAGATGTTAGTGGGGATTCGGAGAGTGCCCAAGCCACAGCTAAGTTCCTTCAGTCCTTTCAACTTCGCACGTCTCTTCAGAGGATGCTGACAAACTATTAGCACCAGTTTCTCTCTGAGCTAAAAGGAGTCCTATCGTCTTTTCCGCTTGGGAAGAGCCCAGGCCCGGACGGGTTAACCATGATGTACTATAGGAAACTTCAGGACGTCCTTTTGCTGCATTTGACCACGCTGTGCAACGCTTTACTAGCTGGCGAATGCCTTCCCAAACAGTCCCAAGAGGCCTTCATTACCTTAACCCCTTCCCGCCGATGGCACTTTTTGACTTCCTGACCAAGCTCGATTTTTCAAAACTGACGTGTCACTTTATGTGGCAATAACTTTGGAACGCTTTAACTTACCAAAGTGATTTTAAGATTGTTTTTTCGGAACACATTGTACTTCATGTTAGTGGTAAATTTTGGTTGATATGTTTTGTGTTTAATTATGAAAAAATTGGAAATTTGGTGGAAATTTTGAAAAATATGCATTTTATAAAGTTTGAAATGATGTGCATTACATACAGATAGTCAAACCGCCAAAATTTTATCATAAATCTCATGTCCCAGATCTCTGCTTTATGTCGGCATCAAACTTTAGTCACCTTTTTAATTTTTACGGACATTATAAGATTTACAAGTGAAACAACAATATTCAAAATTTTCAAGAAATTTCCAAAACCCATTTTTTAAAGGGCCTAATCCAGTTATGAAAGCGTTTTGAAAGACCCTTGTATTAAAGCCCCCCATAAATCACCCCATTTTCAAAACTGCACCCCTTAAATAAGCCAAAACAATATATACCTAGTAATTTAACCCTATAAGTGCTTAACAGGAATTAATACAAAATGGAGGTGAAATTTTCAAATTTGAATTTATTTTACTAATATTTTCGTTTAGCCCTAGAATTTGCACATTCACAAGGGGTTAAAGGAGAAAACGCATCCCACAATTTGTTAGGCAAGTTCTCCCGACTACCATAGTAGCCCACTTGTGGGTGTAAACTAATATATGGACGCACAGCGAGACGCAGGAGGGAAGGCGCGCCAAAGAGCTTTTAGAGGGCAGATCTGGCTGTGATCAGTTTCAGGAACCATGTCGCATTTACAAAGCCCTTGAGGAGTCAAAACAGTGGAAACCTCTAGAAAGTGACCCCATTTTGAAAACCGCACCCCTCAAAGAATTTATCAAGTGATGTAGTGAGCATTAGTAACCCCGAAGTGAATGTGTAAGCTGTGCGGAGTAAATTGGGCACACCAAATCCCATTCTATTTTCCCACCAGCTCCTATAACACGAACGGGGAAGAGGGGCATTCTGTGGGGTCAGCGCTGGTGTCTTCTCTCTCATAAGCTCTAAATATGGGGTGTCCCCTGAAAACGCTCGCACAGCTTATACATTTCCTTCTAGTCGCAGCCACTTATGTCCTAATGATTTGGCGACTTTTGGGGTTTTTGTCTTCACATTGTACAAGGTAGATTTTTATTTTTATTTTCTGGAAATGTGGCCATATGAGGGCTTAGAGTTTGCAGTATTAGATGTACTTTTCAATGCCACCATTTTGGGGCCTGTAACTTATTGACTACATTTTATCAACTCTTTCTGGGTGGGATGTAAAAGGAAACATCAATTCTGGCATTGCTTTTTAGCATTTTTTTTTTTTTCCCATGCAGCGTACAGCATAAGTAACATGTTACCTTTATTCTGCGGGTCGGTACGGTTACGGCGATACCTCATTTATATGATTTTTTAATGCGTTGCTATTTGTGCAGAATAAAATTCAATTCAGGGAAAAAAAATCTATTGTTTTTGCATCGCCATCTTCTGAAAGGCATAACGTTTTTATTTTTCGCTAGACAGAGCTGGTTGAGGGCTTATTTTTTGCGGGAAGACTTCTTTTTATTGGTACCATTTTGGTTTTCATCTGACCATTTGATTACTTTTTATTGAACATTTTGTAAGGGAATAATCATTATTTTGTGCGGTTTTCTACGTTTTTTTTTTTTACGACATTCGCCGTTCGGGTTAAATAATGTTTTAATTTTATTGTTCAGGTTATTACGGACGCGGCGATACCAAATATGTAATGTTTTTTTCTATTTTTCTTTATTTTACATAATAAAACATTTTATATGGGGGAAAAAGGGATTTTTTGGGCTTTATTTATTTATAATTTATTTTAAACTTATTTAAACTTTTTTATTTTTACTTTTTTTTCCACTTTTTTTTTCTGTCCCCATGGGGGATTGAAGCAGTGATCGGCTGATCACTGCTTCAATAGAGATACGCTGCAATACACGTGTTACACGTGTATTGCATTGTATAGGAAGCTGTCAGCCTGTGCAGACGCACAGGCTGACAGCTTCATTTACGGCAGGATCAGCCAGGTGCGCGGACAGGGTAAGTGATGGGGCAGACCCGGGGTCACTGATCAGACCCTGGGCTGCCCCCTACGAACACCGGCACCCCCCGAAACCGGCGCGGGGGGTGCCGATCGGCACCATATGACACTGTAACCCCAGAGGTGCCGGTGGTCATGTTGATCACCGGCATCTCAGGGGTTAACACCCGCGATCGGACCCGGTTCCGACCGCGGGTGTTACGGGGCATTGTCAGCCGTGTATTACGGCTGACACCCGCTGTGCATGGTGCGCACACAGTTTCTGTGTGCGCACCATGCATCCGCAGTAATAGTACGGCGGTTTGCGGGAAGCCCTTCCCAGCAGCGCCGTACTATTACGGCGAATGTCGGGAAGGGGTTAATAGCCAAGGAGGGTAAAAACCCATTGCAATGCGGCAGCTACCACCCTATCTCTTTCCTTAACTTAGATATTAAGATCTGGGCGAAGCTGATAGCTCTGAGATTATGTTCGATTATCCCGAAGATTGTTAAGGAAGAACAGGCAGGAACGGTAGGGAAGGCAAAGACAACGCATATAAATTATTGCATTCTATAGCCCTCGCAAAATCTTCCAATAGGTCAGGGTCAGTTGGCCGTTCATGTCTGATACCTTATGCGCCTTTGGTTTCCCCCCGAACTTTATCCATATGGTCTTCTCTCTGTATGCAAAACCTCACGCCAGGTTACACGTAAATGGTACACTTTCTGCTCCGTTTAATATAACCAACGGTACAAGGCAGGGCTGTCCCTTGTCGCCATCTCTGTTTATACTCGCGCTGGAAACATTGCTACAAGCAGTCCGTCTACACCCACTAATCTCCGGCTTCAAATTGAAAACCAGGTCATTGCATAGCGTGGCATTTGCGGACGACGTTCTGTTTCTGGTCTCAGATCCGCTTACTGAACTACCGATTCTGACTTCATTGATGGAAAAGTATGGACAGCTGTCAAACTACAAACCCAATATCTCGAAATCGGAGATTCTGGTGAGCTCCCTACCAACCAAAGAGAGAAAACTTGCTCAAAAGTTCCTCACCATATGTCTGGAAACGCGACTATATTACTTACCTTGGGGTCAAATTGACCTGTAACCTGCAGAATATATACACTGAAAATTTTGTTCCTCTACTCAGTGAGCTTAAAACCTCCCTACACAGACTCGACATCCCATTTTTCTTGGTTTGGAAGGCATAACCTGCTCCAAATGTACATCTTACCTAAATTGCTGTATAAACTTCAGATGCTGCCTATCGCCCTACCACCTTCATACTTGAGGAGTATTAGATCACTCTTCCTGAAATTTATATGGAGACACAAGCCTGCAAGGATATCTTACCAGCAACTTACCCGCAGGAAAATTCACAGTGGCATTCAATTGTTGGACAATGCACTATATTATGACGCAAATCTACTTTCGAGATGGCTCTCGTTAGCTGCACCTGTGGGCAACTCAATGGTCTGTGAGATAGCTGAACAACAACATGGGCATGACTTACTTGTTCATTTATGGGCCCCGGACCCAAAATATCTTCGAAGTCCTACCTGTGATCTCTTGAAGGGATTGGGAGAAACTTGGTTGAAATGGGGCAACCATTTAGCTCCCCCTCCATTGAGACTTTGTCCGGCTCACCTTACACCAAGACTACTTATGCCCCCAATAAAAGGGTATGAAAACTTTTGGGCCAGACTAAATCATCTCTCAATTTCGGAACTTTATGATCTCAACTTTTCGCCACTGTCATTTACTCAACTTACCTGATCACTTACCTGACACTTCCATTACCACACTCCATTATAACCACTTTAAGTGGTGCACGGAATCCCTCCCCCAACGGAAGACATTATTTAGACGTTTGACGAAATTTGAACAAAAAGTGATGACACCTTCCAGAACCGGGAGGAAACTGGCTGTTTGCAAATCGATATTGATTGATATTGTATAATTGTAAAATTGTGTAAAATTCGTAATAAAATGAGAATTTAAAACAAAACATATGTTTTCCTCCATTAGCCTGTGGCACCACCTTGCAGAAATGCAGATTTTATAGAGGTTTTTTGAGCCAAAGCTAAGCATGTCTATAAAATAAATGGGAAATATATGCGGTGGGGCAGTGTCAGCAGGTGGCGGACCTTGGCTCTTCACCAGATTCTTTATTGAGCTTTAAACACGGGTATGTGTTTATGCTTTGCATTGTTGTATGTTATTGTATACCTTACTTAGAGTTATATGTTGTCTCATCCCCCCACACACACACACACTAGGGCTGCAATTTTAGGTGGGAGCATCACAGTAAATATTACTGCATTGAATTCACTGCAATGTGAATTACAGGCAGCGGGGGAGGGGGGGTGCTAGTGGTAACATTACAGTGAATGCAATGCAGTAATATTTTGGCAGTAATACTTACAGGAGGATGTCTTCCCACATTTCCCGTATCTCTTCCCTTTGGACCGCCATGACCACTTCTACCAGCTGTGACTTGTCTCTGTAAAGTTTACTACAGACATAATTTTTTTTTTTTTTTTAGATGTAGATTGTGAGCCCCATATAGGAATCACAATAGTATGTCTTTGTAGAATGGGAGGAAATCCACGGAAACACAGGGAGAACATACAAACTCCTTGCAGATGTTGTTTCTGGCGGGATTCGAACCCAGGACTCCAATGCTGCAAGACTGCAGTGCTAACCACCGTATTGCCCCCACAACACAGACATCTTTGACTCCTCACTTGTCCACTCCTCACTTGTCTAGAGCAACCCCTGCAGCCTATATTATTCCCCACAGTGGCACAATAGACTGTGGGGCATAATAGAGGTTGCAGGGGTCACTGTGGGGCATAATAGAGGTTACAGGGGCCGCTGTGTGGGGGGGGGCTTTTTAGACCCCGAGTATAATAATCAGAGACCCAGGGGAGATGAGGGAAAGTAAGTAATACAGTTTTACTCACCTCTCTGGGATCCGATGTTAATCCCAGCAGGCTTTGGGCCTGCACTAGCAGTACCATACAGGCCCAAAGCCTGTGCTAGTAATAACAGCCTGTTACTACTAGCGCAGGCTTCGGGCCTGTATGGTACTGCTAGCGCAGGCTTTGGGCCTGTGTGGTAATGTCCCAGACCACATGATGTTTGGGACATTACCATACAGGCCCGAAGCCTGCTAGGATTAACATCCAATCCCGGAGAGGTGAGTAACACTATTTATTATGTTCCCACACCTCCCCTGAGGTTCCAATTATTATATTCGGGGGGCCACAAGAAAATGAATGCTTACTGAGTAAGCAGCCATTTTCGTGTGGCTGCTGGCATGCGCAGTTGGCTCTGCCTGAGGCCTAGAACATTGAAACCCAGGACGGAAGAAGACGTAGGGAGAGGACGTTCCAGAAGAAGATGGAGGTGTCCATAGAGAGTTCTCTCGCAGCATTGGGGACACCCCCAGTGCTGTCTTAGGGCTGGGGCCCGCCCTCAGTGCTGCGAGAGAACTCTTTGCATACCGCAAAGAGATGCGCATACATGCATTTGAATTTGCATACCGAAGAAAAATCGAATTTCTACCAAATGGTGGCGCGGAGAAGACATCTAAAGGTAGGAGAAGAATAGCCTTTCTTAAGAAAGTCAGAAAATAAGGGTATCCAATGAAAGGATACCTTTAACTTACCGACCTGTCTGCATATTAGCATAGGAGACGTGATGACACCACCTGCGCTGTGACGCAGAGGTCTAAACCAGCGCAGGAGAGGGCTGCTCGGGTTGTTTTCAGAGTGACCCCTCTCCTGCGCTAGTTTAGAGAAAAAAAAGTTTAAAAAAATCTGATTGCCGCCTCACCTCATCTCATATAGTATACGTTGATTTTATGATAATCCCATGCCATATATATGGGTTTTATCCCTGTAATATAACTTATGGGTGTTTTATGCCTCTGTTCTATACCGCCTGTCTGACACTTCTGTTTGTACGGTTTTTGTCTCATTTTATTCTTTTTATTGAAGTTAATACATATTTTTATATTTTTCCATAATCTGTGTGGTGTAATTTTGAGTGCCATTCGAATTTAATTGTTGTTTTGCTAGGTCTTCTCATTCAGTGAGGCACGTATTTGTGGTTCATTATTGAATCATGCCACTATTGGGCTGAAATTTATACTGATCATAACCACTTTTTGTGCTATGTTTTTTCATAGTAAATTATACTACGAAGTGTATTTATAACACAAATACTCCCACAAAATCAAAAGTTGTCTGAAACTTTAGTTATGCTTGAAATTAGCTAGAATTACCGTATTTTTCGGACTATAAGACGCACTTTTTTTCCCCAAAATTTTGGGGGAAAAGAAGGGTGCGTCTTATAGTCTGAATGTGCCTGGCCTGGCACCCGCCGTAATAGAGAGGCGGATGCCGGGGAGGGATAGACGCCGGGGCCTGAGACATCGCTGCCCTGTCCTTCATGAAGCCAGCAGCGGGAGGAGTGATGCTATTCTGCTCCTCCGTGCCCCCGCCGCTGGCTTCAGGCAGGGCAGAGGAGCGATGTCTCAGGCCCCGGCATCTATCCCTCCCCGGCATCCGCCTCTCTAGTACAGCGGATGCCGGGTCTGCAGTCTGTCAGCGGCCTCTTCTCCCCCGGGGCCGGTCCCCACCGGCCCCGTACCTGTAGAGTTGCAGGCCGGCTCCTGCGCGGCGATATCGCAGGAGCCGACCTGTTCGGGTGACAGCCGGGAGCCTAATGAGGCTCCCAGGCCTGTCACTGCTGTATTAGTATTGCGGCTGGTCTCTATGACCAGCCGTAATACTAATAGAGAGAATGTCCCATAGACGGCAATACACTTGTATTGCCGTCTATGGGACTTGCGATCAAGTGACCGCAGGTTCAAGCCCCCGGGGGGGAATAAAATAGTAAAAAAAAAAAAAAAAAAAAAACCTTTAAAAATATATAATAAAAATATGAAAAATAAAAGTTCTAAATCACCTCCTGTCCCTAGAATATATATATAAAAGTAGAAAATCATATGTCATAAACCACCGGGTTTTTTTTTCAATACAAGGTGATCTAAGCAATAGATAGTCCCCAAAATGGTATAACTAAAAAGTACTTCTGGCCCCGCAAAAAAACCCACTCTATACATCCCCGTACAGCTGCAGGGTCACCTGTCAATGTGGCCTTGCAGCTGTTGCAAAACTACAACTCCCATATATTAAATATTTTACCATTTTTTGCTTCAAATTTTTTTTCCCCTATTTTCCTCCTCTAAAACCTAGGTGCGTCTTATAGTCCGAAAAATACGGTAGTTTTTTACTCTTCCCATTGATAGTATGCATAGATTTACTACAGCATTTTACCTGCATATATCAGTGAAGATAACATGCAGTTGTAAAGTAAGGCAGCACTATGGGGTGGGACTTTAGTTTAATAGCAGGTATTTTTTCCAGGCTACAAGTTGTTGCGAAAGGCATTCACATAAAGTATGACATTGAAGAGACACATTACTACTGAATATGACTTGGAAAAAAAAGGCATTCTTTTATATTTTGACAGGAATGCTTCTTTTCAGCTTTGGTTTGCGGTATTTCAAGCCATCATTGGTACTGGACAATTATTTTGAGAATATGAGATTTAGAGCTTATTTTCAAATACAAAGTAAGTAAATTTGCTTCCTTTTGATGTACTCTTACTACATGCCTAAAGTTTGTGAAGATCAATATGTTCTTCTAAACACTACTGCTGCTTTTAAACTATTTGTTTTATGCTTTCAGTATAATTTAAGTATTACGAGCATTTTTGATGACATTTCTATTTTTTGCTAAAATAACTTTAGATCAATAACACCACACACAAAAAAGCACTTTTCGTCTGCTACTGGGCAAAAAACCCTCGTTCTATACTAAATCATGTGTGCGGATTCCAAATCCGAAGTTGGAATTGTTGTAAAACATCAGGAAATTTTGCTATGCATAAGTATGACTAAATGAATTAAGCACTTGCAGAGCATTGAATAATTTTGAACAGAACGAGTTTTACTTCAACAATTACAGTACCTGATTTACATCAAAGTTTTCGTAGTAAACAGTGTATGAAAATGTAATGGAATAGAAAAATTTAAAAAAGTTTCGTTTTTCAGTTTAAAAGTCTTAGTTGAGCAAGACCCAGACTGTTAAAAACGCATCTGCTTTTACATTTGTGAACGGTCATGTTTTCTCATTGCGAAAACCAGCAGTAGTCCCCCATCATATTGGGATTCCTGTGGCCTAGATCTATTCTCCATTGTAGAAATATCTTTATGGAACCACTCTCCATGTTCATGACTTGTTTTTCCCAAATTGGGGGAGGGGGGGGGGGAGTCAAGATGCGAATGTAAGAAATGGATTTTCAATGACATTTGGCAGCCGAGTTGTTCATATGCTGTAAGCATGTTGTCTACTAATTCAGCAGAGTTTTCAGCTTGTCTGCTCCCAATGAAGTTCTGCACTACTTACACAAATGCATCCAAGCTGCAGGGTCCAGAGGGTTGACTCTTGTCCTGAATGTGTAATCGTGCTTTAGTTTGTTGATTTCGGGGCCAATAAAAATTCTGGCCTTTATTTTAGCCTCAGTTTTCAGTGCGCTAAACTTCTACTTCAAATACGAGAAACAATTTCCATCACGATCAAGAGCAATTACAACATTTTTCATTAAACCAAGTTTTAATGTCAAGTGGTGGAAAATAAACTTGAAGTGGGATGATCAGTGATTTGTGTTGTACATTGTATTGACCAACTGTGTGTGCAACTCTGAGAGGCCACTGTCTTATTTTGTAATGATTGCTGTCATCATGTCTGTTCCATAGACACAAGAAATACATATTCTTTGTGTACCCTACTGTAGGCCAAGCAGCAGTGCTACCACTTTCAGGTTAGCAGAAATTGTCTTTATGTTCTGAGTATTTGATCATTCCCAATTAGTCTCCATTTATCAGGAACATGTGTACCATATAACTCCATCATAAGAGCATTTGCATAAGTACAGAAACAGACATCGCTTTCCATTGCATAGTATGCAGCTAACTTGATGTGTCAACGACGAAAGTGTGAAGTTTTGGTGCCGGATAGGTCTGGGCATGTCCATTGGAATATTTCCAATATATAATACATTAATATTATAGCTGAATAAGCTTTACTTGTATAACTTAAAATCTAAATGTATCAGGCATATTCTGAGTCCATATTTGGAATCGGGGTGCGCATTTTAGTGTAAATCACATGTTTTACTCTCAGTAGCAAAATCATTGTTGCGCAGTGTAAGTAACGTTGTCACACCACCTGCCTTGAATGAATGCAGAAATACATTAAGGCTAATGCCCCACAAAGTGAGCTGCAGCAACAAAAAAAAAAAAAAAGTGGTAGAAACACAATACTGAGTTTCGGTAGGTATAATTGGCGTGCTGCAATTTCCAAAAAACGCAACTGTTTTGGAAATTGTAGAAAAATATTTGAAAAATGTGTGGATGGGGAATCCCATCCACTTTGCAGTGACTGTAAAACACAGTCACGTAGGGCCCTGGCCTAAAGTGTCACCTCCTCTTGTAATCTATTAAAAGAAATTTTATATATATATATATATATATATATATATATATATATATATATATATATATATATAGTTTAAGTTATATTGTGTTTCTTATCATTCTTCTCTTTCTTTTCTATCATTTATTCCTCCCCACCTGCCAATACGTCTGATCCTCATGCAGCCTTGTACAATTCCCGACTATACATTATGTACATTCTGATTCCAAGAAAAGGATATCACTTTCAATTTAACCCAAAGATCATAGCCAGAGAGTTGTGATCAAAGACTCAGACTGTGAATAGCCCTTGGTTGTAAGTGGTGTATCTCAGTGTACAGTGCTGGTACCTCTATTGTTCAAATGATCTATACAGTTAGCAAAGAGTATCCTTGTTTGAATATTGATAAAATGTGATCAGCCACAGAAAGGACATTTTTCTCTTGCTGACTTCTAATGGATTTTTTCTTTCTCCTGGATTACCCCACCACCACCACTTTTTTTTTTTTTTAACAATGTCCCGTTCCCTAGTTGAACTTTTTTTTAACCATACCATGTACTGTACCTAGGTCTATGAATGTAAGCTTCAAGGCTTCATTCAGATGGCCGTATTCTGATTAGTATTTTGCATTAATATTTTTAAGCCAAAAGCTTGAGTGGGAAGAGTCCTTCGTCTGAGGAACTGTTTTTATGTTTTCAAATAGAATCTATATCTACAGTTCAGGTCATCTGCATACATAGAAATATAAGGAATCTTCCAGACCATTATGCTTTTAACAGCTGTGTTTTCATCCAACAATACCTCGAAAATCAAGATAAAAGCTGCTCAAAAACATTTACTAACCTCTCTGGTGGGACCATGGTTAGAACTGAGTTCATTGTACAATCCAAGCGTGCAAACAAAGTGTGGAATCTAAGTGTGCAGACAAGAATTAGGCCAGAATGGAAGTAGACTGCCATCCAACATCCATACTTGTTATCTGACCCTATTCCATCCTTCATCCACAGGTTTGTTTCTGCCACCTGAAACCAGCATCTAAACGCACTCCTGCTACAATCAGCTCTACTACACCAAACCCACTCTTGCTCCCAGCATAACTCTAGCTCTGCTCCACCTCTGCTTGCTGTTATTATCAATCATTCTATTGGTATGTTAACCACTTTGTAGCAATTCTATTAGCTTTGATATCTCTGTACCCTGCTGTGTCCCCCCCCCCCCCCCTCTTTTCTCACTTTGCTGTCTTTGATTCTGGCCTGAGTCTATCTGCATATATCCACATCCCCATTCACACATGATGGTCATTTTACAAACCTTAGTTTGTATAAATGTAAGTGCTTAGGTCATTGTGAACTTAGATTGCACGCTTGGATTGCACAATGACCTATGTATTATCAGGGTCTGGGGTTGCTAGGCGGTTGGCACAGACACAAGACTCCAAAATGTCAGTCAAAAGGTAAAGTTTTATTCACTCAAAAAAAAACAAACAATGCAGCAGCAAAGAAAACAATACAATATAAATATCTGTCCGTCTAGGCTCTAACTAAAACATAAAATGCAGGTTGCCTCACCTATAATAGCAAGTGGTTTAAATGGTCAGGGACAGCTCCAGTAGCACAACCTTCTACGTGGCTTTCCAGCCAAGCTCTGCCAAAGTCTCCTCTTCCAGCAGACTGACTAAGCCTCAGGTGTGGACTGGACAGGCCCCACTACCAACCTACCTGCCATCCCTAAAAAAATCCAGCCCAATACACAGCACTTGAAACAACTCTCAGCATACAAAAGTTGTCTGCTGAGAGGAACTACTTCTGGGCTTTCTCATCTCACCCACCTGAGCAGTCTGGGTGAGATGTACACTCCTTCACTTTACCAGCCATCTGCTTACAGTGTGCAGGCCAGAATGGACCAGGAGGTAACACAAACTAACTACTACAAACTTATCATTTGTCTAACAGAAATGCTTCTCACTATAATCACTGTTGTTGTTCTTCTTATACTTGTACAAACCACCTCTCCACCCCAAATCAGCCATGTCAGTAATAAAATCCTCATCTCTCCATCTATCCTATCTCACCATCTGAATCTCTGCACAGCTACTCACAAACCTGCAGGCTTTCCGCCCCAGATACACACAATCCCCCCCCCCCCCGCACCCTCTCCTACATACACCTGCTGTTCCTCTCCCTGCTACTACTTCTGGTGACCTATCTCCTAATCCTGGACCACCCCAGCAAGTCCCTACTGTCAGCTCTTTCCCACACTTGGCATCCGCGCACGGAACCCCCTAAATCTTAAACCTATCTTACTCGCTTCGGCTCTTCTCCCTGTCCTCTCCGGTGCACTATCGAACACTCACTCCACACATAATAAAATAGACTACATCCACGACCTCTTCATTTCTAATGAATTTACATTTCTCGGCATCACAGAAACATGGCTGACACACTCAGACACCGCCTCCCCTGCTGTCCTCTCCTATGGAGGTTTGCAATTCTCGCACACTTCCCGACCCTCTGACGTCACTTATCTCAGCTGACGAATTTGCCTCTTATTTCGAAAGTAAAATTGACAGCATCCGATTCACCCACCCCACACCCCCAGCAACCGCTCTACCCAACTGCTCGGTGCTCCTCATCCTTAACCTGTTTCTCTACCATCACTGACAAAAATCTCTCCTCCCTAATCTCTAAATCCCACCTCACCTCCTGCACTATTGACCGATCCAGCCACATCTCATCCCCCAATACAACGTTCCAGAAGAAGATGAAGGCAGCGCTGGAGGGCAAACACCCTTGCCCTCTTCAGTCCACCTTAAACTGTGCTGTTTGCTTAATTCACCTCACCCCCTTTATTCATCGGCTGCTTCCCTCTGCCAATCCCTTCACTGGCTACCCATAGCCCAGCGAATTGAGTTCAAGTTACTAACATTAACATACAAAGCCATCCACAACCTGTCCCCTCCATATATCTCTGATCTCCGGTTACCTGTCCACACACAACCTCAAATCCTCCAAAGACCTCCTACTCCACTCTACTCTCATCCGTTCCTCACACAACCGTCTCCAAGATTTCTCTCGTGCATCCCCCATACTCTGGAACTCCTTACCAAGACACATAAGACTGACCCCCCTCTACAACCCCCAATAACACTACTGTCACCACATCACCACCCAAACAGCCTCTCCCTCTCATCCTGTCTCTATCCCTCTTCCCTCATAGATTGTAAGCCCTTGCGGGCAGGGCCCTCTACCCCACTGTGCCAGTCGATCATTGTTAGTATTAGATCTACCTGTATATTTTGTGTATTGTATGTAAACCCTCAAATGTAAAGCACCATGGAATTAATGGTGCTATATAAATAAATAACCAATAATAATAATAAATGAATAAACGTGCATGTTGAATTTTCAACATAGCTGTATCAAGGCTATTTTTACAGTAATTTACAGACCTGTATTTTTATATGGAATAGAATTACTTTTTTTTTTTCTTTTTTTTTTTTTTAGATAAAATTATGGAATTTTTTTCAAAACTGAAGTTGTTTTTTTTTTTACTGTTCATTATGGACATCTTAATAAATTTATTCTATGGATTGTTGTGATTGTGGTGATCTGTTTTACTATTTTTCCACAATTAAAGGGATTCTACCATTAAAAATCTTTTTTCTGTGGCTAACGTGTCGGAATAGCCTTTAGAAAGGCTATTCGTCTCTTACCTTTAGATGGGATCTCCGCCGCGCCGTTCCTTAGTAATACCGGTTTTTACCGGTATGTAAATTGGTTCTCTGGCAGCGCAGTGCTCAAAATGCAATGAGGGCGTCCCCACTGCTGCCTGACAACAGGATCCTGCGCCGCCTTTGTCTTCTGCTGGATCCTCCCCTTCTTTCTTCTGACGTCTGCGCAGTTGGCTCTGCCACTGAGACACTAGTAGAGCCGACTGTGCATGCGCCCAATTGCGGCCTCGGAACTATGGCGCGCATGCGCAGTCGGCTCTACTAGTGTCTGAGCCGACAGAGGTGACGCCGCTGAAGAAAGAAGGGGAGGATCCAGCAGAAGATAGAGGCGGCGCAGGATCCTGTTCTCAGGCAGCGGTGGGGACGCCCTCATCTGGGGCCCGCCCCCATCGCTGCAAGAGAACTAATTTACATACCGTTAAAACCGGTATTACTAAGGAACGGCGCGGTGGAGATCCCATCTAAAGGTAAGAGACAAATAGCCTTTCTAAAGGCTATTCCGATGTGTTAGCCATAGAAAAAACATTTTTAAAATATGGTTTAAGCCGTGGTCCCACATAGCGAAATTGCAGCGTTTTGGCCCTGGCAAAAAATTGCAAAGTGGATGGGATTAGCTAGAATCATTGCAGAAAAATCTGCAGCAGAATTGCTGCAATTTCAAAAACGCAAGCATTTTTGCATATCCCATCATGTCAATTATACCTAAGGAAACACTGGCGTTTTCCATATAGTTATAATAGGGACAGAGGAAGTCTCTGCGGACTTTCTGTGAAAAGTGCTGCAGAAAATAAGTGTCAGAGTTGTCAGTTATCTTACCCCAGGACCGACAAGGTAAGACACACATGAGTTAATACTTCCGTGTATCTGGACAGAGCCCTGTGAAGTTCCGCCCAGAAACAGTTTATTGTATAAGCTCAGATACATAAAACACATCCATCAAAATACGGCAGGCCAGTAGCATCATTTTAAGTTACATGAATAACCATTTTGGGAAATTAAGCTAGAATACACGTCAGTTCTGGAAAGGACAAATACTGTGGGTCTGTATAACATATTTGGGTTCTGTGGGTTGGTCACATTGTATGAAAATGATAAACTCTAGTTCCCTAAATAGCTGGCTATAAGTGTCCAATCTATCACTATCATCCTTGCACAGGACAAAAGGTCCATATGTTGATTAGAAAACACTTTGCAATGTTACACAATGTGAAGATGTTATATAATCTGACCAAATGGATTCAGAGACTCACTCTCGTTCAGAAAGATACAGACCTTTGTCATATAAGAATATAAGTACACATATAAGAAAAGAGAATTACTCTAACAACTCCGCCTTTTTTATCATTTTTATACAAGTCACATGGACAATTCCTAACTCCCTTCACTCAGTCTTCCCCAGGATAATGCCACTTGCTATGTGGGGCCTTGCCTAAAGTAGAAAATATTTTTGTACCGTTTTTCATGGACCCAATGTGATGGCCATTTTTTAAAATAACAGTCACATGGACATTATAGAGTCAATATTCAATGGGTCTATTCAGATGCCACTAGCTATAGCCATTTGTCACGGAAATCGTGTATGTTAGTGTTTTGCTGGCCTTGAAAAACAGACAGTCAGGAAAAACAGACATGTGAATAAACACCATTTGAAGCTTACCTACTTGCTACAATTTTCCAGTTGTCTACCTCAATACCTTAATCATTGTACACTGTAGATAACTATTTCAAATGACTATCTCCTTTATATAACCTAGAAAAATGGTTCTGGTATCACATGAAAGCTGAGCTATATCACTATTTAAAGACACGGTCAGGAATATGATTTTTACAGCATGAATCACTGTATATAAAGGTCAAATTCCTGACTGTTTTTACGGATTTCCCTGTGTGACAGGATTAGCTTGGCGATTGTCGTCTTCTAAGATAGACGAGCACTTTTGGCTCAGCAGTAAACTGATCACTGTGGGGTTCAGTTTCGGGACTGTCATCTGACCTATATGATACTGATGTCTTCTGGTATGGAGCGGTCATCAGTATCAAATATCTTCAGAACTAAACAACTCCTTTAACAGTGTGCTGCATAGGGACAAGATCACACAAATACAGCCTATTAAACTTAGTATTGACCATATGTGAAACTGCGGCCTGGCCTAGAAGGACCCTGATGTGGAAGACACAGCTGCAGGACGACCTGTTGCTACTTTCTGCAGCATCGCTACCACAAAGAGCACAGGAAGGGCCCAGAGGGAGGCGTTTTGGCGTGCTGTGCATCACGTGCCGATGCTCTAATTAGCTGCAGGGACCTTTACCTGCTTAACCTTAGTCAGCCAGTAACAAGTGAGGCTGAACAGGGTAAGCTACACATCTGTGTGTATGTATGTATGTATGTGTGTGTGTATACGTATACTGTATATAGGGCTCTATGAATATAACTGGAATTACTTATATAAGAAGGCATTAGGGGGCAATATATACCTAAGGGGTATAATATAAGGGCACAAATGGGCAGTATTATCAATAAGAGATCATTGGGGTTAGGATACTTTGGACCTTAACAGATGTTTGAAGGGACTCCTTCACTATTTAGTTTGCATGCTGTCCTGTTATATAATGATTGTGTAATGTAAGTACAGCCTCGTCCTATAGAAATATATAGGATCAGGCTGACGTTACATTGCATGGCCACTATGAAATGAACAATACAATGTAAACCGGGAAGGGGGAAGTGCATGTATATATACAGTGGTGTAACTACCACCATAGCAGCAGAGGCAGCTGCCACAGGGCACAGGACATTAGGGGCCTGGTGACAGCTACCCCTGGCTGCTACCCCCGCTCTTATCACAGACAAACTGTTGTAACTGCGATAAGATCGGGGGAAAACTTGTAGGACCTGTAGATGAAGGACCTTGTGTGACGTCAGCTGTCACATGACTAGGTGGGCGTGTCTTTATAGCCAGTGCAGTCCTGCAAGAGATGAAGAGAAGGAGAGATGTGGTGCTAGGTAATGAAGGGGAGGGGGGAATGTGAGATGCAGAATGGAGAGTGTGGGTGTGTCTGTTTGTGAGTGTGTATATATGTGTGGTCTGGAGGAGGGGAGAGGACAGTGTCCTGATATCTGTGTATTAGGAGGAGGGGGAGATCAGTGTCCTAATATCTGTGTATGAGGAGGAGGGGAGAGGACAGTGTCCTGATATCTGTGTATTAGGAGGAGGGGGAGGTCAGTGTCAGTAGATGGATCAGTAATCTACACATGGTTTGTATTCAGACTTGCCTGCAATTGCTGTTACTAATCACTGTCTAATAGTAGTCAGGGGGCGCTCTGTGTATTGTATTGTATTGTACTGAAGGGGAGGGGGAAGTGAGATGCAGAATGGAAAGTGTGTGTATGTATGTGTGGTGTGGAGAAATTGAGGAGCAACAGTAACCTAGGGGCAGAGATGGAGGGGAGGACATGAAAATGGGGTAGAGATAAGGGGTGCATGAAACTGGGGGCAGATGGAGGGAGGGCATGAAATGTCATGTGACATCCGTGCATTATTAAAGATGGCCAACACCACCAAAGACTGCAGCGGAGCCGAAGACAGGTAAGTAACTTTTTTTTTATGTCTGTATCTCCCCTTGGTCTCTTATTATACACTTGGGGTATTTTCAGACCCCAGAGTGTAATAATCGTTGTTCATAGGTGTTCATTATGGGGTATAATACTGTGTGCAGGGGCCACAATGGGGTGTACTACTGTGTACAGGGCCCACTGAGGGACATAATAGAGTGCGCAGGAATGCGGGGTTGGGGGGGGTCGGTCGGTCAAGGTCTTCGGTGTCGGTCAGGAAGGGGGAGGGGGCCATGTGTGTGTGTGTGTGTGTATATATATATATATATATATATATATATATATATATATATATATATATATATATAGTCGCGGGTACCAGCTAATATATATATATATATATATATATATATATATATATATATATATATATATATATATTAGCTGGTACCCGCGACTTCGTCTGCGGTGATTGTAGTAGTGGGTATATACAGGCGCGGGTAAGGTTTTCGTACTGTGTATAAGGTATGGGATATAAAATGTAACTGTGTATCTTGTTTTTTCTGTAATTCTGAGAGCACATGAGACTTTTGTGTTGAATGTAATTTGTATTTCAGCCGCTATACGGTGTTGGTATAAACTGTACATAGTGTCTTTGGGACAGAGGTATTTCAGGTTAATATACTTTGATATACGACATTGTATGATTTGTTATTTTGCGCCAGTACATGTAAGTTTTGGGCACAGGATACCCTTGAGCAAGCAACATAAAGTCTGGCCCTGTGCATGACAGTTTAGTAACTCCATGTGCCTCTTATTAATAACAATTAACCCCATCATGTCCCTCACATTAACCCCTTTGTAAGAGTTACTGATAGAGATGAGCGAGTACTGTTGGGATCAGCCGATCCGAACAGCACGCTCGCATAGAAATGAATGGACGTAGCCGGCACGCGGGGGGTTGAGCGCGCCGGCTACGTCCAAGCGGAAGTACCAGGTGCATCCATTCATTTCTATGGAGCGTGCTGTTCGGATCGGCTGATCCCAACAGTACTCGCTCATCTCTAGTTACTGATATGTCAGAGACTTGGAGGTAATAATTAAGTATCTTCATTACTGAGGTTTTTTATTAGTCCCTCCATATGTCTCACATATTAGTAATCTTTATATGAGGCACACAGGGGTTAATATGAGGGACATGATGGGGTTTATTCCTATTAATGTGAGGCACATGGAGTTACTAACACTAAACTAATAACCCCAAATGGCTGACATTAATGAGAATAGGAAGTAAAGGAAGGTAGCTGTGTGTTTCTTACTTTCAGTTTGCTAGCAGCTTCGGCAGAAGCTATCACTATAGCAGGCACAGACCTGAGCGATTAAGCTCCACCCCCTGGGTTTCCTGCACCCCTCTCAAAGGGGAGTGTCCTTATGCCTCAGCTCTAGCAGCCCACTGAAGAGACTCGGACTTCATTTAACTCTTGCAGGTCCTGTGCTGCTGGCGTTCCAGTGAAATATGGCAGGAGTGCCACTCTTGGCATGTGTGCCAGGGGTTGCTGACCTCTGCTGTAGGGGGTAATATGAATTTTGTGGCTTGCTATGGTCCAAAGTGTGTGAGATTGCAGAGATAGTGATGTGAGTTTGGGTTTTGTGGGGGTCCTGGGAAAAATGTATGTGCGCTATTGTGACAACAAGTAGCCTATTGCGCAATCGAGTGTAGTGACTATGTTTGTGGAAAATTTCAGCCAAATCGGGTTCCAAAGTGTGTGAGATTGCAGAGATAGTGATGTGAGTTTGGATTTTGTGGGGGTCCTGGGAAAAACGTATGTGCGCTATTGTGACAAAAAGTAGCCTATTGCGCAATCGAGTGTAGTGACTGTTTGTGGAAAATTTCAGCCAAATCGGTGGAGCGGTTTTTGCGTGATTGACCGCCAAACATCCGAACATCCAAAGTCACAAACCCACAAACATTTCACATTTATAATATTAATAGGATATATATATATACACATATATATATATATATATGTATATATATATATATATACACATATATATACATACACATATATATATTGTGACAGGACCAGGGGAAAAGTGGTAGAAGGGGTATACATTTCTCCCAGGTTCCTGTCATACACAATCTAGGTGCAGCTGAGCATAGCTGTGCTCCTGGCTGGTGGGTTTTACCAAATCCCTGGAAAAGGTCTGGCTGCTGGAGTAGAAGTATTGGGTGTGTCTATACTCCACTCAGCCACTCCAGGTTTTGAGATGTGTGGGGTTAATTCCTGTGTTGTGTATAAAGAGACAGCCCACAGATATATGGCTCTGTCTACTCCTGGGGAAAATACTTGTAAGTAATACTGCTGTTTTGTGTTTAGGGAGCTGTGCAAAAGGCCTAGATCACATAGTTAGGTAACCTGTGTTGAAGGTAGAGGCCGGACGGCTAGGACTTTATTTTGCATTGTTTATGTTTTGTTTTGCCTGGAAAAATCCTAAGGGCTAGTTCACACGTGAGTATAAGGGGAGGTTTTTGACAGCGGATTTCGCGTCCAAAACCTCCCCTTATAATGGTGGTCTATGGAGACCGCCGGGCTTCTGTTCTCCGCTAGCGGCGAGCTGCTGCTAGCGGCGAAAAGAAAGGACATGTCCTTTCTTCAGGCGGAAGCCGCGCAGGCTCAGCCGCGCGGCTTCCGCCCCCGGCAGCTCCCTCCTATGTCGGCTCATTCATTTGAGCCGACAGCAGAGGGTTAAGCCGCGACAGCGATGGTCGCGGCGGGCGGGTTTTGACAAGAGAGAAACGTGGCTCGCCGCGTCTCTCTCTCTGTCAAAACCCACGCGGGCAGTTCACGTGTGAACTAGCCCTAATAAAACTGGTTGCGGTCAGTTGCACCATACTTGGCTGGATTGGACTTTCATTTAGTGCCAAAAAGTGCTCAAGACAGCGATCCCTGAGCTAACCCCGTTACAATATATATATTTCTTTTTATTGGAAAAGGAAACAAAGATGTCTGTGCTGCAAAGAGACAAGTCCCAGCTGGAAGAAGTAGTCATGGCAACTCAGTCCAGACAGAGACAAAATGTGAAAGATTACAATCAGAGACGTCATGAAATGTTTCCTGTTCTGTATTCACCTAGCAGAGCCCTGAGTAGAGACAGCATATGGTATAGTGATAGTACCTGAGATGGAGGTCCATTGGGCATGTCCTGAACTGAACCCTTATCTACATCTCTGGTTAGGACCATCCGGGTGTGTCTACAAGGTGTGGTCATATGTTTTGTTTTGTTTTTTGTTTGTTTTTTTACATAGTAGATGAGGTTGGATGAAGACTTCAGTCCATCAAGTCCAACCTATAACCCTACAATCCCTACAGTGTTGATCCAGGGGAAGGCAAAAACCCCATGAGGCTCATGCCAATTGCCCCATTTCAGGGGAGAAAAATCCTTCCCGACTCCAATCTGGCAGTCAGTATAAAAACCCTGGATCAACGTGTCCTTAAAATCTAGAGTTCATAACCTGTAATATTTTTATTTTCAAGAAAGGCATCCAGGCCTTGAACTTGGTCAGTGAATCCGCCATCACCACTTCCTGGGGCAGAGAGTTCCAGAGCCTCGTTGTTCTTACTGTGAAGAATCCCCTTCTATGTTTCTGGTGAAACCTTCTCTCCTCCAGACGTAGAGGATGTCCTCTTGTCACTGTCACTGGCCTAGGAGTAAAAAGATCCTTAGAAAGTTCTTTGTGCTGTCCCTTCATGTATTTGTACATTGTTATTAGATCTCCCCGTAGACATCTTTTCTCTAAACTGAATAACCCCAAGTTTGCTAATCTATCGTTGTCCTCCAATCCACCCATTCCCCTAATACATTTTGGTTTCCCATCTTTGCACTTTTTCAAGTTCACTTATGTCTTTCTTGTATATCGGGGCCTAAAATTGCGCACAATATTCTAAGTGTGGCCGTACCAGTGATTTGTATAGAGGCATAACTAAGTTCTTGTCATGAGAATCTAGACCTCTTTTCATGCAACCCATAACGTTATTTGCCTTGGCAGCAGCTGCCTGACACTGGTCATTAAAGGTAAGCTTGCTGTCCACCAAAATCCCTAAGTCTTTTTCATTGACAGTCTTACCCAGTAATTTACTATTAAGTACATAGTCATACATTTTATTACGTCAACCAAAGTGCATTACTTTACATTTGTCAACATTAAACTTCATTTGCCAAGTCTCCGCCCATGCTTCCAGTTTCCTTAGATCCCCTTGTAATATTCTACTATCCTCATTATTATTACCTTACAAAGTTTAGTATCATCTGCAAATATGGCCGCCCTGATTCGTAAACTCTCTTCCAGGTCATTAATGAAGATATTAAACAAGAGGGGACCTAATACTGACCCTTGCGGCACCCCACTGGTGACTGTGGCCCAGTCTGAATATTTACCATTAACAAGTACCCTCTGTTTCCTATCAGTGAGCCAGTTGCTAACCCAAATGCATATGTTTTCCCCAAGTCCCAACATTCTCATTTTGCATACCAACCGTTTATGTGGAACAGTATCAAAAGCCTTTGAAAAGTCCAGGTACACCACGTCTACTGCATTACCCATGTCCAGTCTTGAACTGACCTCTTCATAGAAGCTGATCAGATTAGTCTGACAGGACCGATTCCTCATAAACCCATGCTGATTGGGTGTTATAAGATTATTTACATTGAGATACTCCAGGATAGCATCTCTAAGAAAGCCCTCAAATATCTTTCCCACCACAGAAGTCAAACGTACTGGCCTATAGTTTCCAGGTTCCCTTTTACACCCCTTTTTGAAAATTGGCACCACATTTGCTATTCGCCAATCCTGTGGAACAGACCCAGTCATTACTGAATCCTTAAATATTAGATACAATGACCATGCTTAATTCCCTCATAACTCAGGGGTGTATTCCATCTGGACCGGGCGATTTCTCTATTTTACTGTTTAATGTATGTAAAATCTGTAAATCTAGCCATGGGGCACATTCACAAACCAGAGTTTCAGTTGTGTGTTGGTTAGATTTACCAACCTGCACCTTATAGCAGGAGAGGAACTCGTAGAAGTATAGTTATTAGAGATGAGCGAGTAGTACTCAATCGAGTAGGTATTCGATTGAATAGTACGGTATTTGAAATACTCGTACTCGATCGAGTACCACTCGATGTTCGAATGTAAAAGTTCGATGCAGAACCAGCATTGATTGGCCGAATACTATACAGTCGGCCAATCAATGCTGGTTCTTCTCCTACCTTTAGAAGTCTTCTCCGTGCAGCTTCCCCGCGGCGTCTTCCGGCTCTTCATTCACTCTGCCAGGCATTGGGCCTGGGCAGAGCCGACTGCGCATGTCCGCTTGTAGTGCGAGCATTTTCCCCCCATAGAGTATAATAGGATTCGATATTTGATTCGAGTAGTCGAATATTGAGGGGCTACTTGAAACGAATATCGAACCTCGAACATTTTACTGTTCGTTCATCTCTAATAGTTATCTATTCTAGCCTCCTGCCTCCCAGTGACTTATTGTCCCGTACTGATTATAGTGAATGCGCCTTTTACTTTCAAAATCTGAAATCCCTAACACACATTATTGTTTTGATTATACAGAGAAAATGAGAGAGACAGAGAAAATGAAAGGAAATCAGGATATTAAAGAAGGCATTGCTAGGATAAGGAGCTAGTATTATTATTTTCTTTGCTTAGGCCAGGTTCACATCAGCGTTCGGGTTTCTGTTCGGGGAGTCCGCTTGGGGAGCCCTGAACGGAAACCTACTGTATATGCATTAAAAAGCGGTTACCGAGGGGCCACACAGTGGCTCAGTGGTTAGCACTGCAGCCTTGCACTGCTGGAGTCCTGGTGTTCAAATCCTGCTAAGGGCAAAAAACCATCTGCAAGGAGTTTGTATGTTCTCCCCGTGTTTGCATGGATTTCCATCCCATATTCCAAAAAGACATCATAGGGAAAAAATGTAGATTGTGAGCTCTACGTGGGACTCACAATCTACATAAAAAAAATAAAATAAAATGGTTACCTCCAGGAAACCCGCGGACCCCATAGACCATAATGGGGTCTGTGTGGTTTCCGCTCAGTGTCTGCACAAAATATGCAGAGAGAAAAGTCCTGCAAGCAGCACGGAAACACAAACACTGATGTGAACCAGGTCTCGGTATTCTTTTAAAGAATGAAATGTCAATTAGAAAAAATATTTACTTATTTGATATCCTCATATTTTTAACGACTCATACAGAGAAAACAATGTTTTGTTATTGGTAAACAATATATAATAAATAGCCTAAAAAATGGGATTATTGTTTTCAAATAATTTGAATGTAAATAATTTCTATTTTCTATTATAAAATATCACTCTGCAGCAGTTTAAGCAGTTGCAGAAGTTCGAGTTAACTCTGCTACATCTGTATGTTACCTTTTCAGTGTGTTTTAGCATTTAGTTTCAAATTATTTGAAAACAATAATCCCATTTAACTATGGAGTAGACTGTCGTATGTATGTATGTACAGATTACATTACCACCAGGGCTGGCTCCAGGTTTTTATGGGCCCTTGGGCGACAGAGCCTCAGTGGGCCCCCTTGTAAAGGAGGTGGGGGAGTTGAGACACTGTGCGTCGCAGATGAAGTGAGTGACGTCACGCAGGAGTGTGGCATCACCAACGCCATACTTCTCAATTTTTAAAGAGTAGAAAGGGGTAAAATGCTCTGCGCGCCGCGGAAAATTTGGCTCCACCCACTTTTATGTTTACTCCGACCATTCTCATTTATTTATCATGTGCTCCCACACAGTATAATCCTCCTACAGTCACCCGTAAATTATATGCCCCCCCTCCATCTCTCCCCCAGTTTCATATACACCCTTCCTCTGCCCCCAGTTTCATGTCCCTCCTCCATCTCTGTCCCCAGTTTCATCACGTTCTCCCCCTTCATCTGCTCACAGTTTCATGTCCCCCGTCTCTGCCCCAGTGTCATGCTGTTCCACCCCCCCATCTGCCCCAGTGTCATGCCGTTCCCCCCCTTCCCTTCATTTGCCCCCCCCAGTTTCATTGGGCCCCCTCCATCTCTGTCCCCAGTTTCATGCCATTCTCTCCCCACCCCCTTCATCTTACCCAGTGTCATGCCGTTCCCCCCCCTCCCCTTCATTTGCCCCCCAGTTTCATGGGCCCCCTTCATTATGTTCCACCTTAATATTTAATACAAAACAAACACTTACACTCACCTTCCATCGCTCCCGACGCTCCTCTCTCTGCTCTCTCACTCCATTCACATAGGCGATTAAAGCAGGAGCTGTGAGCTCAACTCCTGCTTTAAAGCTGCGGCCTGGCTTGCGTGTGTAAGCGTGATGTGATGACGTCATCGCGCCTACACACGCACGCCGGGCCATAGCTTTAAAGCAGGAGCTGAGCTCACAGCTCCTGCTTTAATCGCCTATGTATTCAGCTCATCAGCATCCACCGGACACCGATGAGCTGAAATCGGGACAGGCAAGCGCTTGGGCGGGCAAGTGCCGGGGGGCCCCCAGAGGCTCTGTGGGCCCCGGCACTTGCCCGACTATGCCGTGCGCTGACGCCGGCCCTGATTACCACTTATAGTCCCCTAATACATCAGGTTCACAGAATAATATCAAAGGCCCAAATGTTATCTGAAAAATAATAAATACTCCTCCTCTCCTTCCCTCACCTCACTTTTTCTGGCCTCTTGGGGGCATCAGCAGCCTGGCGTCACTACTAATGCCTGTGATTGAGCCTCAGTAGTCATGTTTGGCACATTGATATCATGACAATTTGATGCAAGTATGGTATTCATTGATGTCATAGTGTGCTGCTGACTAGAGATGAGCAGCTGATCCGAACAGCACGCTCCCATAGAAATGAATGGAAACGCCTGGCACGCGGACTTTGCCCGCGGCCGGCTGCTTAACCCCCCGCGTGCCGGCCGCTTCCATTAATTTCTATGGGAGCATGCTGTGAGCGTGCTGTTCGGAACGGCTGTTCCGAACAGTGTTCGCTCATCTCTACTGCTGACATCACCCAGGAGGCTGGAAGATGCCTGGGATATGACATTGGGTGCTGTGAGGGAGCCCAGACCCCGAGAAGCGAGAGAAGATGAATATCGGGTTTATTATATTCCAGACCTCCCCTACACCTCTAATTATTATATTCTGGACCTCAAGAGACCACAGATTATTATAATGGTTTGAAGGTTGAGAAACCCAAACATTTTGGGTTTGTCCGAAGCCGAAATTTTGGGAAAATTTGTAATGAACCCAGTTCATTATAAACCAGTTCACTCATCTGTATTAAAGGATTTTTCCCATCAGGAGAATTTATAGCTAATCTGCAGTTATGATAAGACTCCTGTTCTTAAGATAGATGTGAGTCCAAGAGGCAGAATCTGCATCTATGGAACATTTACGGCCTACCCTATTATCCCAGATGGGAAAACAGCTTTGAGCTATAATTTGAAGGTTGTGAAATAACATATATTAGAAATATTACAAAGAAAAAAATTAGGATAATTGGAGATAAAGCAACAGCTAAACTACAAGCCAGGCTATATTTTCACTAGTCAACTCAGTTGTCTAAAGCAATAGTGTTTACAGAGTGGCACTTGAGTGGGAAAAAAAGTTATTTTAAATTTTTTTTTTATTGCTTTATGCAGTTGAGCTTTACTTTTCTACTCTGCCCTGAGACAAAGTGTGGGATGGTTGCTTCAAGCTGATGCTTTAACAGCCTCTGACTGAATATACAATGTGCAGGAAACAATTATTGCCAACACAATGTTTACCAATGCTTACTCATTGGCACAGCCTATACTGCATGAACAGAAGCCAGCAGGGTGAAGACTAGAGTGTAGGTCAAGTGATCAAACAGGAAGAGTTGAAGCTTAATATTATGTAGGGAAAAGAATAGAGTTGTAATCTTAAGGTAAGTAGATGGTTAGGAGGAGAATAGTATGGGTCATGGGAAGAAGTCTGTGTGAGAGGGGCAGGGCCGGTTCCAGGTTTTTATGGGCCCTTAGGCGACAGAGCCTCAGTGGGCCCCCTTGTGGAGGAGGTGGGAGTCAGGACACTGCGCGCTGCTGCGGGCGGACGAAGCAAGTGACGTCACGCAGGAGCGCGGCGTCACCTACGCCATACTTCCCAACTTTTGAAGAGTAGAAAGAGGGACAAAATGTGCAGCAAATTTAGCTCCACCCACTTTTATGTTGACTCCGTCCATTCTCATTCTTTTTTCATGTGCCCCCACACAATATAATCCTCCTACAGTCACCTGTAAATTATATGCCCCCCTCCATCTCTCCCCCAGTTTCATGTCCCACCCTCCATCTCTGTCCCCAGTTTCATGCCGTTCTCCAACCCTTCATCTGCCCCAGTCTCATGCCGTTCTCCCCCCCTTCATCTGCCCCAGTGTCATGCCGTTCTCCCCCCCCCCCTTTCATCTGCCCCAGTGTCATGCCGTGTCCCCCCCTTGATCTTCCACAGTGTCATGCTGTTCTCCCCCACCTTCATTTGCCCCCAGTTTCATGGGCCCCCTTCGTTATGTTCCACCTTAATGTTTAACACAAAACAAACACACTCACCTTCCAACGCTCCCCCGCCGCTCTCACTCCACTCACATAGTTGTAGGCCCGATGTGACGTCATCACATCGCACCTACAAATGCAGAAGCCGGAGTGCAGCGTTAAAGCAGGAGCTGAGCTGTGACAACTCCTGCTTTCATCGCCTATGTATTCAGCTCATCAACGTCTGACGGACGCCAATGAGCTGAAATCGGGACAGGCAAGCGCTGATGCCGGCCCTGGAGAAGGGTCATGGAGAAACTGTATGTGAAAGACAGAAGCATTGTGGAGCAGTCTGTGTGAGAAAGAGGAAGAGTATGGGTGAGAAGTCTGTGATAGAGGAGGAACCTCGGGGGCAGTCTGTGTGAGAGATGCAGGCATGGGGGAGTAGCACATTAGTGAGGGACAACCATGGATTCGATATTTTAAAAAGGGAGCTATTATATTATTTTTCTAGACCAATGGACATGACTAATACTGATCAAAAATCGAAAACGTGTGTGGTCTTAAAGAGCATGTATTAGACTGGTTTCACAACTAACATTGTAGTTATATTCACTTTTACGCTGGTTTCTTAGACGTGATATTTGGTTCACATGTGAGCTGGGCTTACTGGCTTGTAGACTATGCTAGAAGATAGGCTTCTATCATATTATGATTCTAGAAGTCCCTGCCTCTCCACTCCTTAGTATTTGGTAGTGAATACAGTACAGAAAAGTAGGTAGGGGAAAGACATAGATCACTATACTGCTAGGAGGTTGTCTCCAAGAGGTAACGTAAAGGCCAGTAAAACCAACTAACACATGGACCAAGTCTCACATCTGAGAAACTAGCCTGAAAGCAAGAAAAATTGCAACATGTAACGGCACAGTGAAAGAAAATAACAATTTTATTGCTTATTGTTATCTTTCATTGAGGGTAGTGTACGACATTGTGTTTTGTATTTGGTGACAGATCATCTTTAAGAGATATGCTTGTGATAGACATATGATGTGCGTCAGTTGAGTGATCCTGTGTCAATTGGCTTCAATTTTCTAAACTTTGATGGGCCATCACAAACCAGTAACATTGGCCGTAAAATGTGCTTCTTTAAGTTGGGAGGAATTTAGCTAGTAAGTACGGACCGGGCCCTCTGCTTACAGAGTGAGCCTATAACTACTTTTGACTGGACATTTTCACTCCTATATCAGTGATGAAACTTTGGTGTCCAAGGCCGAAACATACCCTGCTTTTTCCCGAGAGTGGTTGAAAAGCCAGGACTTGGTGCTAGCTCACACTGGTCCACAGGTGAATTATCTGGTGGTTCTCCTGAGATGGCATCTACACACTGAGGAAATCCGCTCTTCTTGGGCCTGACCTTGTAAATATTTGTTGTTGCCTGAAGTCTGCTGTTGTGTGGACACCTATTCCTAGCTCTAAGGACTAAGAGGACCCCAATCTAAGTCAAGAACCCGGCAGCAAGCTATTGACAGAACCCCAAGATAGAAAAAGTTTAGGCAACAAACTAGTACTCGTTTGTCACTGCAGTTTTAGGAAATTTTCAGGTAGTAATTCCATGCAGTTGTACAGTGGGCTCCTAGTCCCACACTCTCTTCAACACAGTGCTGCCTCACAGTCTCTAAAAGAATTTGACACCAAAGCCACCATGGCAAGAGAAGAAATGAGTGGCTTGAATTTCCTTCCCTTGTTCACACTGCTAGCCCTAGATATTGCAATTGTAATGGAAATACATATGATCAACCATTGTCTAAGGGCTTGAAACATAAGGTAGGCTAGCAAGTAACTGCAAAGATGTTTGAAAATGTCAATGCAAGTCTGCAGCTGCGCAGAGATTGTACAGCTGTAGAAGAGGGAATATGGCTGTCAGTGACAGCTGGACTCCTCATAGAGTTTATTATCATACATGCCTTCTAGATTTCTGTATATACAGCTGGACTCCTCATAGAGTTTATTATCATACATGCCTTCTAGATTTCTGTATACACAGTGCGTAATGTGTACTGTGTATAAAGATCAAGAATCATGAAGGTTCTTTCTCCCAGCCTAGCCTGTTATCACACTGGGCAACTGCAGCAGAAAAGTAGCTCTGCAATGAACCTTAGGAGAAATCATTCCACCTGTTACCGAGCCTTATACATAGACCCTACTTATATGGGAAGACCGCAATATAAAAAAAAAAAATGCTGTTGAAATGCCTCGCAAAATTCTTTTATGACCTTATAAGGGTTGCAATGGGTAAAATAAAAACTAAAAACAAAAGACAATTTGGCATTTGTGGTGTTTAAAAATGTAAAAACAGACACTTTGCAAAAGCATATTAAGAACTGCCTTTGTAGCAACCAATAACAGCAAAGCTTTTTATTTATTTATTTTTTCCAGAGCTCTATTAGACATGATTACTGTCCCCCATTAACTATGAAAATGACCAAAACAAAATAGACTAGCTATTTGTATTAAAAAAATATATACAGTATATACTTGTGCATAATAACATTCAATAGTGAAAAAATACAGCTTTATACACTACAAAAAAATAGCAATCAAAACTAATAAACTGCTTTTTTTGTAACTCCCATAGAGTTGCGTGAAACAGTAGAGCCCATATCTGACTGCTGCTCCACATGGACCCATTATCTATATGATTATGCAGAATGAGGAAGGTCCCCTGTTCTAGTGAATACTTAGTAGGGGTTTAATCTGTTGGATTCTCCCTGATCTAGCATTTATCATTCATCAGTTGAACAGTTGCAGGCTCAGACTAGGTACCCAACAAGATACTGGTGAATTCCCCGGTGGGCCTCGTGCCTTTTGGGGACCTTACCTTTTTTAATAGGCAGTGGAGGTCTGGTAATGGCCCCTTCATTGACTTGCCTATCCCTGCTCCTGCTCACTGCCGTCTTCCCCTTCGGCATCCAGAGGGCCCCCATGCACAGCACATTACATCCTCTCTGCATGATGTGCTACACACAGAGCCCATTTAGGCTGATGAGGGAAGAAGAGAGCAAAAGCAAGGATTGCTAAGTGAATACAGCAAGCTCTGAGATCCGGTTATTAAAAATACAACAGACTACGCCACCCAGTTCGAGAAGTGGTTACTTGACCCAGTTCTGCTAGTGGTTGAGCTATAACCCCTGCTGTACCACTCCTGTGACTTATAGGTCACATTAAGCCTGTGGCGTACAAGTTGAGACTCCATACTTACCTGTCTTCTCTCCCTCCTCTCCTGCTCCTTTCTGCTCGAGCATGACATCACAACATTGCGCCCAGAGCAAGAAGGAATGGGACTAGGGAGCAGACAGGTAAGTAATGACCTAATACTGCTAAAAGAGGCACCAGTTAAGGGGCCACTGTATGGACCATTTAGTGCCCCTTCCCTGGTCCCCCCCCCCATACTGTGACCCCCCCTCACTGGACCCCCCATACTGTATGAGGAATAGAAATGGAGGTTAATATCCTCATAGATTGTAAGCCCTTGCGGGCAGCGCCCTCTATCTCACTGTGCCAGTCGGTCATTGTTAGTATAATATTTGTTTGTATATTTTGTGTACTGTATGTAAACACCCAAATGTAAAGCACCATGGAATTAATGGTGCTGTATAAATAAATAATAATAATAATCTTGTGGGGGGACATTAAAGTGTGTGACTTTAGGAGATAATATTTATGGGGTTGTTCAGGCTTAATTTTTTTTATGGCCTATACACACTGCCCCAGACCAATCAGCTGTATGGAGCCACTTCCGGCCCCGTCCTGCACCCAAAATGGGGGGCCAAAAGCAGAAAGCTCTATCCAGGGCCTGGGCACCTTCTCTGCATCTCAGCACTTATTGAAGTCAGTTGCTGCTAAGCTGCAGTGAGGATGCTGGGCTGCTATACAGCAGACGGAACTTTTTGCTTCTAGCTCCAAATTGTCAGGATGGATGCTGGAAGCAGCGCAATACAGCTGATACGGCCAATTGGTCGCCCTCTATCAATTAAGTACCAGAAGATAGGCCATAAAAAAAAATATTAGGCTCAGACAACCTCTATTCCCCCTAATGCTCCACACACTTCAATGATGATATCCCCCATAATGCCCCCACACAATATAATTGCCCCACCATTTGGGCTAGCACTGTTGGGGAATGGAGGAATCTGAATGGCATTTGTGGGGTTGCATGATGAAAGGCCTGATCACATGGTCTGATCATGTCTCAATGCCTTTTAAGTGAATGAGATGAGCTGCAGTACTAAGCACAGCCACCGCACAGTTGTACAGCGCTATACTTTATTAGTACTGAAGAGGAGTGCTGAGCCACTTTAAACAGCTGTGTAGCCAGGGGCTTTGGTGTAAGACCCCTGCCGATCTGATGGCCTCTCCTAAGGTCTGTACTGGTCTGAAATAGAAAAACGAAGTGTTATCTTTCAGTAGTATTTGTCCAAGAATGTGATAAACATTGATATTATTACTTTTTATAAGGTACCACGGATGAAGATTCACATATGGATGAAATGCCTTTGTGTCCTGAAATTCCACCTAATTTAAGTAAGTGGAATCTGTTTGTTAAATATCACAACCTTATGTTATTTAATCTTGCAACACATTGGCATTGTAAAAAAAGCAAAAAAACAAACCTATAGAAAACAAGTGCTATTTTTCATTCTACCCATGGAACACTACCTCTTTTTTTTAAAAAAAAAATTGTTTATTTATGAAAATTTTAACAATAAAGCAATACAGCAAGACCAATAAACCAGTACCTGTCTAAAAAGGAACAAGGAAAACCAATACAATGAGGATATGAAGAGAATACAAATGGCAAACCAGTAAAAAAAAAGAAAGGGACACAGAAGACAAACACAGACAAGACAAGACAGGGAAAGGGGAAGGGAAAAACAACAAAGAAAAAAACAGAGGTTCCAGGAAATAATGCAATCACAAAGGCTGAGCGGCCCAGAATGAGTCCCATAAATCCCAAAGGGCATGAAACCGCTCCTCCTCATCATTAAGCACAGCTGTCATGTATTCCAGAGAGCGCGCATTCCTGATCCTGCAGTATAACTCCTCTAAAGATCGGGGGAGTCGACTTACGCCAACGTTTAGCAATCAAACACCGGGCAAAAGTGAGAAGAAACAGAAAAAGTCGCAGGGCCGGCTTGCGCAGCTTCACCGGGGGGAGGTTAAGGAGATAGGTCTTGGGGGATAGGGGAAGGCATATTCCCAGAACCCGGTGTAGAAGGTTCCCAACCTGAGTCCAGTAGGGGAACAGGGAGGGGCATGACCAAAACAAATGAAAAATGTGTGCAGGACGAGCACCGCATCTCCAGCAGCAATCCGGAATAGAGCTATCAAAGGAGTGGAGAAGAGCTGGCGTGTGGTACCAATGCATCAGCATCTTGAAGAAGTTTTCTTTATGGACCACACAACTCGAGGTCTTAAAACCTCTGCTCCAAATAAGGGACCATTCCTCTGTCGAGATAGGTTGACCCAAATAGGCCTCCCATCATTCCATATACGGGTGCGTAGGCGGGACATCAGGCGAGGGGTCAGATAAAAGGTGATATATATCGGAGACCAATCCCCTCGTTCCAGTGCCAGCTTTACATAGTCTCTCAAATAGGGACGTAGGGACAGGCGCCACAGGACCCCGGAAAATAAAAGAAGCAAGGTGGGAAATCTGGATATATGTGAACTCACTGGACCCAGGAAGGCCAAATCGGGATCGCAGTTCGGCAAAAGATAGCAAAGAGCGAGTCCTATAATCAATAATATTGGCTAGCCGAAAGAGGCCTGCCCTCAACCAAGGGCCAGCCACAGGTCCAGTGAGTCCAGGCGGAAAGTGGGAATGTAGAAGGAAGGGCGTCATGGACGAGCTGGAGGAAGAAATAGGAAACCGGGTCGTACAGGTGCGCCAGACATCTCTAGTGAGTGCCATAGGACCCAGCAAGCTAGCTCTAGGGGGCGAATGCGGATTAGACCAAATCAACGAAGTCAGCCAAGGTAGAGGGGGGAACACGAATGGGTAGCGCCTAAGTTTTAGAGGTGTTAACCTTGTAACCGGATAGACGGCCAAATTTAGTAAGGATAGCATGGAGATTGGGGAGGGAAACATGGAGATTAGTAAGGGTAAGGAGGATATCATTCGCAAACAGAGAAAGCTTAAACTCTCTGTTGCGGACCCGAACCCCAGAAGGAACACTACCTCTTTAAGGGTTTCTTTACACATTTTTTGTTTATAGAATTTTTGTGATTTTAAAGAATTTTATGTACCGTATTTTTCGGACTATAAGACGCACCTAGGTTTTAGAGGAGGAAAATAGGGAAAAAAAATTTTGAAGCAAAAACTGGTAAAATATTTAATGTATGGGAGTTGTAGTTTTGCAACAGCTGCAAGGCCACATTGACAGGTGACCCTGCAGCTGTACGGGGATGCATAGAGTGTTTTTTTTTGCGGGTCCAGAAGTACTTTTTAGTTATACCATTTTGGGGAATATCTATTGCTTAGATCACCTTTTATTGAAAAAAAAAAAACGGTGGTTTATGATATATGATTTTCTACTTTTATATATATATTCTAGGGACAGGAGGTGATTTAGAACTTTTATTTATTTCATATTTTTATTATATATTTGTAAAGCTTTTTTTTTTTTTTTTTTTTTTTTTTTTTTTTTTACTGTTTTAATCCCCCCCCCGGGGCTTGAACCTGCGGTCACTTGATTGCAAGTCCCATAGACGGCAATACAACTGTATTGCCGTCTATGGGACATTCTGTGTATTAGTATTACGGCTGGTCATAGACCCAGCCGCGATACTAATATATAGCAGTGACAGGCCTGAGAGCCTCATTAGGCTCCCGGCTGTCACCCGAACAGGTCGGCTCCTGCGATATCGCCGCGCAGGAGCCGGCCTGCAACTTCACAGGTACGGGGCCGGTGGGGACCGGCCCCGGGGGAGAAGGGGCCACCGATACTGACGATACTGGGAGGGATAGACGCCGGGGCCTGAGACATCGCTGCCCTGCCCTGCATGAAGCCAGCGGCGGGGGGACGGAGGAGCGGAATAGCATCACTCCTCCCGCTGCTGGCTTCATGCAGGGCAGAGGAGCGCAGCGATGTCGCAGGCCCCGGCACCTGTAATGGCGTCTATCACTTGCCGGCTTCCGCCTCTCTATTACAGCGGATGCCAGGCGCCACATTCGGCCTATAAGACGCACCCTTCTTTTCCCCCCAAATTTTGGGGAAAAAAAGTGCGTCTTATAGTCCGAAAAATACGGTATGTTTCAGGCTAAAGCACTATGTTGCTTTTTTGTTACAAATTTTACTGTGTTTTTTTTTTTTAAACTAAACTTAATAGTGCATACCTCCCAACCATCCCGGATTCTGCTGGATAGTCCTGAATTGTGGGTCCTGTCCTGGTTGGCAGGAGGTATGGCCCGGATTCAACTCCTCTGCATCCTCTGGATTCAGATGAGTTGAATACAAAAGTGAAAGAAGCAGGAGCTATCCGTGGACAGCTCCTGCTTCACTGCTGTGCTCCCTGTGCACAACGGCCCTGCAGCTGTAGGCGCGATGTGATGACGTTACTCGCGCCACGCCTGCAGCTCCCAGAACACTCCATTCCTGGGACTGCAGACAGAGCAGCAAGGGAGCGAGGAGAAGTGACTATCAGTGTTTTTTTATTTTAAACTTTCGGTATACATGAAACTGGGGTCAGACGTAATGGGCACATGAAACTGATGGCAGAGATGGAGGGGGGACATTAAACTGGGGGAGAGTAAGAGGGACCTTTAAACTGGGGACAACTGGAGGGGGGTCACTGGACTGAAACATTAAGGTGGGAGCAACTGAAAAGGAACATTAAACTGGGGGTAAAATGTCCACCTTTAGATGCCCCCACTTTAATGTCCCCCTCCAGCTGCCCGTAGTTTAATGTCCTGTTCCAGCTGCCCTTAATTTATTGTCCCCCTCCAACTACCCCCACTGTTTAATGCACCCCAGAGCTACCCCAGTTTAATGTCCCCCCTCCCCGCTATTAAACACAGTTTTAAATTTGAGCATGAGTAGAGGGACTTCATACTGTGGGGCAATTAGAGAGGAACATTATAATGGGGGGGCATATAATGCTAGGGTGACTGTAGGACCAAAGAAAAATGGATGAGAATTGGCAGAGTCAATGAAGAAGGGGTGGAGCTAAATTTACTGCTTTGTGCATAGCACGCCACACAGTGTCGGACTGGGATGTCTAGGGCCCACCAGTGGTATTGTTTCTAGGGGCCTACCATCAGGACCCCTGCAGACCAGCGTTACCAAGACAGGGCAACTAAAGTTAAAAACATGTCGGGAGCCATGCTGCTCACCCACCACACAATGTGCACCACCACAGTACCTAAACCCACTGCTACACACTGTATGGAATGTGAGCAGCGTGGCTCCTAGAATGTAAGGGCCCGTTCACACGGGCACAGAAGGGGCGGATTATGGCGCGTAATCCACGTCATAATCCTCTCCCTCACAATGGTGGTCTATGTAGACCGCCAGGCTTCTTTTTTCCGTGAGCAAGCTGCCGTTCACTGAAAAAAGAAGCAGGCTGCCCTTTCTTCAGGTGGATTCCATGGCTCAGTGAGCCGCGGCATCCGCCTGGTGGCAGCAACCTCCGGAGTTGGCCCATTCATTTGAGCCGATTCCAGGGGGAAGCCGCGACCGCGACAGTTGTAGCAGGTGGGTTTTGACCCAAGAGTGACACGGCTCACCACGTCACTCTCCGTGCCAAAACCCGCTATACCGCCCCCCGTATGAACTCGCTCTTACCATTATCTGTAGCCACGCTGTCCTGGAAGAGTTGATCTGCAGAGGTCCTGGCTGTTGTATCATCACAGATGTAATATTGATGGCCTATGCTAAGGACAGGCCATCAATATTAGAAAGATGGATAAATCCTTGAGGGTAATTTCACATGGGGTTTTTTGGAACGGAACCTGAGGCGGAGGCCACCTCAGGTTCCAATCCAAAAACCGAGGAGTCGCGACTGAAAGCCGATGCACTGCACCGGTATCCAGCCACGCACTCTGCTCCGGATTAGGCGCAAATGAATGGGCCTAGTCCGGAGGAGGGAGTGTCTTCAGGCCAAATCGCGAGGCACAAGCCAGCTCCCAGAAAAAGCTCCTGAGCAGCTCCCATTGATTTCAATGGCAGTCGTCTTTTTGGTCAGGATTTTGAGGCAAATATGGCCTCAAAATCCTGACCAAAAAACTCTGTGTGAACTTACTCTTAGGGTAAGTTCACACGGGGTTTTTTTGACCGGAACCAAAATATGGGTAGCTGCGACTTGATGCTGGTGCTCCGGATTAGGCCCAAATGAATGGGCCAAGCCGGGAGGCAGTGTCTTCAGGCGGATGTTGCGAGGCGAATGAGCATTTTGCTTCTTTTTCCAGCTCCCGGAAAAAAGAACTGACCAGCTTCCATTGATTTTAATGGGAGCCGTCTATTTGGTCAGGATTTTGAGTAGGAAATGGCCTCAAAATCCTGACCAAAAAACCCCGTGTGAACTTACCCTTAAAGTAAAAAGTAACTTACCCTTAAAAAAAAAAGCACATTCTCCTGTCCCCGTTGCTCCGTTGTCTGCCGACAGTGTCCATTTAGTCTCGGCGCCTCCTTGCTAAGAGTTCTGCACCTCATGTGATAGCTGAGACCAATTAGGTACAGGATTTCCAGAAATAAGGCCATGAGACTGAACAGACAAAGGCAGGGGACAATGGGGTGCTGGGACAAAAGCTCAATGAAAAACACTGTGGAAAAAATACATTGTGATTCAACGTAATTTTTTTCCACAGTGTGTTTTTAGCTGTGTCTCGCTGTTGGATAAGGCCTAACACAGCGTCCCGCAGCAAAAAAGCGCTGCAGGAAAATCCCCGGCGGCAACGCATCAGTTTTCCCCCAGCGCTTTTGCAGAAATTCCACAGAGCTTTCCTCTGAGGACTTTCTGCTTCCTTTATACCTATAGGGACACTATAGGTGATTCTGTAGGTATAAGTGACATGATGCGATTTCCAAAACCACAACAGTTTTGGAAATTGCAGTGTGTCCACTGTGTGTACAGTCATGGCCAAAAGTTTTGAGAATGATACAAATATTAATTTTTACAAAGTCTACTGCTTCAGTTTTTCTAATGGCAATTTGCATATACTCCAGAATGTTATAAAGAGTGATCAGCTTAACAGCAATTACTTGCAAAGACAATATTTGCCTAGAAAATGAACTTTATCTCCCAAAACACATTTCAACATCATTGCAGCCCTGCCTTAAAAGGACCAGCTAACATAGTTTCAGTGATTTCTCCATTAACACAGGTGTGGGTGTTGATGAGGACAGGGCTGGAGATCAATCTGTCATGATTAAGTAAGAATGACACCACTGGACACTTTAAAAGGAGGCTGGTGCTTGGCATCATTGTTTCTCTTCTGTTAACCATGGTTATCTCTAAAGAAACACGTGCAGTCATCATTGCACTGCACAAAAATGGCCTAACAGGGAAGAGTATCGCAGCTAGAAAGATTGCACCTCAGTCAACAATCTATCGCATCATCAAGAACTTCAAGGAGAGAGGTTCCACTGTTGGCAAAAAGGCTCCAGGGCGCCCAATACAGACCAGCAAGTGCCAGGACCGTCTCTTAAAAGTGTTTCAGCTGCGGGATCGGGCTACCAGCAGTGCAGAGCTTGCTCAGGAATAGCAGCAGGCAGGTGTGAGTGCATCTGCACGCACTGTGAGGCGGAGACTCTTGGAGCAAGGCCTGGTCTCAAGGAGGGCAGCAAAGAAGCCACTTCTCTCCAGAAAAAACATCAGGGACAGACTGATATTCTGCAAAAGGTACAGGGAGTGGACTGCTGAGGACTGGGGTAAAGTCATTTTCTCTGATGAATCCCCTTTTCGATTGTTTGGGACATCTGGAAAACAGCTTATTCGAAGAAGACGAGGTGAGCGCTACCACCAGTCTTGTCTCATGCCAACTGTGAAGCATCCTGAAACCATTCATGTGTGGGGTTGCTTCTCAGCCAAGGGAATCGGCTCTCTCACAGTCTTGCCTAAAAACACAGCCATGAATAAAGAATGGTACCAGAATGTCCTCCAAGATCAACTTCTCCCAACCGTCCAAGAGCAGTTTGGCGATCAACAATGCCTTTTCCAGCATAATGGAGCACCTTGCCATAAAGCAAAGGTGAGAACTAAATGGCTCAGGGAACAAAACATAGAGATTTTGGGTCCATGGCCTGGAAACTCCCCAGATCTTAATCCCATTGAGAACTTGTGGTCAATCATCAAGAGACGGGTGGACAAACAAAAACCTACAAATTCTGACAAAATGCAAGCATTGATTGTACAAGAATGGACTGCTATCAGTCAGGATTTGGTCCAGAAGTTAATTGAGAGCATGCCAGGGAGAATTGCAGAGGTCCTGAAGAAGAAGGGTCAACACTGCAAATATTGCAACACTGCATTAACTCATTCTAACTGTCAATATAAGCTTTTGTTACTCATAATATGATTGAAATTATATTTCTGTATGTGATAAAAAACATCTGACAAACACACATAAAAACTAGAGGGCAGCAGATCATGTGAAAATATAATATTTGTGTCATTCTCAAAACTTTTGGCCATAACTGTATTTTTCTGCAATGTGTGGATGGGACTGCACACACTATATACCTACACACTGATAGATATACACTCATATATACTCATATATATATATATACATTTATATAAATTCACTCACACATACAGGTATTGTATACATACCTGTATACAATCATACAGTACTCACACAGTATACAAGTCACAGACTTTAAAGGGGCTCTATCACTGGGAAAAGTCATTTTTAACTAATCACATCCTTGCATAGGTTTTAGAAAATCTATTCCACACCTAACATTAGTATGTAGATTGCCTCAGTGTTTTCTGAATAAGTCCGTTTTTATTCATATGCTAATGAGCTTTCAGCCAGCACAGGAAGTTCCCAGCAGCCTCCTCTCTTTTTTTTTACTTTTTTTTTTTTACTTGTTTGGTAGAGTTGGAAGGGACCTCAAGGGCCATCGGGTCCAACCCCCTGCGAGTGCAGGTCTTCCTAAATCCTCCCAGCTATATGTTTATCCAGATTCCACTTGAAGATTTCCATTGATGGAGCGCTCTCTCCTATCTTCTATGTGTGTGAGGCAAACAGGAAGTTGAGTCATCAGCAGCAGCAGTCTCCCATAGGAAACAACAGGAGAGGTGTGCACGATCTATCGTGCAACAGTCTAATTAGCATATGAATAAAACCGGACTTGTTCAGAAACCACTGGGGCAATTTACATACTAAAGGTAGGTGTGGAATAGACTTTCTAAAGGCTATGCAAGGATGTGATTAGTTAAAAATTACTTTTCCTAGTGATAGAGCCCCTTTAACCCTTATATACTATCATGGTGTCTATCATAATGATATGTGTATGGTAGTGGTGTATGATAGACACCATGATAGTACTTAAGGGTTAAACAAATATAAACATATACATATTAATTATTACATTTACAAAAAAAAAATATATACTCACATCTTTTTTTTTTTTTTTTAATGTAGATTGTGAGCCCCACATAGAGCTCACAATGTACATTTTCCCTATCAGTATGTCTTTTTTGGAATATGGGATGGAAATCCATGCAAACACGGGGAGAACATACAAACTCCTTGCAGATGGTTTTATACCCTTGGCGGGATTTGAACACCAGGACTCCAGCGCTGCAAGGCTGCAGTGCTAACCACTGAGCCACCGTGTGGCCCCTACTCACATCTATGAAGAAGGAAGTGCAGCAAGGCTATAGACTGCTCCTGTCCCCACACTGTACGATGGAAGGGATAAGCGATGACTCACTGCTGGGAGGGGGAGGGGGAATTCCGGGCTGCACAGAGAGTTGGATAGCGATAGGGGAAGCTGCAGCTGCCCCGGTGTCCTCAGTCCTCCCGATGTATACTTTCCCTGTATTAATAGGGAAAGTAATACCATGGGAAGGAGGCCCCTGTGTAAGTGTTGGGGCCCTGGGAAACTGCTGGCAGCCGGCCATCTTTAATCATTACAGTGCTGCTGGCAGCCTGGGGCCACAAGGTTACAGGTCCGGCTTCGGACCACTATCAGTCCTCATTTTCTCAATGCAAATGCATTGGCCAGGGGCCCGAACCGGCCCCTGACATCCCAATCGGGCCCCTGGTCAATGCATCTGCATTGGGAAAACGAGGACTGATAATGAAGGCTCGGGGCCCACCAGGGAATTCCCCGGTTCCCCAGCAGGCCAGTCCGACCCTGATGCCACATATTTTGTCCATATTTCTTTGAAAGTTCTTTGATAGTTGGGTAGTAGTAGCAAAAGTAGAAGGAATGGGAATCTAAGAAGCTCTTATATTTTTTCCTTCGACCCACGTGACTCTTGATTTTGGTTCAATAAATCACAGCAATATCTGCAACAAGGAGCAGAATTAATACTATACTATAGAGAAGTATATGGGGGGAAAAAGCCAGAGAAAACATCATAACATTCTGTGCTCTGCTAAAAATGCCCCAAACGCAAAACACTATGCTAAATACAATGTGAAAAAAACATTTTTAGTGCATTTCACTATAACTTTAACCCCTTAAGAATTCAGGAGAGTTTGGAGGCTAATGCAATTCATAACTTTTTTTTATTTTTCTGTGGACATAGCTATGAGGACTTATTCTTTGCGTGACGAGTTGCACTTTCATAATGGGGTACATATAATGTTTTGATTAGTTTTTATTAATGTTTTTGGGGGTCCATGTGAAAAAAACACTCAATACTATCATACTTTTTTACATTTTGTTTTTAGGGCGTTCATGTTGCATTATAAATAATGACTTTACTGCTTTTACAAATAAAACATCTCTTTTTAAACATGAACGATTTTCCTGGGGTCACTACATTCTGACACCTATAACTTTTTGTTGACTTAGATATGTCAGGTCTCTTTATGTGGGGGGCAAAGTATACTTTTTATTGGTACCATTGTCTGGTATGTATGACTTTGATCACTTTTTATTACCATTTTTTGGGAAAAGCATGGTTACCAAAATATGTTAATATCAGTGGCGTAACTACCACCATAGCAGCAGAGGCAGCTGCCACAGGGCCCGGGACATAAGGGGCCCGGCGACAGCTACCTCTGCTACCCCCGCTCTTATCACAGACAAACTGTTTTAACTGTGCTAAGAGCGGGGAAAGCTGAAAGGACCTTGTGTGACGTCATCCGTCACATGACTGGGTGGGCGTGTCTATAGCCCATACAGTCCTGGAAAGAGAAGGAGAGGTGTGCTGCGAGGTAATGAAGGGGAGGAGGAAGGGAGATGCAGGATGGAGAGTGTCTGTCTGTGTGTAAGTGTGTGTGAGTGAGTGTGTATGTGTGTGAGTGTGTATGTATGTGTGGTGAGGAGCAACAGTAACCTAGGGGCAGAGATGGAGGAGAGGACATGAAAATGTGGGTAGAGATGAGGGGTGCATGAAACTGGGGGCAGATGAAGGGAGGGTATGAAATGTCATGTGACATCAGTGTGTTATTAAAGATGGCCAACACAACCAAAGACTGCAGCGGAGCCGGAGACAGGTAAGTAACTTTTTTTTTATGTCTGTATCTCCCCTCGGTCTCCAATTATTATACTCTGGGGTCTGAAAATACCCCAGAGTATAATAATTGTTCGTCGGTGTTCATTATGGGGCATAAATTGTACAGTGCTGCGGAATATGTTGGCGCTATATAAATAAAATGTATTATTATTATTACCGTATTTTTCGGACTATAAGGCGCACCGGACTATAAGGCGCACCTGCAAAAAATGCCTGCTAAGGCATCTAGGTTCATATATAAGGCGCACCGGACTATAAGGCGCACCATATAGGGTGCGATTATAGGATGCACCGGATTATAAGATGTGCTGAATTATAAGACGCTGTACATTGGATATTGAATGAAGCACAGTTATGTCACTGGGCTGCTGCACACAGAGCTGTACATATCACAGCTCCTGTGTACGGTGGCCGTAGTGCTCAAACCATTTACAGCAGGGGTGCTCACACTTGTATAGGGATTGAGCTACTTATAAATTGACCATTTTAAAATTATCTACTGTGTGGGCAGAGGCTTGGGCTGCTGTGTGAGCGGGGCCCACAAGTTTACCAAAACTGGGCGGGGCTTAACACGTCTAAGGGGCGGGGCCTGCTCTGATGCAGACATTCTGATTGGCTCATAGCACTGCCCAGGCACCCAGAACAGAGCCAACACCACTGCCAGTAATGCCGATGCCCTCAGCACAGACCCCCACAGACCTCCTGCCCGCGGCTGCCTGGAGAGCAGGGAGGGCAACATCCCCCAGTGCTGCTGCTGCTTCTGTTCTGTGTGAGACACAGGGGACAGAAGCAGCAGCAGCTCCCGGGGATGATGCGCTCCCAGCTCTCCAGTGTGACACAAACTAGGCGGGGCTGCGGCCCAGGCCCCGCCCACACAACAGACTGCTGTGAAGAACACGTAAGGCAGCGAGGGGGCGTGGCCAGCAGCCAACATGGCCGGACGCTGTCCTAACATCGCGCCACAGAGTGCAGCAGTCACGGAGCGGTCACTTCGGCGCGGCGGAGAGACCAGCGACAGCACGACCGGGACCCAACCAGTTGTATTGGGGAAGAGACAGCTTCAAATTGAGTTTCTGCAACTCTCATTAGAGGTAGGACAGATCCATATATAAGGCGCACTGGACTATAAGGCGCACTTGCAATTTCTGAGAAAATTCTAGTATTTTATGTGCGCCTTATAGTCCGGAAAATACGGTATAATCCTGTGTGCAGAGGCCACAGTCGGGTGTAATACTGTGTGCAGGAGCCACTATGGGATATAATAGAGCGCGCAGGAATGCGGAGTGGGGGGGGGGGTCGGTCGAGGTCTTCGGTGTCGGTCAGGAAGGGGGGGGGGGGGCCATGTCAAAAGTTCGCCACGGGGCCCCGCCATTCCTAGTTACGCCACTGGTTAATATGCTTTACATCACGCATAGGCTCCATATGTGTGACAGGGGATAGCAGTCAGGAGGCTGTTTTATGGCATTCCTGGTGCAATGGCAACCCCTCAGAGTCTGCGATCTTATTGCAGGGGTCCAAGGAGTGTCGGGGGGCTTATCTGACTCCCTGAATGCTGTGATCGGGGATAATCTGCAGGAGTCAGAGAATTTTCCATCTCCGGTGGCTAGTCCTGTGCTTTGACTGTGTAACATATTGGCATTAGTTAAACATAATAGTACGGTACATAGAGGGAAGGGGTTAAAGTAACATCTGATAGTGTGAAAAGGCAATTGAATGGTGGGCAGAGTGGTACAAAGTGGGCATTGGAGCAGACTGAGGTGGGGACTCTGACCCAACTCATTTGTGCCAGTCTCAATAGATATGCCCCTATGGGTTAAACAAGTTGCAGAAAATTAACAAGACTGGCTCTGCTGTATCAACAAGTAGAACTACAAAAACTTGTCAAATGAGCTTTGCAAACATCAGCTCAGACAATAAAATCAGAAGACAGGCAAGATGAATAGCTATGGCGAAATCCTGTTGCATGCACTAATCTAGATGTAATCTTGATTTATTGAAAGAGCAGTAGTAGGATAAGGAACAGACAATCTATAGCTGTTTCACTTACGCCCACACTTTTACAAGATCATTGCATTTACCTGAACACTGACTCTTTAAATACAAACAACTTTAATGATTCAATAAACATGCAGTGTCACAATGGTAAAAGCAGCATATAAACTATAAATCCACAAAGAGAACAAGTATATAACATAAAATCACCATAAAATACAATAGGTATTATTGAGGTCTTTGGAATCATTTTAGCTTCCTTCTTAACCTCTAAGTGCCACAGTCAGTTTTCATTTTTGTTTTTTTCCTACCTTCCAAGGCCCATGACTATTTTTGTTTCTTGCTTTTTGCAGAATTTTAATGACATGATTTAGGGTACCATTCAGTATATTGACAAACTTTTTAAACAGAAAAAAAATATATATTCCTCTTTATTTTTTGGTTTTTATCTTATGGCATTCATTGTGTAGTAAAAATGACATGGTAAATGTATACTGTGGTTCAGGATGATTATGGTGATGTCTAGTGATGGGTGAACCTTTGTGAGATTTTTTTTTGCAACTATCCATATGCCTGATTGATGTCTATAGGGTTACAAAGGGAGGAGAGGTGTGAATAGTCCCTCAATCAGAGACCTATCAAGCTGAGATTCCACCTAACATTCTTTGAGTTGTATATATCAAGCAATTGGACAGTGAGGGGTATAACAATATATAGTGGATCCCCCAGATGAGTCTTTATTTTAGTTTAGAAGTTGAGTGGGTTGACATATACAGCATGGTCAGATTTTCTACCTTATGTTAATAAAAGTTATATTTTATATGTTTTTTCATGCTGGGACCAGATGCTGTGTAAAGTAAAAAAATAACAGCTTTAATAATATAGCGCCAACATATTTCATAGCACTTTACAAATCAGAAAACACATGAACAGACAATATGAAACATTACAATTACAGATGAGCGAATACCTATTCGATCGAATATCAGGTCATTCGAGGTATTCGTTTCCAGTCGAATACCAGGCGGCATACGCCGTAAAAATTTCTATCCCCTCCCACCTTCTCTGGCGGGTTTTTTTTTTTTGCACCAATAACTGTGCAGGGGAGGTGGGAGAGGAACTACAACAAAGGAGGTATTGAAAAAACCCATTGGCTGCCGAAAACATGTGACCTCCCATTTAGATGAATAGCCAGCGCCATCTTCGTGTCATTTTGCGGCTTGTAGACGTAGGGACAGATGTGCTGCTGAGGGCTAGAGAGGATTAGCTTCTAGTAGGCAGGGAAAAACTGAAGAAAAACAACAGCTCTTTTCAGAGCTATATACTGCAGGGAGAGGAGTCGAGCTTTCCATGGGGTGTCCCCCCGAAACAGTAAACAGAGCAATTCAGTCCAGTTCTATACGCTCAACCCAGCTTTCCACGGGGTGTCCCCCCAAACACCTAACAGGGATACAGAGCAATTCAGTCCAGTTCTATACCCTCAACCCAGCTTTCCACGGGGTGTCCCCCCAAACACCTAACAGGGATACAGAGCAATTCAGTCCAGTTCTAAACCCTCAACCCAGCTTTCCACGGGGTGTCCCCCCAAACACCTAACAAGGATACAGAGCAATTCAGTCCAGTTCTATATCCTCAACCCAGCTTTCCACGGGGTGTCCCCCCCAAACACCTAACAGGGATACAGAGCAATTCAGTCCAGTTCTATACCCTCAACCCAGCTTTCCACGGGGTGTCCCCCCAAACACCTAACAGGGATACAGAGCAATTCAGTCCAGTTCTATACCCTCAACCCAGCTTTCCACGGGGTGTCCCCCCAAACACCTAACAGGGATACAGAGCAATTAGGTCCAGCTATGTACGCTCAATCCAGATATCCCCGGTGTGTACCCCCAAAACCTACCTGGGAGACACAGCCGTTCAGTCAGGCCATGTAAGGTCAAATCTGTTTTTAATGCTGTACCCCCCAAAACTAAGTGGTATACACAACAATTCAGTCAGTCTACATATGTAACATCCAGCTTTCCACATGCTGTACCCCCCAAAGCTAAGTGTCAGACAGCCGTTCATTCAGGCCATGTTTGGTCAAACCTGTTTTTAATGCTGTACCCCCCAAAGCTAAGTGGGAGACACAGTAATTCAATCAGGCTATATCAGCTCAATCCAATTTTTAAGGGTCTACCCCCCAAAAGCCAAGTGTGATACACAGCAATTCAGTCACGCTATATAAGCTCAATCCAATTTCACTTTATCCCCCTCATCTTCCTCTGCCAGCCAACAGTGCAAAGATGACAGGAGTGTGCTCTGAATGTTTTCAGCCTAGCAGAGGCTACTTTTCACTTACGAAAATGGCCGCACTTTGACCAGCATATCAGGCACAATGGTGTAGGTTTCAAAGAACCTTTGCACCAACAAGTTGAAAACGTGGGCCATGTGTGGACCGTGTTTGAGTCTGGCAAGCTCCAGATCGGCTACCAAGTTCTGGCCATTATCACATACGCAAACATGCCTGGGCCCAGGTGCAGCGGGGAAAACCATATTGCCATGTCATCCAGGATGGCATCCCTCACCTCGGAGGCAGAGTGCTGTCTGTCCCCCAAGCTGAGGTGCTTCAACACGGCCTGCTGACATCTCCCCACGCCAGTGTTACAGCGTTTCCAGCTGGTAGCTGGGGTCGAGGTTTCAGCACAGGAGTAGGCTTTCAGAGAACCCCTGCCATGAATTTTGGGCTGGGAGAGGAGATAGGCCACCCCAGTTTGCACCCCGGGCCCAGACTCCACTACATTCACCAGGCCTGTCATTAAAAAGAATCAGCATCCCTGACCGCAGCCGCTTGTCGATGCGTCGGTGGTCAAGTGGACCTTGCAGCAAAGCGCGGAACTCTGGGCCCGACTGATGTTATGGGACACGTGCAGGCGCAAGGCGGGGACAGCACACCAAGAGAAGTAGTTACGGCTAGGCCCAGCATAGCGAGGTGCCACAGATGCCCTCTGATGATAACATCTCCAGGGCCAGCAGTTTTTAGATGAGGTCGTTGAAGGCTTGGGCATTTCGGTGGCTTGTGCTGTACTTCTGCCTGCAATGAAATGCCTGGGAGATGGGGAGTGGCTGGGAAGAGGCGCATGATGGTGCAGGCAAAAAGGGCGGATGGGGGTGAACTCCCCAAAGTGTCAGAGACAGATGTGTAGGTGTCCAGGCTGGTGGTCTGGACTGCAGCACAGCACTGTAAACAGTGGAAGAGGCAGTGTCGGCAACGCCTGGCGACGATTGTCCTGCGTTTGCTCTCTCCCACTGAGCCCAGTGCTTGCCTTCCAAATGACAGCGCATGCAAGAGGTGGTAAGGTTGCTCTTTTCAGAGCCCCTACTCAGTTTAGACTTGCAAAGTGTGCAAACTGCACTAAATTTGTCATGTAAGTGACATGTAAATGATGGGTCTATCCATTGGCTGTTCATTTTGATGAAAGTCAGCTGGTCAGCACTGTCGGGTGACAGCTGGCTGTGCTTATCTGTGATGATGCCACCAGCTGCACTAAGACACTTTCCGATAGCATGCTGATGTCAGGGCAGGAAAGGACCTCCAAGGCGTATAGCACAAGTTCCAGCCACAAATCCAACTTGGAGACCCAATAAGTGTAGGGCGCAGAGGGATTGGAGAGGACAGGGCTGGGGTTGGCCAGGTACTCCCGCAACGTGCGCCTATACTTGTCCCTCCTGGGGACACTAGGCCCCTCAGCAGCAGTAGTTTGGCCAGGGGGTGCCGCTAGCCTCCTGTGTGACAATGAGATCATCTGCTACTTCGTCATCCTCCTCTTCCTCCATCAATATATGCTGTGAAGTGCACAGGAGTGTGCACTGACTATCCTGCTGAGATGGTTCTGCTCCTCAGCGTACAACATATTATCCCTGATGGCGAGGAGGGATTCTTGCATCACACACAGGAGCGGGATTGTTACACTCACAAGTGTGTCGTCACAGCTGACCCTCTTGGTGGACTCCTCAAAGACACAGAGAGATCTCGCATAAGTCTGTCAACATGGGCGAGTTCACAATCAAGGTCAATGTCTGGGTCCTCACTCCAATCCACTGCATCAATCCCACACAATGATGGTTCTGGAACCACCGTTTTAGGGGCTAACAATTTTAAAGGCGCTAACACTCTGCTGGTGCAAGGCTCAACTCACCCAAAGGGAAAAAAACTCTGCCGGTGCAAGGCTGAAATAAGTTAAAGGGCCTAAAACTCTGCTGGTAAGAGGCTGAACTCACCTAAAGGCCCTCAATCTCTGCTGGTAGCTCAGTTTATGGGCCACATCACACATATACACATACACACACATCCATAATGACAGTTCAGGGTGGGTACTGTTGGATTTCCCATTGCCTATTCAATCTGTGGTTGTCATGGGCAACGTGATTTAAAGGAGTGCTTGTTAATGTTTCTTTTGTGTCAAATTTGGGTTTCTGTCCATCCAATTGGGGAGAAAAGCAGGTTTCCAGGTATTTTCCCACTTTTATAGAGGTTTTTTTGAGTGTGGAAAGTGTGTAGTTGATAGGCTGTGATGGTGGGGTGAAACTGTGACTTGGGCTTGTTAGATGCCCCCAGACATGCTTTCCCTGCTGTCTCAGTTGCATTGCAGAGGTGTTGGCATCATTTCCTGAGGTGTCATAGTGGACTTGGTGACCCTCCTGAATCGAATTGTGGGTTCCCCTGAAACGCAAGAGCTTACATTCTATGAGGAGGTAGGGGGACACAAGAGGTAAGAGAGATTGCTTTGTACAATGGCACAGCCATCTATTAGTAAATAAGGTCATACAGCTGAAGCTGTATGAGCCCATCACCAGCCAGTATCTGTGAATATACAGATACTAAGTGCAGGGAGAGAAGAAGAAAGGCGCTGGGAGACTTCTTCTGTTACGGAGTCAAAGAATGAGAGTTCACAATGAAGAGCAAGGGAAGGAAAGGGGCTGATGCTGCTTGGATATTGGGGTATTGCCTGACAAAGGTTGTCGATGTTGTCTTCGAAGTACCTAGTTATGTCTTGAGAGCTGAAGTTTTTGACAGGTACCTGCACCTTCGGCATAAGGAGGGAGTGAAAGGTGTCAAAGAGTTGTTTAGGGTTATTGGACAGAGAAGAGATGAGAGCAGTGAAATAGGCTAAGGTAAATAGCAGAATTATAGGCTTTAAGCATAAACTTGAAATGAAGTCTGTGTTGGTATTTTTGGATGGTAATAGGAGCGGAACTGCAATTCATGTCAACTACTGTTATGCAGTGAACAGGCTGCTGCGCCACTCCTAATACTTTCATAAGATCAGACTGCGTATGTACGCCTCTTTCACTGCACCAGTTTCTTCACGGAACAGCTGATCTGACCCCCACAGCTCACATACTGATGATTTATCATGGTGTGGAAAGGTAGTTGTTTTTTTTTTTTTAGAATTTTGCTGTGTTTTTTTGAGCCAAATCCAGAAGTGGCTACCAAAGGAAATGTATTTTTCTTTGCAAATAGTACTTGGGCATAACTGTTTCCAATTTGATACTAGGAAATACAGGTGCTGCTTGTGGTCTCCACTTTTATGAAAAAATAATGATTTATAATGTGAACAATTCCTTTGTTACTTTTTGTTATATATAGGCATTTACAGCTATATTTGCTGGTCTACCTAGATCAAAAAAAGCATTTTGAACCTCTTAGACATAATATAGGCCTTTTCAGGATGTTTCCATTTGGCCGTCATGGATCTATCAAGCATATTGTCTACTAGGAAGGCTCTCTATAGGTGGAACCCGAGGCTTCCCCAGCATCAACATCATGATCACCTGACCCGAGGGCTTCCAAACCCCTCTGAAAGAACCTCCCCAGAGGAATGGGTCTCGTCCAGTTTATGAAATTCTTCGTCCTGAAAAAACAACCAAATGAGATTTGCCTGACCTCAGTCCCAGGTCTTTTGGCAATTGGGGAAACTGAATCCTGGAACTCCTTCATGGAGTCTTTAACATACTCCTTAACCCACAAATCATACTCCGAATAGATGATTAATCGGATTGGGTCCCTGGCATTGGGAACAACAAATGTATTTGTAACTGCCTGGAAGAGGGATGTCACTGTCACAGCAAGCAGAGCTTTCATTTGGAAGTACTCTTCCTTTGGGTTGAATCACCACCACCAGATGCAGATGAAGACATCTATTAAACAATAGTCAGAGAACACATATTATACAAATGGGGAATAGATTAAAAACTAGATACTACCCTGATGATAGAGCAAATAGCTTAGAATAATCTATCTATCTATCTATCTATCTATCTATCTATCTATCTATCTATCTATCTATCTATTCATCTAACCTGTGGGAGGATAGGCTCAGTGGTAGCAGCGGCGGACCCAGACAGTCAGAGACGGACACTAAAAGTCAGGTACAAACAGGTTTTACCCTGTATGTTTATTTTTTCAAAAATGGCATAACAAAATAAGCCTTAAACAGTCATACAAAACGATAACAGAAATCCTGCTAGTCTGAGCTACTAACTAAACAAAGAGAACCTAACTATACACTCACCGGCCACTTTATTAGGTACACCTGTCCAACTGCTCGTTAACACTTAATTTCTAATCAGCCAATCACATGGCGGCAACTCAGTGCATTTAGGCATGTAGACATGGTCAAGAAAATCTCCTGCAGTTCAAACCGAGCATCAGTATTTTCAGAAACTGCTGATCTACTGGGATTTTCACGCACAACCATCTCTAGGGTTTACAGAGAATGGTCCGAAAAAGAAAAAACATCCAGTGAGCGGCAGTTCTGTGGGTGGAAATGCGTTGTTGATGCCAGAGGTCAGAGGAGAATGGCCAGACTGGTTCGAGCTGATAGAAAGGCAACAGTGACTCAAATAGCCACCCGTTACAACCAAGGTAGCCAGAAGAGCATCTCTGAACGCACAGTACGTCGAACTTTGAGGCAGATGGGCTACAGCAGCAGAAGACCACACCGGGTGCCACTCCTTTCAGCTAAGAACAGGAAACTGAGGCTACAATTTGCACAAGCTCATCGAAATTGGACAATTGAAGATTGGAAAAACGTTGCCTGGTCTGATGAGTCTCGATTTCTGCTGCGACATTCGGATGGTAGGGTCAGAATTTGGCGTCAACAACATGAAAGCATGGATCCATCCTGCCTTGTATCAACGGTTCAGGCTGGTGGTGGTGGTGTCATGGTGTGGGGAATATTTTCTTGGCACTCTTTGGGCCCCTTGGTACCAATTGAACATTGTTGCAACGCCAAAGCCTACCTGAGTATTGTTGCTGACCATGTCCATCCCTTTATGACCACAATGTACCCAACATCTGATGGCTACTTTCAGCAGGATAATGCGCCATGTCATAAAGCTGGAATCATCTCAGACTGGTTTCTTGAACATGACAATGAGTTCACTGTACTCCAATGGCCTCCACAGTCACCAGATCTCAATCCAATAGAGCATCTTTGGGATGTGGTGGAACGGGAGATTCGCATCATGGATGTGCAGCCGACAAATCTGCGGCAACTGTGTGATGCCATCATGTCAATATGGACCAAAATCTCTGAGGAATGCTTCCAGCACCTTTTTGAATCTATGCCACGAAGAATTGAGGCAGTTCTGAAGGCAAAAGGGGGTCCAACCCGTTACTAGCATGGTGTACCTAATAAAGTGGCCGGTGAGTGTACGTGTGGCTTGCTTCGGCCACACGGTCAACACACAGGGCAAAAAAAAAAAAAAAAAAAGGCAACAATTCACACTGGTCTCTCACCAGCTGTCACAGTGTTGGGACAGAACCCGGCTCCTCCTCTCTCCCCCAGGAACTGCTTAGGAGTGAGAATTTGCCAACCTTTTATAGGCCTTCAATGAGGCCCAGCTTCCACCTGTGCTAGAAGACTCCTCCCTAGTAGGACAAGAAGAGGGTAACAAAAGAAGACTTGTCACAGCTAAGGTTTTACCTGAATTGTAACCTCACTTACTACACAAGTGAGGAATCTGGGGAAGACATAGCGACCTTCCAGAATCTTACCTGTCACCTTCCCTTAATATATATATATAGCAGCAAAGTAGTAGCAGCAGCAAGACCCCAAGAGAAGCCAGAAAAACGTGTTATCAATTTGTTATATAGGAAGGGGAGGAGCAGTAACTTATAACCAGGCTTAATAAAGCCTAAATATATTCAGGATCACTGTTTCAGAGAATTCTAGTAACCAAAAAAGAAAGAAAATAGAAAAAAAACCCTCAACTTAAAAAAAAAATAAAAATAATCCCAGTAGCCGTCCAACAGAAATGATGTGACAGTCGGAACACCGACAATCCAGTTCAGCCAGGAACCTCTAAACGGAACGATATTTGATCCACTTTGGGAATTGGAGAGCGTATACAGAGCCATGGTCCAGAAGAAGCTGAGGATGCTGCAGGAAGAAGAAAATGCTTCAAAAGGCAGAATCCAGTTGCATGAAGCTGATAATAGGGAAACCAGTAGAGAAAGGGGGAGTGCACACTACTGTTGTTAATGTCCTGCATCAAGCTAGCATCCATCATGTTCTCTACATTAGTGTCAATGGAAAACGAGACAGAATTAGTCTGACCTTCTGTGTTACAGCTAATGTCCATTGCTGTCATCCTATGACGGAAGACAACAATGGACGTCAGTGTGAAGTCCCCCTAATGACGCAAACTCCTAAAAATAAAAGGAGTAATGGCTAAATCACATTTATCTTTTCCTTCCAGATTTAAAGAAAAAAAAGAGAAACTGGAAAAGAAACAAAATAAATCCAGCAAAAAAAAAAAAATTGAAAAAAGTGTAAGGACAGAGGGGCAGAAATACCCTAAGGGAAATGGTTATTACCATGCAAAGTGACATGTCATACTTAAGGCCTGGTCCTTAAGGCTGTGTCCTTAATGAGTTTAAAGTATTTTAATTTAATGTGGCTTCTTCTCTACAGCATATTACACTATTAGTTTGTAAGATTTCTTTTTTTTTATTTTCAATTAATTTTTTTTTTTTTTTGTATTTCAAACAGCAGGTCCTTTTCTTGTTGAGCTAAAGAACGTGTCTATTATGAATATAATATCAGAAAATTCACATCTGAAGGAAGGAGGGAGAGGAAAGCCTGAGTTCTGCAAGGCACAGCAGAAAATCGCTATCATTATTCCTTTCCGAAATCGAGAACCACATCTGAAAATCTGGTTGCACTATATGCTCCCATTTCTTCAAAAGCAGCAAGGCGATTTTGGTGTCTATGTTATAGAGCAGGTAACATTGTTTTTACTTAAAAGTAAAACCATTACTGTTAAATGTTTTTTCACTTTATTACTGAAAGTGGCTTTAGAATTTTTTTTTGCTACTGAAGGCCAAGATAAATGTACCTATGATAATTGATGGCATAGAACTATTACATACATGATATTACAATTTCTTTTGCATTCATCAATTGTTTACACTGAATAGGTCTCAGAAAATTCTTAAAATATAACATTTATGGAAAAATTATAATATGTTCTGGATAATCAAATCACATGGCACAAATGCACAAATATTATGTCAGGAAACATACAGTGAATCTGCCAATCATGCAGCAGGGGACTTGGGCAAGGACGTGGACGTGGATATCCAGCTGGGAATCCAGTCCAGGTACTGGAGAGGGGCTGCCAGCACCCAATTCACTCATCCTCCTCCTCCAACCCCAGCCCCTTCATCCTAATGTAATTCTTAAAAAAAACTTTTAAACATTTTTTTTTATTTATTTTAATTAATTTTTCATGGATACCCCCCAAGGGCCTGAAATCTAATTTTTTAGGGGTCACCCCAAGGGCCAAAAAATAAAACACTGCTGCTACAAGGCTCTAGTCACCCCAAGGGTCAAAAAATAAAACACTGCTGCTGCATGGCTCTAGTCACCCCAAGGGCCAAAAAATAAAACACTGCTGCTGCATGGCTCTAGTCACCCCAAGGGCCAAAAAATAAAACATACAGTCCTATGAAAAAGTTTGGGCACCCCTATTAATCTTAATCATTTTTAGTTCTAAATATTTTGGTGTTTGCAACAGCCATTTCAGTTTGATATATCTAATAACTGATGGACACAGTAATATTTCTGGATTGAAATGAGGTTTATTGTACTAACAGAAAATGTGCAATATGTATTAAACCAAAATTTGACCGGTGTAAAAGTATGGGCACCTCAACGGAAAAGTGACATTAAAATTTAGTAGATCCTCCTTTTGCAAAGATAACAGCCTCTAGTTGCTTCCTGTAGCTTTTAATCAGTTCCTGGATCCTGGATGAAGGTATTTTGGACCATTCCTCTTTACAAAACAATTCAAGTTCAGTTAAGTTTGATGGTCACCGAGCATGGACAGCCCACTCTCAAATGATCTGAAAACAAAGATTGTTCAACATAGTTGTTCAGGGGAAGGATACAAAACGTTGTCTCAGAGATTTAACCTGTCAGTTTCCACTGTGACGAACATAGTAAGGAAATGGAAGACCACAGGGACAGTTCTTGTTAAGCCCAGAAGTGGCAGGCCAAGAAAAATATCAGAAAGGCAGAGAAGAATTGTGAGAACAGTCAAGGACAATCCACAGACCACCTCCAAAGAGCTGCAGCATCATCTTGCTGCAGATGGTGTCACTGTGCATCGGTCAACAATACAGCACACTTTGCACAAGGAGAAGCTGTATGGGAGAGTGATGAGAAAGAAGCCGTTTCTGCAAGCACGCCACAAACAGAGTCGCCTGAGGTATGTAAAAGCACATTTGGACAAGCCAGCTTCATTTTGGAAGAAGGTCCTGTGGACTGATGAAACAAAGATTGAGTTGTTTGGTCATACAAAAAGGCATTATGCATGGCGTCCAAAAAATAACAGCATTCCAAGAAAAACACTTGCTAGCCACTGCAAAATTTGGTGGAGGTTCCATCATGCTTTGGGGCTGTGTGGCCAATGCCGGTACCGGGAATCTTGTTAAAGTTGAGGGTCGCATGGATTCCACTCAGTATCAGCAGATTCTTGAGAATAATGTCCAAGAATCAGTGACGAAGTTGAAGTTACGCCGGGGATGGATATTTCAGCATGACAACGATCCAAAACACCGCTCCAATCGACTCAGGCATTCATGCAGAGGAACAATTACAATGTTCTGGAATGGCCATCCCAGTCCCCAGACCTGAATATCATTGAACATCTGTGGGATGATCTGAAGTGGGCTGTCCATGCTTGGCGACCATCAAACTTAACTAAACTTGAATTGTTTTGTAAAGAGGAATGGTCCAAAATACCTTCATCCAGGATCCAGGAACTGATTAAAAGCTACAGGAAGCGACTAGAGGCTGTTATCTTTGCAAAAGGAGGATCTACTAAATATTAATGCCACTTTTCTGTTGAGGTGCCGATACTTTTGCACCGGTCAAATTTTGGTTTAATGCATATTGCACATTTTCTGTTAGTACAATAAACCTCATTTCAATCCTGAAATATTACTGTGTCCATCAGTTATTAGATATATCAAACTGAAATGGCTGCTGCAAACACCAAAATATTTAGAACTAAAAATGATTAAGATTAATAGGGGTGCCCAAACTTTTTCATAGGACTGTAGCTCAACTCACCTGAAGGTCAGAAAACACTGCGGTTTAAAGGCTCAACTCACCTCAAGGGCCAAAAACACTGCTGGTGCAAGACTCAACTAATGTCAAGGGCCAAAAACACTGCTGGTGAATTTTGTTCAGTTCCAAAGGACTCTGTGTTTAGATTTGGCTCAGTCGCAGCTCCAGAACATGCCTTGGAAGGCAAGGTTTCCTTTAGTGCAGGGGTAGGCAACCTTTTTTGTTCAGCGTGCCGATTTAAATTAAAAACTCAAAGATGAGGTCCTCGGCGTGCCGGGCAATAATTGTAAAGCTGACGACACCTACACTAAAGTCATATAGCACAAACCACAACATAGGGGTGCTGTCATACTGCGCTCCCAGCCACATGCGCTTACCACTATTTGCCTGGATACACATGTTCTTTTCCTTTAGAAGCAATGTAAGTACATGCGTAACCCACAATTAGTGGTAATGTATGTGACTGGGAGCAGAGTGAGGTCATACCTGTAAAGAGCTGACACACAATGTACCTGTATGCTCCATCCAGTCCTCGGCTGTTAGTAACTTCAGTTTTCTGTAAGGGAGCGTTCACACTACCGTCAGTGTCCGACAGCTAGTGTCCACTGCTAATGTCTGTTCAGAATCTATGTGTGGATATTAGCATCGGACACTAGCTGTGTCCGTGACATTTTGCATTGATTTAAATGGACATCGGGTGCGTTCTTTTACTGTTCGTGGGTGTCCTTAAGTGTCCGTTCTCCAAGATGTCCGACTTTTCAAGCGGACAGAAAAAGACGACATGTAGGTTTTTCTGTATGCTTGAAAAGTCAGACATCTTTGGGAACATACACTTAAGGACACCCACGAACAGTAAAAGAACGCACCCGGTGTCCATTTAAATCAATGCAAAATGTCACAGACACAGCTAGTGTCCGATGCTAATATCCACACATAGATTCTGAACAGACATTAGCAGTGGACACTAGCTGTCGGACACCGAAGGTAGTGTGAACGCTCCCTAAGTGAAACGCAGATTAATTTGTCACTTTTAGTTCCTGGCGGTGCAGTAACAGCAAAACCCCAGCCAGGAATTAATGGGTGGCACACTTTCAACAAAGTGAATGCACTGGTGTCCGGGGACTGGATTTGGCTTTAATTGCATCAAAATCTGCAACAAAAATGCTGCATTTCTGCAACGTGGGGCCTCAGCCTTACGCCTCCTGCATACAAGTGGCACGGATGTGGTTCTCACTGACCTATACATTAAAAATGAATAGACAGGGCTGCAAATGCAGACAGATATAGGGGATGTATAGGACAGATATAGGGGATGTATAGGACAGATATAGGACCTGCTCAATAGTTTTCAGCTCTTCAATTTGGCCCAGATACACAGCCACAAAAAGAATGGCTGTATATATGGGTCAATTGAAATATATAGGTCTGTACTTTTATCCGCAGTTGTAGATAAAGAGTCTGGTCATGTGCATTGCAGGTTAACTCAATGTGCCTCATATTAATAGCAGTTAACCCCATCATGTCCCTCACATTAACCCCCTGTGTGCTTTACATAAGGGACACTGATATGTGAGACATATGGAGGTAATAAGTGAATATCTTCATTATATAGGTCCTTTATTAGTACCCCCATATGTCTCACATATCAGTAACCCTTATGTGAGCCACACAGGGTTAATGTGAGGGACATGATGGGGTTAACTGCTATTAATGTGAGGCACATGGAGTTACTGAAACTAAAGTAATAACCCCAAATGCCTGACATTAATAAGAATAGTTAGTAACACACACATGTACCTGGTGTTTTTACTTTCACTTTGCTTCCTCTCCTCAGGCTGCAGACGGCAGGAGCTCCTCCTCACGTGTAGCAGCAGGTCCAGGGAGCCCTTATTATGTACAGTGAGAGGCTCACCTCTGATTGGTGGGCAGTGTAAGAAGGGGGCGTGTCCTACACCGCAGCTCTACCAGAGCACTGAAAGGACGCTCTCTCTCTCAATTTAGTGCATGAAGGCTGCAGGCTGGCTGCCGTGCCAGCAAAATATACCTCGCGTGCCAGACTTGGCACACGTGCCAGGGGTTGCCGACCCCTGCTTTAGTGGCTCCATCTCAGCAGGATGGTGATGGTGAAACTTGGTTAAATCTGGTATCGGAAGGGAAAGTGGTTTCTGATCTACATCTAAAGTACTGGAGCATGTTGTTTGGACTATTAACACCTGATTAGAACCCTGTAGAGGTAATGTAGAGTCCGATATTAGAGGACCATTACCGGTAGTAGTGGTTGCAGCCAATTCTCCACCTTTGTGGTCCTCTAAATATGTTACCCCCAGGACTTGATGCCAAAATGTTATCAATTTCCCAATCACAATCAAGGTCAATGTCTGGGTCCTCAGTCCAATCCACTGCATCAATCCCACACAATGAGAGTGATGGTTTTGGAACCACCGTTTTAGGGGCTAACAATTTTAAAGGGGCTAATACTCTGATGGTGCAAGGCTCAACTCACCCAAAGGGCAAAAAACTCTGCTGGTGCAAAGCTGAACTAACTTAAACGGCCTAAAACTCTGCTGGTAAGAGGCTGAAGTCACCTCAAGGGCCTGAATCTCTGCCGGTAGCTCAGCTTAAGGGCCTCTAACTTAATTTGGAAGGGCTCATGTTAAGGGCCAGTAAAGTGAATTTTTGAAGGTCTTACCACATTACAAACACACACACATACACAATGACAGTTCAAGGTGGGTACTGTTGGATTTCCCATTGCCTATTCCATCTGTGGTTGTCATGGGCAACGTGATTTAAAGGGGTTCTTGTTAATGTTTCTTCAGCTTAAAATTTGGGTTTCTGTCCATCCAATTGGGGAGGAAAAAAGGTTTCCAGGTATTTTTCCACTTTCATAGTGGTTTTTTTGAGTGTGGAAAGTGTGTAGTTGATAGGCTGTAATGGTGGGGTAAAACTGTGACCAGACATGCTTCCCCTGCTGTCCCAGTTGCATTCCAGAGGTGTTGGCATCATTTGCTGAGGTGTCATAGTGAACTTGGTGACCCTCCTAAGTCAAATTTGGGTTTCCCCTGAAACGAACGGTTTTTCCCCATAGACTATAATGGGGTTCGATATTCGTTCGAATAGTCGAATATTGAGGGGCTATTCATAACGAATATTGAATATTTCACTGTTCGCTCATCTCTAATGGTGAGACTCAGGCTTGCTAGAATTAAACTATTATTCTCTCTCTACACGTTTCCCCAGCATGATATTGCTGGTTCTTCAAGGGAACAAGGAGTCAAAACCAAAAAAAAGGCAGCCTCTGTGGCTAAAAATGAAATGGCAGTGACGCTGATGGTTCGTTCCAACCAGATCTATAAAGGTCAAACTCCGCCCACTCAGATGACAACATGGAGCAGCTGCAGCAAATCCTAGTTCACTGGGGAGTGGCCACATATCACATGACTTCCCTTGTGTGCCGCCCAGCTCATCACGGGCATTAGCGCCAGGCGGCCACCATCTTTAAACACCCAGCATCCGCTGTACTAATAGATGTTGGGAAAGGGTTAAATAACGATAAGCGTATATTAATTTACAACTATACAACCTTTATCAACTAGTCAAGAACAATATAGAAATACAGGCTGTGTGTCATCTGAGGTAATGTGGAAAAGCATTTTTTGTTGCAGATTTTGAGCCAGAAGGAACGGGGAATAGTAGTACTATTAATAGTAAGTGTAAACCAGCAAGTAGCAAAATTAACAATAATATGAAAGTATTTAAATTACTAGAGAAAGAAGGTTGTGACGGGGACATTAAAGAATTATGAGGAGAAATATAAATTGTGTAAAAGATAAATAAAGGCTGCAAGATTAAAACAGAGAAACTCGTTATCAATGAATATAAAACTAATATATAACATAAAGTATTTTCCGGCGTATAAGACGACCCCCAACTTTTCCAGTTAAAATATAGAGTTTGGGATATGCTCACCATATAAGACTACCCCTCTTCTGTGGGGTACCTCTTTTTAATGCATACTTACTCCTTGGCATACTCTTTAATGCTTTTTTATTTGCTTTCCAGTCCCGAATAGAGATGAGCAAATAGTATTCGAAACTATAGTTTCGAATACCTCACTACATAGGAATGAATGAAAGCGGCCAGCGCTTAAGATAAGATAATCCTTTAATAGTCCCACATTGGGGAAATTTCAGTGTGTTACAGCAGCATAGTAATACAGATACAGGATAATACACAGTAATATAATACAGACGTAGGCACGCATATGCTGAGAAGAGAAGATATACTAGGAGTCCATAGCAGCTAAGGAAAAAAAAAACGGAAGAGAAAGAAGGAAGACCTCATGGTCATCGTCATAATCATTAGTTCTCTGTGCGGAGTGATCTTCGCTTGGTTTGATGTAGATTATACAGCCTGGTCACGGTTGGAAGGAAGGACCTGCGATAGCGCTCCTTCTCACACTTGGGGTGAAGCAGACGGTCACTTACAGTGCTGCTAAGTGCCATCAAGGTTTCATACATGGGATGGGAGTTATTCTCCCGCATGGAGGTCACCACAGACAGTATCCTTCTGTCACCTACCACCTGTACTGGGTCCAGGGGGCTCCCCAGAACAGAGCTGGCCCTCCTGATCAGCCTGTCAAGTCTATTTCTGTCCCTGGTTGATATACTGCTCCCCAGCAGGACACACCAAAAAAGATGGCTGAAGCATCCACAGAGTTGAAGAAGGTCCTAAGAAGTGTCCCCTGGACTCCGAAGGCCCTCAGCCTCCTGAGCAGGTAGAGTCTGCTGTGGCTCTTTCTGTGCAGCGCCTCCAGGTGATCAGCCCAGTCTAGTTTATTATTGAGGAGCACGCCCAGATACTTATAGGTCCTGACTATCTCAATTCATGTTCCTTGGATCTCCACCAACCCCTTGGTGTTCAGCCGCTTCCATTTATTTCTATGGAGCAAGGTATTTGAAACTATAGTTTCAAATACTATTTGCTCATCTCTAGTCCAGAACCATCTTTTATGTAAAGGAGGGTTCACACTACCACCGCTGTCCGCCCTGGGATTTCCGTCCTAAACCCCGGAAAAACCGGACAAGTGGCGGCTTGCCAGCGGTCTGCTTTACAACCCATTCATTTGAATGGGTTGTAAAGCAAACTGCCAGTGTCCGTATGTGGCCTCTCCGCTTGGATAACTGTTTTTTTTGCACGGACAATCTGGCGGGGACAGATTTACCATAGATATACCATTTTGGGGAATGTCTATTGCTTAGATCACCTTTTATTTAAATCAGAGGCGAAACAGTGAAAGAAAAAGGGGGTTTGGCACTTCTGATTTTGACATTCACCGTACAGGATAAATATTTTATAAGTAGTCCGGGCATTTTCGGACATAGGGGTAACTAATATGTATATGTATCACAGTAGTTTTCTGCTTTTATATGTATTCTAGGGAAAGGAGGTGATTTAGAACTATATATATATATATATATATATATATATATATATATATATATATATATTGTGGCTGTTTATGTGAAAAGGGCCCACACTGTCGATATGGAGTTCTTGGTATCATTGTAACGGTTATGGTGTAACATTGTCCGAAACAGCAAAAAATTTTTTATTGAAAGCACAATTGACATATTTTTAAATAAAATTTTTGCATAAAACAAAATTGTGATTTTTTTTTTACCCAAATATGTTTTGGACTATTTTCTCTATAATTAGTATCGACGATCTGGGCCCTTTTCACGTAAACAGCCACATATATATATATATATATATATATATATATATATATATATATATATATATTTTTTTTTTAACTATTTTCATTAGCCCCCACCAAGGGGGTTTGAACCTGCAATCATTTGATTGCAAGTCCCCATAGACGGCAATACAAGTGTATCGCCGTCTATGGGAGATTCTGTACATTACTATTGCGGCTGGTCATAGACTAGCTGTTGATAGTAATATTGCTATGACAGGCCTGCTTGCCTTCATTAGGCTCCCGACTGTCACCGGAACAGGTCGGCTCCTGCAACCTCGTCACGCAGGAGCCAACCTGCAACTTTAAAGGGATGGGGCCGATGGGGACCGGCCCCGGGGGTGTTTTTGCACTTTTGGGGTGGGGGGGATAAGTTTTAATGCCCGCAATTAGAATACAGTCTAATTGCGGGCATTAGCATCGGGCCTCTGCATTAAGCTATGGCGACCACTCTGCAGCAGAGCAGTCGCCATTAGCTTTACATACCCAGCGGATACCGTGGAGGCTGGGGCCGCAGCATCGCTCCACTTCTGCCGCTGCAGGAAGCCAGCGGTGGCAGGAAGGTTGCGATCCCGCTCCTCCACCCCCTGCCCCACCGTATACCCGGTGTATAAAATGACCCCCAACTTTTCAGAAAAGTTTTGGGGGTTAAAAAGTCGTCTTATACGGCGGAAAATACGATACATATAAACAAAACCCATAACCAAAACATTCTGTATATTCTGTAACCTAAGTTAACAAATTTGACATATAACACAAATCATCTCTCCCTCTAAAAAAAAATAAAAATCTTTTTAATGATATCACAAATAAATGGCTATCTGTGGGGCCGCTGACATGTTTCACCTATTAAGGGTAATTAATGTCCCTAATTGTCTCCTGCAGGGATGGAAAGGGTTATGTAGGCATACAATCAATAAGAACTTGAAGCAATCTGATATTTGGATGATTCCTAAAACCATATATGCCTTTGACCTATCCACTTTAGGGAAAGGACTCTCTGAATGTCTGGAATGCCAGGAGTCAAAAGCTGATCTCCACAACTTTAAGAACTATTTTCATCTCCGCGTGACTCGTGCGGACAATGCATGGAGAACATACGGACACCATTATAGTCTATGGGGTCCTTCTGCTTTCATTGCTCACCGCTTTTTAATGCGTTCGGTATTCCGGTCAGGGTTCCTCAAGCAGACTCCCCGAATGGAATACCGAATGCAGATGTGAACCAAGCCTTAAGTCTAAAAGTCTTAATTGCCTTAAGAAATAGTTTTTTTCTTTGTGTCACAATGCATATGATATATGTATTTTTGTTTTCACAGATTGAAAATACAACTTTCAATAGAGCCAAGCTGATGAATGTCGGGTTCTCAGAGGCAATAAAAGATTATGATTATAACTGTTTCATCTTCAGTGATGTTGATATTATTCCTATGGATTACAGGAACCTATACAGATGCTCAAAAAACCCAAGACATATGGCTAATTCTTTGGACAAGTTCCAATTTAGGTAAACTTGTAAAATCACATTTACATTTGATCTTAGTTAAAGCGGTTGTCTGGCATAAAATATTACAAATTCATAGCTCCCCCTCCACTTTATAATTCTACTTTATTATGGAATATTGTTGGTTTTCATATGTGTGACTGCCCCCTGGCCTTTTTTTAGGCTTTACACTGACATTGCAGGGACCCTGTGAAATTGATATCTGGACCCACAGCGGAAAGGACCTGTCCAACATCCCCATTATACTTTTCCTGGAAACTCTGGACCAGGGATGTTATCATTGGATAGCATATCCTCCTTGTGACGTGTGCTGGCTGTCCACGCATGCACAACAAAGTGGGAAGTTGGTACATGTCACAAAGAGAGGTGCTAGAGAGCAAGGTACAATGTAACTCCTCTGTAGAGGGGGTGGCCGGCAGGGGAATGTAGCGCAGTTTAATATTGGATACAAAAAATCAATGCTTAGAATAAGAAATAATGATTGTTATTGCATGTTGTAGGGTACACCCAATAATAGCAATATGATCTCACTGGTGGATACTGTACTAATGATTTTAGCTTTCCCACTTATATCCTGCTAAATTCTGTAGTCTAATCTAGTCACGTAACTAGGAATGGCGGGGCCCCGTGGCAAACTTTTGACATAGGCCCCCCCGACTGACCAACCCCCCCCCCCGAATTCCTACATGCACTATTATGGCCCCTGCACACAGTATTATGCCCCACAGTGGTGCCTGCACAAAGTATTATGCCCTATTGTGAACATCCATGAACAATTATTATACTCGGGGGGGGTCTTTTCAGATCCCCAAATATAATAATCGGAGACCAAGGGGAGGTTACAAACATAAAAAACACTGTTACTTTCCTATCTCTGGCTCCATTCAGTACCTGCTGATTTCAGCCATCTTCAATGACATACGGAACGTCACTTGACCCGGGCCTGTGTCAAGCGCATAAGGACGCAGGCCCTGGCCTGGTGACAGCCGCTACCGCTGCGGTTTTTTTTTTTTTAATAGGCCGTTACGGGCCCTATTCACTTGCCGATCCTGGCTGGGCCAGGATCGGCAAGTGACACCGCGGGCCCCACAAATACTATCATTATACTCGGGGGTCTTACTAAGGGACATAATAGAGTGCAGAGGAGGGGGTCAGTCAAGGTCTTCGGTGTCGGTTGGGGGGGGCCATGTCAAAAGTTCGCCACGGGGCCCCGCCATTCCTAGTTACGCCACTGGGTCAGAGTATTCCTTTCCTCCAAGATTTTTCTCCTCCTGATAGAGATTTCCCATTTTTCAGCATCAAGCAAAAGAAAGGAAAAATTCTGCATAATTGCATATATCCTGTATGTTGTTTATTTGCAGCCAAAACTACAAGTATTACTCAGTCATAAAAGACTTTCTTCACACATGTATTCTTTATATATTTAAAAAAATGTCCATATTTCTCGCAATATTTCACTGGGGGACACAGCACCTTGGGTATAGACCTGGTCACTAGGAGTACAATCCATATGTTATGTTACCACCTAAATTTAACCTTTCTTTTTATTGCTATCAATATATGTAGGTAAGGTCAGTTTTTATATTTAACTCATTTGGAGCTCTACAGTTGAACTTTAAAATGTAGTACGCTTCCCTTTTCAATAGTCTATCTCTAACATTCCCTCCTCTAGCAGACTGTAGTATTTTCTCCACACCAAAAAACCGCATGGTGTGAGTGCTACCCCGATGGACTTCCAAAAAGTGTCTGGACGCTGGTTGGACTCTGTCCTCCAACCCTTGGTGGCCAGAACTGCTGGTTACATAAAAGATAGTCGTGAAATTCTTAAATGTTTCTCAGAATTTCCTTGGAATGAAGAGTGCAGCTGGATTACCAGTGACATTTGGGTGTATGTTCATATGTATTTTTGTTGACTCTCTCTCTCTATATATATATAGGGCAAGATGCACAGGGTTTGTAACTCTAAAAATAGTAGGATGTCATTGTATTTATATTTATAGTTGTGCTTGTGATTTTGCTTATAGATATTTGTCAACCTGGATGTTGTTACGATAAATTGTTTTCCCAAGGTCTTAGCAGGGTGTAGTAGAAATAAACTGTGGGGGTGTAATCTCAGGTGTCCAGAATACCGGAAACAATGCATAGATATATAGGGAAATAGTCATTTAACGTTTAAACATGCCATGACTAAGAGGTAGCAAATCTCGAAACGCATCGGCATTTTTAAATTCTTCTTTTTTTCACTATTTTTCTGACTTTGCACTTATTTTTGCTTTGTACCTTGTAATGGTGTTTGTTTTAAGAAGCCATTAAAAGTTAAATTTTATTGAAACTGGAAGGCTGCGGACCATCCGTACATGTTTTCCTCTTGGACAGGTTGTATCTATATGTTCATTTTGTTGCTCCACTCAGCCCACTTTGGAGTCCCCTGGCCCTTCTCCCCCTCACCAGTTTCCGGCGGTTTGTTTCCCCAGGTTGGGTAACTTGGCCAGTCTTTTGTCAGTCTATGGCGGTATCTTGGAGCAGCTGTCCGCCCAGGTTTGGGGATGCCTCTGTCTGCTCAGTTAGCAGCTGTGGTTAAGGCCCTGTTCTAGGGGCTGCTCTTGCAAGTAGGCTAGGAAATCCTCCTTTAGGTCAACATAGAGGATCTGCACACGGCTCCTCCAGGACAGGTGGATCTAGATCTCCTGCTTACCTGTTTATTTTGGGGACGTCTCTGACTCTGAATCGGAGTTCCAGCCAGGCACATTGGTAGCATCTGCTGTGCAGGAGCATGTCTATGCACTATGTGATACTCTTCAAATAAGGGAGGACTCTAGGACTGTTGCTCTGTTTATTTTGGGGACACCTCTGACTCCAGACAGAGTTCCAGCCAGGCACATTGGTAGCATCTGCTGCGCAGGAGCTTGTTCATGCAATTTGTGATACTTTTCAGATACAGAGGACTGTTGCTTAGAAGGAAATCTCCTTCCACATAGCCGCCATACGCCTAGCCTTTGGGCGGTTGTTACCATATTGACCAGGATCAGTGGATTCATCCGGTCCAGCCCCTGTTTGTTTTCAGAAGGTCAGATGTCCTGTTCCTTCCTGGAGTTATGCATTTCTAGGTGGACCGAGTCGTATGCGGTGGTTTAGCCATTGCCAGGTTTTCTAGGGCCATCTATTTTGCCTCTAGTAACTCTGCCTCTCTCAGTGATTTCTCTGTTAGAAGGCTAAACTCTTTGGCTGGTTCGTGTTTTGTTTGCAGCTGGTTCTATGCATCTCTCTTTTTGCTGATAAATCAGCTCTGCATTTTGCTGCATCCTGGGTTAATCGTATCACCTGAGGCAAACAGCTGAGGGCTGATCTTGCTGATGTGTCAGCTCTGCTGGACTACCAGCTTCTGGTAGAGTAGATTCTATATGCTTCTAATGTCTATGTGATGCTTCCCTTGAAGCGGCTCGCCGGTCTTCCAAGACCGCTGCTGATGTTGTGGCTATATGTCACATGGTTGTTCCGTTCCTGGAACGTTGAGCCTGCTTCTAAGATGATTGTGGTTGCTCTCCCCCACCTTTTTTTTCTCATGTGAGCAGTGCTGTCCCTTTGGGAAGGGCTTGGAGTAGCGACTGGGGTTCGACGTCCCCTGCTTTATCAGAGACGTTCAGAGCGTTAGCTCTTCTTCGCTCTTCAGGAGGCAATCTCCTCGGGGTTCATCCTCCAAGAAGCCCTCCAGCAGGACTAGACCTGCTGGGCATCCCTGCTCTAGTGTAATGTCCCAGTACTGTTCGTCCTCCCCCTTCATTCCTTCTATTTTTCCAGAGCAGGCACACAGGGGGTCTATTAATGCACCATCTTGTGGATGTTTTTATGTACTACACCTGCCTATACTTGCCATTGTAATTTGAGTTGTCAGTGTGAAGGTGTGTCCAGTCTAATCAGGTGACCTTCAGGACTGGCCTGGAGGAGGAGGGGTTACAGCCCCCTCTAGGGGGGTTGGGGACCTTTTGCTTTGGTCCTTTGTGTAGAGACAGCACATGGAGAGCTGAAAATGGCAGCCAACTCTCAGAGCACTGCAAGCAGAGATGGCTTTTCCTCTGCACTCAAGGTTCTCCTCAGAGAGCTTTTTCCTCTGAAGCTCCAAGCCTAAAAAGCACTAAAGTTGACAGACCTGCTTATCCATACATCTGGGACGTCTACTCGTATCTCTCTATCCAAGTAAGTCTTTGGGACAAATCTATATTTAAGAAGCCCATAGCTAGTCTGGCAGAAATTGAGGGTCTCCCGCTGCTGAAAAAAAAATTGTATTTGCTATTCTACTTACGTGTACCCAGTTGTTGAGGACTAACCCCCTGGATACAGGCCATCTTTACAAGTATATACAAGTTAACTACCCAAGCAACTACTAATTAATCTATCCAAAGCATTCTGCCTCCATCACCTGCTAACTGGACACTACCTACAAAGATCGTTGTATTGTATGTGAAGAATTACTCCATATGTACATTTGTATTACTTTGTCCTGCTAGTAAAAAGAGCAACGGCTACCCCCGAAGCCTGGTTGTTTGTTGTCATTGTCAGATATCAGAGTGGGGGTGGGTAGTCGGGGACATCAAAAAGGAAGTTTTGTGCACTTTTGGGACCCAGGGACCCCCTGAAAGCCGGCCACATCTGATATATTACCTGTGATACCAGCCCTGGCCCTCCTGAGTGTTACACTAGCTTTCCTGGTCTGATGCTGTCTAGCCTCAATTTGCATTAAGGATTTCCCCTACCCAGGGGTCATTAGGTGGGGGATCATCGGCTCGCCTTCTGGGAGTTTTGACTTGCCTGGTTTTGGGAGGTGATCTCGATCGGCTTTTCCATAGAATTTTCTAGGAGGAAGGTTTTGTCCTTCTCCCGCATGAGCAGCCTCTCTTCTCAAGGCAGTCTCCATGCTTCAGCAGAGGGGTGATTGTGCCCATGCCTGCTTCTCAACATTTCCAAGAGGTCTATGCCAGCCTGTTTACTGTTCCAAAGAAAGGAAGTTCTCTCTGTTCCATTCTGGACCTGAAGTCTCTCAACAGGTTTTGCTGAAGTTCAGATCTTTCACATGGAGTCTCTGCTATTCGTGGTTGCCTTTATGGAACTGGGTGAATTCCTTTTGTCCATCATTATCCGGGACGCTTACTCCACATTCCTCTTGTGCATTGTGTTGGCCCTTCAGCGGTTTTCTGTTTTTGCAGTAGGGTCGCGGCTTCCAATTTGTCGCACTCTACTTGGGCCCATTGGTTTGGCCTTCACCCGATGGGTTTTCATTAGGGTGCTGGCCTCTCTCATGGCTATTCTCCAACTGGAGGTGTGGCTGTTGCCCTGTACCTGGAAGATCTTCTGGCTAAGGTCCCCTCCAGGACAGACTATCTCTCCAAATTACAGATCACTCTGGATCTTCTTTGGTGGTTCAGCTGGCTCTTCTACGAGGCGAAGTCCTGTCTTGTGCTCTTTAGCACATGGAGGTTTCTGAGCAACATTCTCCCTCCAAAAACCAAGGTTCGAACTCTTCTGTCCAGTTCCAATTGCTGCCTTTCAGCTGGTAATTTTGGCCCGTTGTGGCCAGTGCCAGTCCAGTCTGGATCGCCTAACTCCTCTGTTCCTCTAGTTCATCTCGAACTTCGTGGATGGCGTTCCTTCCGGAGATTTTTTTCTGGGGAAGTCTTGTCTTCCATCCTCTGGCAAGTGTCATTGCCGATGCCAGCTTTTTGGGAGGGATGCAGAGTTACGGGTCCAGGATGTTCTGGAATGGTGGTCCGCAAGGAATCCTCCCTCCAATTCAATTTGTTGGAACTGCGCTTTCAGTCCAACAGTTCTACGGCCGTCGCCTTCTTGTCTCTCCAGGGCGGAACCAAGAGCCAGGCGGTTTGTTTCTGAGGCCTCCTGTTTTAACCACAAAGTTCTTCTGTAGTGGCCGGATGCAAGGATCCTCGGGCGTTGTGTCCGACGCTCTTGTAATTCCCTGGTGGGGTTTTTTAGTTCTGTATCTGTTCCTCCCTCTTCCTGTCCTTACTCAGATTTTCAAGGAACTCAGGGTCGAGGGGGTTCCTGCCATCCTGGTAGCTTCAGACTGGCCTCGTCTGGCTAGTATGCAGATCTCATGGGTCTGTTGGCAGACGCCCTGGCTTGCTCCTCTGTGGGAGGATCTGCTTTCTCAAGGACCTTTTCACCTCACCTTACATTAGCTACATTTAACAACGTGGCTGTTGAAGCCGAGTTTTTTCTGAGCCTGTTTTTTAGTCTATGATAAAGGCCAGGGAGCCTCAGTCAGCTAAAATTTTCCATCGCACTTGGTGGTCTTATGTCCACTGGTGCGGAACTGTAGATTGTTGTCTTTTTCTTTGCCCAGGCTCCTGGCGATTCTTCAGTCTGGGTTGGATCAGGGTCTTGGCCTCTCCTTGAAAGTTCTAATATCTGCGCTTCCTTTCTTTTCCAGTAGGCCCTGGTTTTCCTTGCTCAAGCAAAGACCTTTTTGTGTCCCTCCTTCCGGCTTCCAGTTGATCCTTGATAACTTTACCTAGTTTTTGAGGTACTTCAGGCTCCTCCCTTGAGCCTCTAGAGCAAAGCTCGATCCGTTTTCTTCTTGGAAGATGGTTTTTTACTTGTTGCAATCACTTCTATTTGTAGGGTTCTGAGCTGGCAGCTTGCGCGCCAGTCTCCCTTCTTGATTCTTTACAGGACAAGGTGGTTCTTTGTCCTCCACCATCTTTTCTTTCTAAGGTGGCGTCCTCTATTCTCACCAATGGGAACATTGTCTTGCCGTCTTTTTGTCCAGGATCTAAGGATCCTCATGAGCGCCATCCAGTCCCTGGATGTTGTTCCGGGCGGCCGTTATTTTTTCTAGCCCTCACAATACCTTTTTCAGCACTGTGATGCTCTTTTTTGATCTTCCAGAGAGCTCTAGATAGGGCTTGCCGTTTCTAGGGTGTCCATCTCTAGATGGATTCGGTCTGTCATTAGGAAGCATTACGGCTAAAAAGTAGTGATTCACCCTTCCGCGCAGCAGCTCACGCTACCAGGGCTGTCGGTGCCTCCGGGGCTGTTCGACATCAGGCTTCTGTTTTGCTGGTCTGCAAAGCTGTTTCTTGGGCTTCGGTACACTTAATCTCTAAATTTTAACAGATCTTTTTGGTGTCTTCTGCCAATGCCAGTTGGTCAGAGGGTTCTGCAAGCGGCAGTGTGCCGATTGTTCAGGACTGTCTTTTTTTTCCTCCCATGGGGACTGCTTTTGGACGTCCCAAGGTGCTCTGTCCCCCAGTTAAATATTGTGAGAAAAAGGAATTTTTGTGTACTCACCTGTAAAATCCTTTTCACGTTGTTTCACTGGGGGACATAGGTCCCACCCATTGTTATTTTGTGTATGGGGTTTTATTTCTTCATAAATTTAGGTTTGTTCGTGGTTGTTGGTTCCATATTCGTTTTTGTGGACTCTCTCCTACTGCTGTGGTACAAAACTGCCTGAGTGCACTGTCAGTGAGATTGTATAGCCTGTGTGGGCGGAGCCAACTTTCTTCATTTCCCTAGTGTCCGCCTCCTAGTGACCAGGTCTATATCCAAGGTGCTGTGTCCCCCAGTGAAGCAACGAGAAAAGGATTTTACAGGTGTAAATGTATTATGTATGTATTATACTGGTATATTTTTATGTGGCCTGGGTACAGCTGCTATCTCAGAAAACAAAATAGCTACTCCCCTGCTGATTTCTGTTCAGTCCCCAGCTATGGTAAAAACAACTGCGTATTCCACACAACTGACAATATGTAACTAATAAGATTCTATTTTTTCAGATTACCTTACCCAACTATATTTGGTGGTATAGTAGCTTTCACAAAAATGCAGTTCTTAAAAATAAATGGATTTTCAAATTGTTTCTGGGGATGGGGAGGAGAAGACGATGAGCTGTATAATAGGTAAGTTCTGAATTATTATTGTTATTATTACTTATTTATATAGCACCATTAATTCCATGGTTCTTTACATTTGAGGGTCAGTACACAAAATATACAAACAAATGTAATACAATGACAGACCAGCACAGTGGGATAGAGAGCCCTGCCCGCAAGGGCTTACAATCTATGAGGGGAAAGGGATAGAGACAGAAGGTGAGGGGGAGACTGTTATGGTGGTGTGGTGACAGTAGTGTTACTGGAGGTCGTAGGCCTTCCTGAATAGGTGAGCAACAGAATGGGGCTGACACAGTAAATGCTGCTGGGGGAAGTCACAATTGAAAGAAAGGGGTGAAAGAATTACTACTGGGGGTGGTAGGGCTGAAATGGCACAGAGGGGCACAAAAAAAATCTCTGCTTGTGCATGAAGCAACAGAATGGGTCATAAACTTGATATGCAGGAGCACAAATCTAACTAGAACTCAAAAGAAAGCATAGACACGCAGGTTCTATCATGAAGTTACAAGTAGAAGAGTGGCTCAGCAAGTGACAGTTGGGGTTCATTGTGTACACTCTATACCACAAAAAAGGCTAACTGGGGGGCGTACTTGCACTCTCTCGCCAAACTCACCCAAACCTCAGCTGGGGGAAGCCTCCACTCACCCCAAGGGCCACAGGTCCAACTTCTACACCCAATATGTGTAAGGCGCAGAGGGATCGGAGAGGACAGGGCTGTGTTTGGCCAGGTACTCACACAACATGAGCCTATACTTTTCCCTCCTGGTGACACTAGGCCCCTCAGTGGTGGCAGCTTGGCCAGGGGGGGGGGGCATTAAGGTGTCCCGCACCATGGAGAGTGTTCCCCTGGTGGCTGTGAACCGGATGGCAGTTGTTAGCCTCTTTGAGGAAATCTCCTCTCTGCCGCCAGCGAGGGTTGATGAAAAAATTTCCATCATATTCTGCACCAGGTGCTTGTGGCAATCATTTATGCGATTGTTCCTCTCCCCTACCAGAACGAAAGACGAGATGTTATTTTTATACCGGGGGTCGAGGATTGCAGAAATCCAGTATTGGTTGCTCTCCATGATGTGAACTATGCCTTTGTCTCTGGAAAAGCAGCCCAACATGAAGTCAGCCATGTGTGTCATAGTGTTACTTAGCATGACTTTGCTGCCCCCACCGAAAGGGTCACTCTCCATTTCCTCCACTTTCAACTCCCCTTCACACCATCTGTGTTTGAGTCTGGCAAGCTCCAGAGCTGCTACCAGGTTCCGTCCATTATCACACACGACCATGCCTGGACCCAGGTGCATCGGCAAGAAAGACATTGCCATTTCATCTGGCATAGTTAATGAGTTAATGAGGTTGGATAAAGACATTAGTCCATCAAGTCCAACCTATAACCCTACAATCCCTACAGTGTTGATCCAGGGGAAGGCAAAAAACCCCATGAGGCTCATGCCAATTGCCCTATTTCAGGGGAAAAAATTCCTTCCCAAATCTGGCAGTCAGTATAAAAACCCTGGATCAACGTGTCCTTAAAATCTAGAGTCCATAACCTGTGATATTTTTATTTTCAAGAAAGGCATCAGGCCCTCTTTGAACTTGTTTAATGAATCCGCCATCACCACTTCCTGGGGCAGAGAGTTCCCGTTCCTCGCTGTTCTTACTGTGAAGAATCCCCTTCTATGTTTCTGGTGAAACTTTCTCTCCTCCAGACGTAGTGGATGTCCTCTTGTCACTGTCACTGGTCTAGGGTAAGAATATCCTTAGAAAGTTCTTTGTGCTGTCCCTTCATTTATTTGTACATTGTTATTAGATCTCCCTGTAGACGTCTTTTCTCTAAGCTGAATAACCCCAAGTTTGTTGGTATCGTTGTACTCCAGACCACCCATTCCCCTAATCATTTTGGTTGCCCGTCTTTGCACTTTTTCAAGTTCACCTATGTCTTTCTTGTATATCGGGGCCCAAAATTGCGCACAATATTCTAAGTGTGGCTCAACCAGTGATACATTTTATTACATCGACCAAAGTGCATAACCGTACATTTGTCAACATTAAACTTCATTTGCCAAGTCTCCGCCAATGCTTCCAGTTTCCTTAGATCCCCCTGTAATAATCTACTATCATCCTCATTTTTGATTACCTTACAAAGTTTAGTATCATCTGCAAATATGGACACCCTGCTTTGTAAACCCTCTACCAGGTCATTAATAAAGATATTAAACAAGAGAGGACCTAATACTGACCCTTGCGGCACCCCACTGGTGACTGTGACCCAGTCTGAGTATTTACCATTAACAAGTACCCTCTGTTTCCTATCAGTGAGCCAGTTGCTAACCCAAATGCATATGTTTTCCCCCAGTCCCAACATTCTCATTTTGCATACCAACCATTTATGTGGAACAGTATCAAAAGCCTTTGAAAAGTCCAGGTACACCACGTCTACTGCATTACCCATGTCCAGTCTTGAACTAACCTCCTCATAGAAGCTGATCAGATTAGTCTGACAGGACCGATTCCTCATAAACCCATGCTGATTTGGTGTTCTAAGATTATTTACATTGAGATACTCAAGAATAGCATCTCTTAGAAAGCCCTCAAATATCTTTCCCAACACAGAAGTTAAACATACTGGCCTATAGTTTCCAGGTTCACTTTTACACCCCTTTTTGAAAATTGCCACCACATTTGCTATTCGCCAATCCTGTGGAACAGACCCAGTCATTACTGAATCCCTCACCTCGGAGGCAGTGTGTTTTCTGTCGGCCAAGCTGAGCTTCAGCACGACCTGCTGACGTCTCCACACGCCAGTGCTGCAGCATTTACAGTTCGCAGGAGGTGTCAATGTTGCAGCGGAGGAGTAAGCTTTCTGAGAACCCCTGGCAGGAATTTTGGGCTGGGAGAGGAGATAGGCCGCCCCAGTTTGCGAGCCGAACCCAGCCTCCACTACATTCACCCAGCCTGTCATTATAGAGAAGCAGTGTCCCTGACCACATCGCTTGTCCATGCGTCGGTGATCAAGTGGACCTTAGAGCAAAGCGCGGAACTCAGGGCCCGACTGATATTATGGGACACGTGCTGGCGCAAGGTGGGGATGGCACACCAAGAGAAGTAGTGATGGCTAGGGGCAGCATAGCGAGGTGCTGCAGCTGCCATCAGGTCACAGAAGGCCTGAGTCTCCCTAGCATAAATGCCAACATCTCCAGGGCAGCAGTTTTGAGATGAGGCCGTTGAAGTCTTGGGCATGTGGGTGGGTTGTGCTGTACTTCTTTCTGCAATGAAATGCCTGGGAGATAGGGAGTTGCTGGGAAGAGGCGCATGATGGTGCAGGCAAAAGGAGCAGAGGCAGGAAAAGGGACGGTGAGGGTGAACTCCCCAAAGTGTCAGAGGCAGATGTGGAGGTGTCCAGGCTAGTGGCCTGGACTGCAGCACCAGCACTGGAAACAGTGGAAGAGGCAGTGTCGGCAACGCCAGGCGATGATTGTCCTGTGTTTGCTCTCTCCCACTGAGCCTAGTGCTTGCCTTACATGGCTAGTACAGGGAAAATCTTGGGCCTTGCTGGCTCTGGCCTAGCTTCTGTGAAGTAGCTGTCCTGTGCCTCTGCCTCTAGCTCTAGCTTGACCGCAACCTTGCTCCCCAGCTGCATTTCCACGCCCCCGGGTACTTCCTCGTCCATGTCCCTTAGCGCCAGCCTTACACATTTTGTGATGTATACAAATGTTTTGTTTTTTTTTGGTATACACAGAGGCTAGATATATTGAGCGTATATTAGGTCCTATATACCGTATGACAGTATACAGGAATGAGTGACTTCACAAACTGATGGATTGTATACCAGTTAGGCTTTTTAGGGTATACACAGAGGCTTGATATATTGAGCGTATATTAGGTCCTATATACCGTATGACAGTATACAGGAATGAGTGACTTCACAAACTGATGGATTGTATACCAGTTAGGCTTTTTAGGGTATACACAGAGGCTTGATATATTGAGCGTATATTAGGTCCTATATTCCGTATGACAGTATACAGAAATGAGTGACTTTACAAACTGATGGATTGTATACCAATTTTGTGCTGGTAAAAGGCTGAAGTCACCTCAAGGGCCTCAATCTCTGATGGTAGCTCAGCATAAGGGACTCTAACTTACTTTTGATGGGCTCATGTTAAGGGCCACAAAAGTGAATTTTTTAAGGTCTTACCACATCACACACACACACACACACACACACACACACACACACACACACACACACACACACACACACACACACAATGACAGTTAAGGGTTGGGGCTGTTGGATTTCTTATTGCCTATGCCATCTGTGGTTGTCATGGGCAATGTGATTTAAAGGGGTTCATTGAGTTTGCATCCACAGTAGCTTGACCACAGCCTGGGCCCCCAGCTGGATTTCCTGGGCATCAGGACAAAGAAATTATTCTGGTAGCTCCTGGGAGGGGGCAAGGGTGGGATGACTCTGCTGGAAAGATTGGGCATGTTGAAAGGAAGGAGGAGCAGACTCTTGGGTATGAACACGACTAGAGGTAGTGGCTGAATGGCTGGTGGAAAAGCAGCTGGAAGCATTATCCGCTAGCCCTTGTCACACCTGTTCCTGGTGCTCGGGCCTGGTCTGCGTTGTACCCTGCACCCTGCTTAACGCAGCTATCAAATCAGGGATAGTTCAGGGACTAGCAGCAGATAAAAGAAACCACATCATCGAGATGTCACAAATGGCAGAGTGATTCCTGCTGGGACAAGGTAAGGGAGGGGCAGACATTACTACCTAAGGGGATCGCAATGGCAGAATCTCTAGTGCTGTGACCAAGGAAGGGAGGAGAGGATAGAGGAGGAGGAGGAGTTCGTGCTTACCTTTTGAAAAGTTCTTCTCCTCTCTTCTGGATTCCCATTCTTCTTCCGCCCATGCACAAAGGGCAGAGTTGTAGTTAATGGGGGTGGGGCGGGCTCATAAACGGACTTGTATGACAGGATGCATCATGTCTGGCATCCGCTCACCTAGAAAAGTGAAGGAAAAGGAGAATGATCCGTCACGGATCTGTTGTGGGTAAAGGAAAGAAAAGTGTAGTAGTACACACTTTTCTGTCCGTTTGAAATAACGGAGAGGGACATTTTCAAGCCACAACGGAGGTTTTTTTTGTTTTTTTTTTATTGGAGTCAATGGGTCTGCTGACTGACACGTTTTTATAAGGTAAAGGCTGTAAAAACGTGTCAGTCAGGTGGACCTACAAAACATGATGTGAAAGCACCCTTACATCTGTTGTTAATCTGAAGAGTACTGTTTTGTTTCATTCAAGACCGTGTTCACTGGCATTGGCTGTTAGCAAAATGCCTGTTAAGCCAAGAGCTATTTTACCCAACTGCCCCATACACATACATGCTTGGCTGATCAGTACATATGTACTGAACAGTGTGAGGATAAGTGCATTTTCTCAGTCAGAACATTGGGACAGGGTAAATTAAATCCGTATCGCCTTTCCCAATGCTCTTATGTGTTTGACCATAAGCTGACCATGCCCAATTAATAATTAATAGAGATGAGAGAGTAGTACTCGATCGAGTAGGTAGTCGATCGAATACTACGGTATTCGAAATACTCGTACTCTCGTACCACTCGCTATTCGAATGTAAAAGTTCGATGCAGAACCAGCATTGATTGGCCGAATGCTATACAGTCGGCCAATCAACGCTGGTTCTTCTCCTACCTTTAGAAGTCTTCTCCGTGCAGCTTCCCCGTGGCACATTCCGGCTCTGAATTCACTCTGCCAGGCATCGGGCCTGGAGAGAGCCGACTGCGCATGTCCACTTGGAGTGCGGGCATGCGCAGTCGGCTCTGCCCAGGCCCGATGCCTGGCAGAGTGAATTCAGAGCCGGAAGATGCCGCGGGGACGCTGCAAGGAGAAGACTTCTCGGAGGATCCGCCCGACCCTCACTCGTGGACTTGGTAAATATAATTTGATCGAACGTTGCCTACCCCTGAAACGAGCATTTCCCCCCAATAGACTATAATAGGGTTCGATATTCGATTCGAGTATTGAGGGGCTACTCGAAACGAATATCGAACCTTGAACATTTTACTGTTCGCTCATCTCTAATAATTAATATTAACAGTACTTAGACGGTTGAAAATATCCTGCATGGCAGATGTGATCATGGAAGACTAAAGTGTGCTGTTGGCTAGATACAAGCAAGAGTTCACAGAACCTTCATAACTGAACATCACCTGAAATCAACCATTTTGGTCGACGAAAATATAATGTGTAATGTGTATGTTTAGCTTTAGATGGATATGCCAAACGTGTATAGATAAATACCTTATACAGTATATGGCCAACTTAATCCATGTTCAGCAACGTGGACCAGGTGAAATCTTGAAATGCTCATGTCAAATATTTTAATACAGCTATTCAGTTTTTCCAAAAATTGTATAGCGTTTATTCCTTGATTGTTTCTGCACTTCTTCTATTTTCAGAGTGATAGCAGCAGGAATGAAGATTGAACGTCCAGATCCAGAAATTTCCAGATCCAAAGCAATTTTACATAAAAGAGATCCTGGTAATCAAAGAACAGGCAAAAGGTACAGCATATAAATGTAAAGCAGTGTGTGTAGACCCACTGTGCCGCTGAACTGATTTGACTTGGGACAACTAAATGGTATTACCAGGGTTTCCCTGGTTTTCACCCTTAAACACGCATAGATGGATCTGCATTTTCTGCAAAAAACTGCCATGTCATGACCTAAAAGAGTGGCCTGAGTTCAGTGGAAGTTGACACCAAATGGAAAGACAGGGACGTGGTCAATGCAAAAGCAGAGGTCAGAGGCAGGCTGAGTTGGTTTGCTATAGTATTTCGGCAAGAGGTCAGGGCACATGGAGTCAATATGGTTATCCAACAGATGTCAGGGCAGCACAACAATCATACATAGGTCAAAACACAGAGAATTCGAGTTACAAAAGTAGAACACACTTTCACAGGAAGTAGCAAGCTAGGAGCCTTATTGCTCAGGCACATTCCTGTGGGGGAAGGCCCTTTAAATAGATCAGCTTACACACTCCAGTGCAGGGACTTAAACACAGTGCTCACAACCTGAGAGTGCAGTGCAGCGGGCTGACAGATGAAACCAATGGCTACAACCAGGCAGTTTTATATCAAACCAATTAAACAAAGTTTTATGAACTATTTTCTAAACAAATGTATTTGTTTATATATCGAGTCACTTTCTCCATTTGGATAATTTTTGGAGGCTCTCTAGGTAGTCATTTTCAATGAAATTTCCAGGTCTGAAGGGTTATGGACTGAAAATCAAGCTTACTTAAGTTTACAGTGCTTTCCATACGTTATTTAGAAAAAAAATTAAAAAGCTTCTTAACTAAAAGTACAGTTCCTCCATTTTATGGTTACCAACACAGGTCAGGGAGAATTAGCATGTCTTAGCAATAAGCCCTAGCCTCTAGCTGAGGTATCACCTCTAGCTGTGGTCCATTGATGTCAGATAAGTAAAAGTTATTAGGTCACAGTTATTTAGAGTTCTTCTATCTCAGAAGGTCCATGCACTAGAATCTACTCCAGCAAAGAGCTGCAGTAGATGTCAGGTGTTTTTCTTTCTCGGTTTTGTGATGTAAGTAATCTTAAATGTGTCAGGTCATGAAAACCGTGGTCTAAATTACTTGCTTGAGCAGATTTTTGGCACAAAGTCGATGTGCAAAATTTTGGCATTTGAATTTAGCGCCCAAGCACCTGCTCTGCTACTGAAATCAGTAGTGTCAGTGGCTCATCTGTGATAGCGGGACCACCGCTTATAATAGAGGCAGTGATCCCACTATAATCTATTCCTGTGCTGTGACACTATGATGTCACAGCACAGGAATAGTAAAAATATTGGTGGCAGTGGGTGAAAGCCAGATAAAAATCACAGTGGAGCTGCAGACACTATTGCTGGCAGTGGCCCCATTATGTATAAAGACTTTGGCCATTTGAAGCACCTCCTCTGGTGCTAAACTGAAATGGGCCAATCACAAAACAAGGCCTAGCATTATTGAATTAAATAACAAGAGCGGCTGTCTTGTGATTGGTCCATTTCAATTGAGCACCAAAGCACCTGCTAAATTCAAATGGCCAAAGTGTCTACACTTAGTGGGGCCACCACAGGCAACAGCAGCAGCAGCTCTTCCATGATAGTGGGACCATCTTTGATAATAATGGAGGTGGCCTGGCTATCATCTACTCAAGGAGGCCATTTCAGTTTAGTTTTCCAAGACGAATTCCCTACTTGTTCAGTTTTGATAATATTTGCAACAATATTTGCAACAATATTTGCATCAAATCTGGGTCATTATGAACTTATTCACTCATAGAGATGAGCTATGAGTGATTTAGGCCCGATTCACATTTGCATTCAGGCCACTCCGTTCCCCACTCTACTTGAAAAATAGAGAGAGAAAAAGGGGCCACATAGTGGCTCAGTGGTTAGCGCTGCAGCCTTACAGCGCTGGAGTCCTGGTGTTCAAATCCCGCCAAGGGCAAAAAACTATCTGCAAGGACTTTGTATGTTCTCCCCGTGTTTGCGTGGATTTCCATCCCATATTCCAAAAAAGACATAGTGATAGGGAAAAAATGTACATTGTGAGCTCCATGTGGGGCTCACAATCTACATAAAAAAAATACAGAGAGAAATTTCCTACAAGCATCACTTTTATCTCCACATTTTTTGTTCAGAAATCAAGCTGAAACCACAAGGACCCCATTATAGTCTATGGGGTGGGAGGATTTCCTATGGTAAGCACTTTTTTATGCGGATAAGATTTCCGTTAGGGGGTCCCCAAGCGGACTCCCCGAACGGAAGCCCATGCGCAGAAGTGAACCGGGCCATATGTGAACACATTTAAACTGGTGCCATAAATACTTTGTATATTTTGCTTTAAACTATATTATGTGTAACAATTTTAATCAACATGTGTGTGTCTCACTTCTTTCTAGTTTCTACCGTATAAATAAAGCAGCCAAATTCATGCACATGGATGGACTTAATTCCTTGAAGTATGATGTCATCGACTTCTCCAGGCACAAACTTTATACAAAAATCACAGTTAACATTGGATTCCCACAATAACTAATAAGAGACATTTACTTTAATTATATGTTTTGTTAACCTGTTAGGAGACTAGATAGTAAATTTATGATGCATTTTAACGGCTAACCAAAATTAAAGAAATAGTGGTAAAAACCAAAGTTTAGATACTCTTCATTTCTTTTCATCAACCAAAGTTTAACAAAATATCTGAAGATTTTTTTTTTCATGATGGCACCGTACATCAGCAACCTTTTTTTTTGCATAGTGTGCCGATTATTTATAACAATATCGAAGATGTGATACTCAGTGTGCTATATAATAATTAGGAATGATGTTAATCCTTACATGAAAATCACATAACGCAAACTATAAAAGCGGCCAATTACTTGGTTAACTAGATTTCTATTTCAATGTGATCCATGTCCCTGCCCTGACTATTTGCAAAGCTGATCCTTCTTTGGTGGATACAACATTTGGCTTAATGCAAAACTCAGAGTGGACTACAGTAAAACCTGCTATAGGGCAGAGGGTGTCACTCACTGCCCTGTCTTTTCATAGAAAAATGCATTCAAATGTGTCAAGCCTTGATGAAATGAACAAACACCCAGTTCAGCATTTTCAGGCCGGGTTCATATGTGCGCTTGCGCACCATTCGAGGGTTCTGTCCCCTATTCCGCTTAAAAAAAAAATGCTGAGAATAAACTCCTGCAATCAATTGTTGCGCTTGCTGACCCTGATATAGATACTTCAGATACTATTAAAATATATATTTGGCTAACTAATAATAATAATTCTCCCAAATGGGCATCTGAATGTCAAAAGTTTTTGTTGTAACTTTAATCTCCTCCCACACTGCACCGTACTATTACATTGTACTAAGAGCATAGTTAACCCCTTAAGGACCAGGCCATTTTTTGGTTTCGCATTTTCGTTTTTCCCTCCTCACATTTCAAGAGCCATAACTTTTTCATTTTTCAGTTCACAGAGTCACATGATGGCTTATTGTTTGCGGGACAAATTGTACTTTGTAATGGCATCATTCAATATGCTGTGCAATGTACTGGGAAGCTGGAAAAAAATTCAGAATGAGGTGCAATTGGAGAAAAAATGCATTTGCGCCATTTTCTTATGGGTTTAATTTTTACAGCGTTCACTGTTTGGTACAAATGACATGTTACCTGTGTTCTACGTGTCAGTACGAACGCGGTGATACCAAATTTATATAATATTTGAAATGTTTTGATACTTTTAAAAAAATGATAAACTTTGCAAAGTAGAAAAAATTTTTTGTGTCATCATGTTCTAACACCTGTAACTTTTTCATATTTTCATGTATGGAGCTGGTTGTGGTGTCTTTTTATGCGGGACAAGATGACGTTTCTATTGATACCATTTGGGGAAAGATCTGATGGTTTGATCACTTTTTATTCAATTTTTTATAGGAGGCAAAGTGTTGAAAAAAACGCTTTTTGGCTGTTTTTATTTTTTTTGCCGCTACGCCGTTCGCAGTACGGGATAAATGTTTTAATATTCTAATAGTTCGGGCATTTTGGAGCGCGGGGATACCTAATATGTTTATGTTTAATGTTCTTTAATTACTTTTATAGCTGATCTAGGGAAAGGGGGGTGATTTGAACTTTTATATTTTTTTTATTTTTTTAATACTTTTAAAAACTTTTTTTTTTCTTCTGTTACATTTATGATCAGACCCCTTAGGTACCTTGAAACCTAGGGGGTCTGATCGCTCATACTATTCACTGCAATACTACAGTACTGCATTGAATAGCAGAATCCCAGCACTTCTATTAGACGATGCCTCTGGCATCGTCTAATAGATCTCGGGCAGAGACAAGCCTGGAAGCCTTCAATAGGCTTCCGGCTGTCATAGCAACCGATCACCGCCCTCATGTGACGTTCAGGAGGGCGGCGATCGGGGAAACATGGCGGCGCCCATGCCGCCTGCGCTGTTTACACGCTGCGGTCGCGTTTGACCGCAGTGTGTAAAGGGTTAACAGCAGCGATCGGCTCGGGCACCGACCTCTGCTGTTAGTGGCAGGTCCTGGCTATATTATACAGCCGGCATCTGCCGTGTATGGAGCGAGCTCAGCGTGTGAGCTCGCTCCATACATCCCCATGCGACCCATGACGTACAGTTACGTCAAGGGTCGCTAAGGGGTTAAAGTGGGTTGGCCACATTCAGACCAATATTGACAAACAAATGTACAATAAAAAGATATACAATTTTCCAATATACTTTCTGTATCAATTCCTCAGTTTTCTAGATCTTGGTTTGCTGTCATTCATTCTGTTACTTCTAGAGGATAAAAGTCTGACCGTGGTCATGTGATTTACGGTCCATGGTCCATAGCCGTGGCTATGCAGAAACAAATGTATCACCAGATTATTATCTGGCATTACCAGATTATTTGCCAAAATAGAATTAGCAGTCGCACCAGCAAGAAAGTGAACAAAACCTTCCTACTCCTTCTCTCTGTGATCTTCCCCGTAGGCAGACATTCATATCTATCATATAGTTGTCATCGCCATCATCATCACTAACTGTTTCTCTTCCTCCTCCACACCAACTTCAGTTATCCATAAGGGATTGTGTGCCCAGGAAACAGTAATATGTGGCAGTTCTGCAAGTTAATTCACACCTGGCCAAGTTGTTGGCGGTGCAGTCCTACCCTACCACTTAGTGGATTCACCAACTAATGGCATACGCTTAACCTTGTTAGAGGATACCTAGCCAACATTACTTCTATATAAAAGCTGTCCCTGCTTTATATTGCCATATGTCAGCAAATGTCTCTTTCCTTGGATATGCCGGTATGGGGAAAGATGTACCCTACCATCAATATGTGGAACAGCAATTCTGGACAAGAACATTGCATAGCTTTCATCACCTACTGGGTCAATGTTTTGGAACATGAACACCGCAAAATCTGTTTTACCCAAGATAACTTGCCAATATCACGTAGCGTAAACCCTGGGGTCTGCCCGTGGTGACACACCACGGAAAAATGTGTTGTGTTCTAGCAAATCACATCCCCACTTTGTGGAAAAATTCACATAGCAGACATTCTGCAATTTCCAAAGCCATCTGTAAAAAGCAATGCGGAATGTGGGGCCTTAGCCTAACCGTGTTTAGAGAGTATACACTTACTGACACCAACTGGGCGCAACATATTAGGTGCTGAAATGGTGTATCTCTGGAATAATTGAAATTTTATCTTTTCAGGTGTGCAATGATTTGTAGAAATAAAAATAATGCAACACTAAAGGGGTAAAAATGCTAGCTACATCCCTTGATAAATTCTTTGCAAATCGGGGTCGCTTTTTGGGGAATTCAACATTACTTCCAACTGTGGGGCCCTCCAAAAACAGCATGACATCCAAAAAAGTGCTCCTTCACTTCTGACTCCTGCTGTATGCCCAAACAACAATTCACTCCCACATATACAACTTTTTTGTACCTGGAATAACTCACTTGAGATTAAAGCCTAATGTAACGTAAACATTGCAGTTTTGCGCCAGCAAAAACACCGTGGCAGAAACTGTGGCATTTTTACAGTACCTATAAAGATTCTGTGAGAGTCTGGCTAATCCCATCCCCACATTGCAAAAGAAATCTCCTCAGTGGACATGCTGTGATTTAAAAAAACGTTGCGTTTTTGTAAATTGCAGCATCTCTATCATACCTATGGAAACGCTGGCGTCTTTTGTATAGGTATAATTGAAGCAGAAAGTCCAAAAATATTCTGTGAAAAGCAATGTGTTTCCGCTGTAGATTTTCACACAGTTATTTTTGACTGTGGCTCTCCATAGGGCTTTACCCTAAAAGTTTGATGGGTTTGGTGTCTCTTTTAATATAGAGCTTCACAACAACAATTTTTGGAAAGTAATTTTGGGCTCATAATGATCACTATACACCTTAAGGGTTGTAATTTCTAATAATAGTCCACTTATATTTAACAGCCTTCCTTATATATAACACCTTAGGAACCCTGCAAAACCCATAGACTATAATGAGGTCCATGTAGTTTCCACACAAAAAATGGAGAAAAATGTGCTTCTTGCAGCACTTTTCCCTCCGCATTTTCCATGCGGAGAGGGGAACCGAATGACCCAAACACAAATGTAAACCAGGTCTAAGGCAGAATGTATGACAGCCATGTAGATTGAAGTGCTGTTGCAAAAAACACTCGCATTGTAGCTGGTCTGGTCACCTATTTGGTGTATAGATAGTGTACATTTACAATCTAAAACTATAATAATATTCTTGATCTTTGTGACTGAAACCTATGAATTAAAACACCAATAGAATGAGATATTATCCTTGAACACATTCCACTTTTATTTACATTTATGCTACCCAGTTCTAGCCATTTATCTGGTTAAATTGCATACTTAAAGGGGTTGTCCCATCTCAAGAATCCTATCTATACTGCTAGCTTATATGGATTTAAGACTTTTCCTGAATACATTGCTTCAACAAAACTGATTTGTTTGGCCGCTATCTGAGATTATTCACTTCATTGTTTACGCTGTGTTTCCATATTCACGAACCTGGGGATGATCTTATCTCTCTTCCCAGGACAAGTGAGTAGCTCCCTGCTCTTAGAAGGGGAGGGGAAGCTGAGTGCTCGGGAGCAGCCTGTATTTCTGAGCTGTTTATCTCCCTCTTCCAGTTATCAGCTCAGCTAATTCAATTTTGCTGAGACAGGGAGTCTGTTACCTCTGTATGTAAACTCAGACCAAGCTGACTCTTGGTCCTTTAGCATGTAAATTTGGGATTCTCATCACCTATCAAATCCAGCTCTGCTACATCAGCTTCATATTGTGCATCTTCCAGTGATACTGTGCTAATTTATTTACAACATCCCTCATTACTGACTGCAAACATGTACTGCTGAAGAGAGCTCCACCTTTACACTTGTAGAGAGAAAATCTCTGGCGCTACGCTTCAGACAGCGCCACACCTCCCATGAGGCAACCTGAAGCGACCGCTTCAGGCGGTGCTATGCCAGGGCCCCGGGGTGGGTGCAATTTTTGCTTACCTAAGCTAGTCCAGGACAAGCTGTCCTGGACTGGCTTAGCGTCACCGAGTGGTGGATTGGGGAGGCCGCTGGAGCAGCGACCCTCATGCGCCCCTCACGCTCAGGCAGAGAGCAGGTCCTCTCCGTGCCTGCTCTCTGCCTGCTAACGCCGCTCCGCCACGCCCCCTTTGCTCCGCCCCCTCCTTCGGGGGGGGGGCGGCTTTCTTTCGCCTGCCTCGGGCGGCGAAACAGGCAGGTTCACCCCTGCCTTCAGATATGCATCTTGGTACCTGGTACCTACATTGGGAAGACTCGATATTGACTGTTTTCTGAGGATTACCCTCTGACAATAGTCTTGCCTTGTAGCCATCTGAGTAGGGAGGGTGGTGTTTATATTATGTCCTGTTTTGTTATATTTAATTTTTAGAATCTTTTTTTTTTTCATCTTTGCCATTGTATCCCGGAAAATATGAGAAGGGTGTGCAAGGGTGTGCCTACTGTATCATTCATGTGTGACTGTATCTTGTGTCTGCAAAGCCAATAAAAATAGTTTTTTGTGAAATGGCTACAAGAAATTCTGCATATTTTGCAAATGGAGGACCTGATTGTGGCACTATGCCAGGATGACAGAAAGTATGGTTACTCTAGAATACCTATTATTATTCTCCCACCTTCCCACCATTCATTCTTCATTTTACTCATTCTCTTCCAGAGTCTCCCTCTGGTCTCTATAGCTATTCTCCTTCTTTAACCTCTTTATCTTTTTTCCTGTCACATTTGGATGCAACTTAAATTGCTCTGTTCCTCCTCCTTCCTCTCCCATTCGGGTTAGTAATAATAATAATAATAGTAAATCTTATTTATATAGTGCCATATATTCCACAGCACTGTACAATTTGTAGGGTTCAAGTACAGACAAAAAGATACATTACAAAGAAATAGTCACGCCACACAATGGGACTGAGGGCACTACTCGCAAGAGCTTACAATCTATGATTAGTTCTTGCAATGACCGTTTTTCTCCACTCTCTTTTGTGGTTCTATTGTTACCCTTTATAAATATTAATAAAAATAGGAAAAAAAACCTAACACGTTTCATGACAGATGCCTTAGCTTAAACTGTTCCTATTACTGCCAAGATTGTCTTTCGGGCACCAATAGAAGAGCCTGTGGCTAAAAATGTGGTCAGGAGACATTGGTTCTAAAAATAGATTGAGTATCTTCTTGTTTAAAGAGGACCTTTGACCATTTTGCACACAGGAAGTTCTATATACTGCCGGAAAGCTGACTTCGGCTTTCCTGATCTGGGCCCAGTGTGAAGAGCTTACGGTCCGGTACTGTAGCTCTTCTATGGTCAGAAGGGCGTTTCTGACAGTTAGCCAGAGACGTCCTTCTTCACAGCACAGCCAATCGCGCTGTGCTATGAGAGCCGGGAGGAACGCCCCCTCCATCTGCTCGCAGTACTCGTCCATAGACGAGCATTATCAGGGAGGGAGGGGGGAGTTCCTCCCGGCTCTCACAGCACAGCGCGATTGGCTGTGCTGTGAAGAAGGACGTCTGGCTAACTGTCAGAAACGCCCTTCTGACCATAGAAGAGCTACGGTACCGGACCGTAAGCTCTTCACATCGGGCACAGATCGGGAAAGCCGACAGTGCGCTGAACTTTCCGGCAGTATATAGAACTGCCTGTGGGCAAAATGGTGAAAGGTCCTCTTTAAGAGAGGTTTTCTTCTTGGAAAAGGCGGGGGACAAAAAGAAAGATTTTCTCACCTTCCCTGGCGCTTTTTGTGCACCAATAACTGTGCAGGGGAGGTGGAACAGGAACTACGACAACATAGGCAGTGAAAAAAAAATAGCAAAAATCAGGTGACCTCAGATTTATAAGAATAGTGTCCCCCATGTTCGTGTCATTTGCGCCTTGGAGAGATAGGGACAGAGATCTGCTGAGGGTTAGAGAGGGATTAGCTTTTGCTAGGCAGGGAATCTGAAGAACAACAACAGTTCTTTTCAGAGCTATACTGCAGGGAGAGGAGTCCATATATGCTCAATCCAGCTTTCCCCTGTGTATACCCCCAAAAACCTAAGTGACTTACACAGCAAATCCGTCAGGCTATATACGCTCAATCCAGCTTTCCTCAGTGTATACCCCCAAAAACCTAAGTGAATTACACAGCAACTCCGTCAGGCCATATAAGCTCAATCCAGCATTCCTGGTTTTATTTTATTCCCAAACAAGTGGCATACAGCAAAATAGATGCTGAATCCAGATTTCCTGGTTGTATTCCACTTCCAAATAAAAGTGGTATACAGCTAAATATAAAATAACATCTCTGTTTATGGGCTGAAGCTGACTGGGGGGCCTGACACTGTATACGCTGCTGGGGCAAGTGACAACTCCAAAAGAGGGGGGTATAAGAATTAACTATGCAAGGATCTGGGATTACCAGTAATTCATACACACATATATATATATATATATATATATATATATATATATATATATATATATATGAATTAATACTGGTAGTGGCACGGCTGAATTGGCACTAATGGGCACAAAATAACATTTCTGTTTATGGGCTGAAGCTGAATGGTGGGCCTGACACTGAATACGCTGCTGGGGCAAGTGACAACTCCAAAAGAGGGGGGTAAAAGAATTAATCCTGGGGGTGGCACAGCTGAATTGGCACTTGTTTATGGGCTGAAGCTGAGTAGGGCATAAGCTTAACATGCAGGGGCCCCAATTTATCTCTAACTCAAGAGAGCATAGACACGCAGGATCTATTATGCAGTTACAAGTAGAAGGGTGGCTCAGCAAGTGACAATTGGGGTTCATTGTGTACACTCTATGCCACCAAAAAGGCTAACTGCAGGGCGTACTTGTGTCCCCTCGCCAAACTCACCCAAACCTCAGCTGGGGGAAGCCTCCACTCATCCCAAGGGCCAAAGGTTCAACTTCTACACCCAATACGTGTAAGGCGCATAGGGATCGGAGAGGACAGGGCTGTGGTTGGCCAGGTACTCGCGCAACATGTGCTTGTACTTTTCCCTCCATATGACACTAGGCCTCTCAGTGGCGATAGTTTGGCCAGGGGTGGTGGTGGGGGGGGCATTAACGTGTCCCAGACCTTGGAGAGTGTTCCCCTGGTGGTTGTGGACCAGATGGCAGTTGTTGGCTATTGGAGGAAATCTCCTCTCTGCCGCCAGCGAGGGTTTACGGAAACATTTCTATCATATTCTGCACCAGTTGCTTGTGGCAATCATTTATGCGATTTTTCCTCTCCCCTACCAGAACGAAAGACGAGATTTTTTTTCTTATACCGGGGGTCGAGGATTGCAAAAATCCAGTATTGTTTGCTCTCCATGATGTGAACTATGCCTTTGTCTCTTGAAAAGCAGCCCAACATGAAGTCGGCCATGTGTGCCAGTGTGTTACTTGGCATGACTTCGCTGCCCCCAACTGTTAGGGTCACTCTCCATTTCCTCCATTTTCCACTCCCCTTCACACCATCTGTGCTGAAGCAATGGGATGCACTGAACTTCCCCCTCAAGCCTCGTGTGGGACAGTGACATCAAATGCAACTTCTTTCCCCTCGTCTTCCTCCGTCAGCCAATGGTGCGAAGATGACAGGAGTGTGCTTTGAAGGTTTTCAGCCTAGCAGAGGCTACTTTTCACTTACGAAAATGGCCGCACTTCTACCAGTATATCAGGCACAATGGTGCAGGTTTCGAAGAACCTTTGCACCAACAAGTTAAAAACTTGGGCCATGTGTGGACCATGTTTGAGTCTGACAAGCTCCAGATCTGCTACCAGGTTCCGGCCATTATCGCATACACAAACATGCCTGGGTCCAGGTGCAGCGGGGAAAACCACATTGCCGTCGCATCAAGGATGGCATCCCTAACCTTGGGGGAAGTGTGTTTTCTGTCGGCCAAGCTGATGAGCTTCAGCATGGCCTGCGGATGTCTCCACACCCCAGTGCTGAAGCACTTACAGGTCGCAGGTGTGGTTGAGGTTGCAGCAGAGGAGTAGACTTTCAGAGAGGCCCTGCCAGGAATTTTGGGCTGGGAGAGGAGATAGGCCACCCCAGTTTGCACCCCGGGCCCATCCTCAACTACATTCACCCGTTCTGTCATTACAGAGAAGCAGTGTCCCTGACCGCAGGTGCTTGTCCATGCGTCCGTGCTCAAGTGGACCTTACAGCAAAGCGCGGAACTCAGAGCCCGACTAATGTTAGGAGACACGTGCTGGCGCAAGGCAGGGACGGCACACCAACAGAGGTAGTGACAGCTAGGGGCATCATAGCGAGGTGCTGCAGCTGCCATCAGGTCATGGAAGGCATGAGTCTCCACTAGCAGGAATGCCAACATCTCCAGGGCCAGCAGTTTTCATATGAGGCCGTTGAAGGCTTGGGCATGTGGGGGGGTTGCGATGTACTTCTGCCAGCAATGAAACGCCTGGGAGATGGGGAGTAGCTGGGAAGATGCGCATGATGGTGCAGGCGAGAGGAGCAGAGGCAGGAAAAGGAGCATATGAGGGTGGACTCCACAAAGTGTCAGAGGCAGATATTGAGGCGTCCAGGCTGGTGGTCTGGACTGCATCTCCAGCACTGGAAACTGTGAAAGAGTCAATGTTGGCAACGCCGGCCAACGATTGTCCTGCATTTGCTCTCTCCCACTGAGGCCACGGCTTGCCTTCCAAATGATGGCGCATGCTAGAGGTGGTAAGGTTGCTCTTTTCAGAGCTCCTACTCAGTTTAGACTTGCAAAGTGTGCAAACTGCACTAAATTTGTCCTCCGCATATACATTGAAAAATCTCCACACCATCGAGGAACGTGGCCTCGATGGGGGAGTTTCTCTTGGGTGGCTAGAAGAGGCAACATCTTGGGCCTTGCTGCCTCAGGCCTGACTTCTGTGAAGCAGTTGTCCTGTGCCTCTGGACATGCCTCTGTCTCTAGCCACCTTTTTTTCCTGCTTAGCTTGCCTCCATATCTATATATCATTTTTGCGATTTTTTTCCTCTCCCCTACCAGAACAAAGGACGAGATTTTTTACTTATACCGGGGGTCGAGGATTGCAAAAATCCAGTATTGTTTCCTCTCCATGATGTGAACTATGCCTTTGTGTCTTGAAAAGCAACCCAACATTAAGTCAGCCATGTGTGCCAGTGTGTTACTTTGCATGACTTCTAATGAGCATCTAACAAGCAGAGCTGGGGGGAATCAGGGTGGATTGAGCCTAGTAGGAGCAGAATTGTGCATCACTCATGGTGGAGGAGTATGAGGAGGAGGAGGAATTGTAGATGGTGAGCACACACATGAAACTTCATGTCGGGGTGCTTAACACTCGTGGACATGTAAATGATGGGTCTATCCATTGGCTGTTCATTTTGATGAAAGTCAGTCGGTCAGCACTGTCAGCTGAAAGCCGGCTGTGCTTATCCGTGATGATGCCACTGGCTGCGCTGAAGACCCTTTCCGATAGCACGCTGGCGGCAGGGCAGGATCTCCAAGGCATATAGTGCAAGTTCCAGCCACAAATCCAACTTGTAGACTCAATAAGTGCAGGGCGCAGAGGGATCGGAGAGGACAGGGCTGGGGTTGGACAGGTACTCCCCCAACATGCGCCTATACTTGTGACACTAGGCCCCTCAGTGGGGGTAATTAGGCCAGGGGGTGCTGCTAGCCTCCTGTGTGACAATGAGATCATCTGCCACTTCGTCATCCTCCTCTATCAATATATGCTGTGAAGCAGACAGGAGTGTGCACAGACTATCCTGCTGGGATGGTTCTGCTCCTATGTCCGACTCCTCAGCGTACAATGCGTTATCCCTGATGGCAATGAGGGATTCTTGCATCACACACAGGAGCGGGATTGTTACACTCACTAATGCGTCGTCACAGCTGACCCTCTTGGTGGACTCCTCAAAGACACGCAAGATCTCACATAAGTCTGCTAACATGGGCGAGTTTTGCGCGAGTGGCTAGTACACGGAAAATCTTTGGCCTTGCTGCCTCTAGCCACCTTTTTAGCTGCTGCGCTTTCCCCCTTAGCTCAAGAACATTGGGGTACGTTTTTAAAGACCGTTGCACCAATGAGTTGAAAACGTGGGCCAGGCATGGACCGTGTTGGAGGCTGGCAAGCTCCAGAGCCGCTACCAGGTTCCGGTCATTATCACACACGAAAAAATACCTGGGCAGGTGCAGCGGCGAAAACCACATTGCCATATCATCAAGGATGGCATCCCTCACCTCAGAGGCAGGGTGCTGTCTGTCCCCCAAGCTGATGAGCTTCTGCACGGCCTGCTGACGTCTCCCCACGCCAATGTTGCAGCGTTTCCAGCTTGTAGCTGGGGTCGATTTAATGGTGGCAGAGGAGGAGGAGGGTGGTGTTTCAGCACTCCTGCCAGGAATATTGGGCGGGGAGATGAGGCAGGCCACCACAGTTTACGACCCGGTCCCAGCCTCAACTACATTCAGCCATTATGCCGTGATTGAGATGTAGCGTCCCTGGCCGCATGCACTTGTCCACGCGTCGGTGATCAAGTGGAACTTTGTGCAAAGCGCAGAACTTAGGGCCCGCCTGATGTTACGGGACATGTGCTAGTGCAAGGTTCAACTCACCCTAAGGGTCAAAAACACTGATGATGAATTTTGTTCAGTTCCAAAGGACTCTGTGTTTAGATTTGGCTCAGTCACAGCTCCAAAACATGCCTTGGGGGGCAAGGTTTCCTTTAGTGGCTCCATCTCAGCAGGATGATGAAGCTTGGTTAAATCTGGTGTCGGAAGGGAAAGTGGTTTCTGATCTACATCTAAAGTACTGGAGCATGTTGTTTGGACTATCAACACCTGATCAGAACCCTGTAGAGGTAATGTAGAGTCCGATATTAGAGGCCCATTACCGGTAGTAGTGGTTGCAGCCAATTCTCCACCTTTGCAGCCCTCTAAATAAAAGTTACCCCCAGGACTTGATGCCAAAATGTTATCAATTTCCCAATCAAAATCAAGGTCAATGTCTGGGTCCTCAGTCCAATGCACTGCATCAATCCCACACAATGAAAGTGATGGTATTGGAACCACTGTTTTAGGGGCTAACAATTTTAAAGGGGCTAACACTCTGCTGGTGCAAGGCTCAACTCACCCAAAGAGCAAAAAACTCTGCTGCTGCAAGGCTGAACTAAGTTAAAGGGCCTAAAACTCTGCTGGTAAAAGGCTGAAGTCACCTAAAGGGCCTTAATTTCTGCTGGTAGCTCAGCTTATGGGCCTCTAACTCAATTTGGAAGGGCTCACGTTAAGGGCCAGAAAAGTGAATTTTTGAAGGTCTTACCACATCACACACACACACATCCACAATGACAGTTAAGGGTGGGTACTGTTGAATTTCCCATTGCCTATTCCATCTGTGGTTGTCATGGGCAACATGATTTAAAGGGGTGCTTGGTAATGTTTCTGTAGCGTACAATTTGGGTTTCTGTCCATCCAATTGGGGAGGAAAGAAGGTTTCCAGGTATTTTCCCACTTTCATAGAGGTTTTTTTAAGTGTGGAAAGTGTGTAGTTGATAGGCTGTGATGGTGGGGTAAAACTGTGACTTGGGCTTGTTAGATGCCCCCAGACATGCTTCCCCTGCAGTCCCATTTGCATTCCAGAGGTGTTGGCATCATTTCCTGAGGTGTCATAGTGGACTTGGTGACCCTCCTGAGTCGAATTTTGGGTTCATCTTTCATATTTTTATATCCTGATAATACCTTCAACCAACGACTTTCTCCTGATTGCCAGCTTCCAGGAGAAATTAATTTAGCAGATAGAATATATCTTAACCCTGTTTAAAAGATTTAGGTTGCACTGATCAACACAAAAAGATCATCAGCAAAGGTAATATGTCTGTTTTATGGAGTTCGATGTGCTGATTCCAAAAATATGCTTAATTTTGCTCTATCACATAAAGTTTCTGAGATGGAAGCATTTTTGTTATTATGTTATATTATATATATTATATAGGGACAACCCTGAAAAATCTATCGACAACAGTCTAATGTCAAGCACTTTTAATTTCTGTTCCTATTTTGGTTTCTAATTTGCATGTGAAATTATTTTGGTTCAATAAAAACTGTTTTGTAAGGTCTAGAGATGAGCGAACAGTGTTCTATCGAACACATGTTCGATCGGATATCAGGGTGTTCGCCATGTTCGAATCGAATCGAACACCACGTGGTAAAGTGCGCCAAAATTCGATTCCCCTCCCACCTTCCCTGGCGCCTTTTTTGCACCAATAACAGCGCAGGGGAGGTGGGACAGGAACTACGACACTGGGGGCATTGAAAAAAATTGGAAAAAGTCATTGGCTGCCGAAATCAGGTGACCTCCATTTTAGACGAATAGTGGATTTCAAATCCGGGTCATATGAGAATGTGAACTTTGTGACTATGAGACAGGGATAGCTGTACAGGCAGGGATAGCTAGGGATAACCTTTATTTAGGGGGGAATGTTATTAAAAATAACTTTTTGGGGCTCTATCGGGTGTGTAATTGTGATTTTTGTGAGATAAACTTTTTCCCATAGGGATGCATTGGCCAGCGCTGATTGGCCGAATTCCGTACTCTGGCCAATCAGTGCTGGCCAATGCATTCTATTAGCTTGATGAAGCAGAGTGTGCACAAGGGTTCAAGCGCACCCTCGGCTCTGATGTAGCAGAGCCGAGGCTGCACAAGGGTTCAAGCGCACCCTCGGCTCTGATGTAGGAGAGCCGAGGGTGCACTTGAACCCTTGTGCACCCTCAGCTCTGCTACATCAGAGCCGAGGGTGCGCTTGAACCCTTGTGCACACTCTGCTTCATCAAGCTAATAGAATGCATTGGCCAGCGCTGATTGGCCAATGTATTCTATTAGCCTGATGAAGTAGAGCTGAATGTGTGTGCTAAGCACACACATTCAGCTCTACTTCATCGGGCTAATAGAATGCATTGGCCAGCGCTGATTGGCCAGAGTACGGAACTCGACCAATCAGCGCTGGCTCTGCTGGAGGAGGCGGAGTCTAAGATCGCTCCACACCAGTCTCCATTCAGGTCCGACCTTAGACTCCGCCTCCTCCGGCAGAGCCAGCGCTGATTGGCCGAATTCCGTACTCTGGCCAATCAGCACTGGCTAATGCATTGTATTGGCTTGATGAAGCAGTGCTGAATGTGTGTGCTTAGCACACACATTCAGCTCTACTTCATCGGGCTAATAGAATGCATTGGCCAGCGCTGATTGGCCGAATTCCGTACTCTGGCCAATCAGCACTGGCTAATGCATTGTATTGGCTTGATGAAGCAGTGCTGAATGTGTGTGCTTAGCACACACATTCAGCTCTACTTCATCGGGCTAATAGAATGCATTGGCCAATCAGCGCTGGCCAATGCATTCTATTAGCGTGAACTGAGTTTGCACAGGGGTTCTAGTGCACCCTCGGCTCTGCTACATCAGATTGCTACATCTGATGTAGCAGTGCCGAGTGTGCATCAGATGTGTAGTTGAGCAAAACTGACTCAGCACTGCTAAGTCTGCATTCGCATAGGAATGCATTGGCCAGCCTTCGGCCAATCAGCGCTGGCTCTGCCGGAGGAGGCGGAGTCTAAGGTCGGACCTGAATGGAGACTGGTGTGGAGCTATCTTAGACTCCGCCTCCTCCAGCAGAGCCAGCGCTGATTGGTCGAGTTCCGTACTCTGGCCAATCAGCACTGGCTAATGCATTGTATTGGCTTGATGAAGCAGTGCTGAATGTGTGTGCTTAGCACACACATTCAGCTCTACTTCATCGGGCTAATAGAATGCATTGGCCAATCAGCGCTGGCCAATGCATTCTATTAGCGTGAACTGAGTTTGCACAGGGGTTCTAGTGCACCCTCGGCTCTGCTACATCAGATTGCTACATCTGATGTAGCAGTGCCGAGTGTGCATCAGATGTGTAGTTGAGCAAAACTGACTCAGCACTGCTAAGTCTGCATTCGCATAGGAATGCATTGGCCAGCCTTCGGCCAATCAGCGCTGGCTCTGCCGGAGGAGGCGGAGTCTAAGGTCGGACCTGAATGGAGACTGGTGTGGAGCTATCTTAGACTCCGCCTCCTCCAGCAGAGCCAGCGCTGATTGGTCGAGTTCCGTACTCTGGCCAATCAGCACTGGCCAATGCATTTCTATGGGGAAAAGTTAGCTTGCGAAAATCGCAAACTGACAGGGATTTCCATGAAATAAAGTGACTTTTATGCCCCCAGACATGCTTCCCCTGCTGTCCCAGTGTCATTCCAGGGTGTTGGTATCATTTCCTGGGGTGTCATAGTGGACTTGGTGACCCTCCAGACACGAATTTGGGTTTCCCCCTTAACGAGTTTATGTTCCCCATAGACTATAATGGGGTTCGAAACCCATTCGAACACTCGAACAGTGAGCGGCTGTTCGAATCGAATTTCGAACCTCGAACATTTTAGTGTTCGCTCATCTCTAGTAAGGTCAAACATTTTTTTCTGATATGTAGATTACTGTTTTCTTAATGTCGCCAGTACGGTATATTTCCTACATCTTATACTAATGATGCTGTTGTGTGGAAACTATACATGCTACAGAAAAACTATATACATTTTTTAAATGAGAAACAAAAAGTTGATTCAGAAAAGTACAAAGTTACCTGCGATGATTACAAAAAATATTTTTTTGTAGACCGGTGGCATGGTAAATCTCATCTACAACCCTCCACCCAGATAATCTTGCTGGGGGTTCTGTTGAATTTCAACTTTTAAATATCCTTTCTTTCAGAAGAGAAAAAAAAAAATGTCCTCATGAGGATTCTAAATTTTTACAAAAAGAAATATTGCTCAATAAGTGACATCTTTCCTCTAGCGGCTAAACCCAAAAAATCTAAGCAGAGGTGTACCTGTCACCTCAAACAGTCATAATTACAGATACAAACAGTATGGATTGGAGTGCAATTACAGGAAGCAGATATCTTCAGGGTCTATGGCAATGATGGCGAACCTTTTAGAGACTGAGTTTCCAAACTGCAAACAAAATCCACTAGATTATCGCAAAGTGCCAATAAGGCAATTTAACCTTAAAGGGATTCTACCATTAAAACCCTTTTTTTTGTACATAAGATGTCAGAATAGCCTTTAGAAAGGCTATTTGTCTCTTACCTTTAGATGTGATCTCCGCCACGCCGTTCATTAGAAATACCGGTTTTTACCGGTATGCAAATTAGTTCTCTCGCAGCGATGGGGGCGGGCCCAACGCTGGAAATGCGATGGGGCGTCCCCACTGCTGCTCGAAAACAGGCTCCAGCGACGCCTCTATCTTCTGCTGGATCCTCCCCTTCTTTCTTCATCTTTCTTCGGTGTCACCTCTGACACCTGCGCAGTTGGCTCTGCCAGTGAGACACTAGTAGAGCCGACTGCGCATGCCCGCGGCCATAGTTCCGACGCCGCAATTGCGCCCATGTGCAGTCAGCTATACTAGTATCTCACTGGCAGAGCCAACTGCGCAGGCGTCAGAGGTGACACCGAAGAAAGAAGGGGAGGATCAGTAATATCAGTAACTCCGTAATGTCAAAGAGTGGTGTCAGGCAGGGGGTGTGATCAGCGCTGCACCTCCCATGGGGCGACCTGAAGCGACCGCTTCAGGCGGCGCTATGCCAGGGCCCCGGGGAGGGCGGCATTTTTCCTCCTAAGCCAGACTGGCTTAGTGTCACTGAGCGGTGGATTGGGGAGGCCGCTGGAGCAGCGCTGCTCCAGCGGCCTCCCCTCACAATCAGGCAGAGTGCTCTCTGCCTGCTAGCGCAGCTCCGCCACGCCCCCTTCGTTCCGCCCCGCCCCTCCTTCCGGGGGGGCAGCTTTCTTTAGTCCGCCTCGGGCGGCGAAACATGCAGGTTCACCCCTGGGTGTGATTCAGAGCTCCAGTCAGAGGCAGCCAGTGTCAGAGCGCACACCCCCTTGTCTGCTCCTGCCTGATGCCTCCTTCCTGACAGTACAGAGACTAAATAGCATATCACACACCAAAAGTAACAGCACTGATTACCATACTCAGAAAAAGTGGGGGCTAGAGAAAAAAAACCATATGTGCCAGAAACAGTGGAGCAGCACCTATTAAATGATGTAAAGAACTGGACTTTTTGGAGGTAGTGAAAGGTCCTCTTTAATTGTGCCTTTTTATAAAGGCCACTCTTCCTTTTGCTGTGAATCATCTTCTGAAAGATTCTCCCAGGTTGACGACTCAGACAAAGTTTAGTGTGAACCTGGGCTATTCTGAACCTGGCCAGAAGGGTTAGGAAATGGACAATTGATTTCAAAATACAAGTTTTCATTCCATTACTATATAATTCCTATCTATCCAAGATTCAATTGAATACGGTGATGCTTGCTTCACCACTGTGCCCATGTGCATTCCGGCCTCGGGAGCTGTAGGCATGATGTAATGATGTCACTCACATTGCAAATAAAGCTCCCTGAAGCCTCTGGGTTCAGAGACTGCTGAAAGAGCACCAGGGGAGTGAGGAGAGGTGAGTATCAGTGTTTTTTCATGTTAAACTTTGGGGTGATGGAGGAGGAGACATTAAACTGGGTGGGCAGATGGAGGGGGATATTACATTGGGTGCAGCTGGAGGGGGACACTAAACTGTCGCAACTGGAGAACATTAATCAGTGGTGGTATCGGGGGGGGGGGGGGGCATTAAACTGGGGGCAGGAGGAGGTGGACATTAATATCCCCTTCCACCTGTCTCTAGTTTAATGTCACCCTTCAGGTGCCCCATAGTCTAAATTCCCCCTCTAATTTCCCCTAGTTTAAACCTCCATGACTCACTCAAAATGCTCCCATTCATTTCAATGGGCTCCAGGAGAGGGACTTTATACTGTGGGGACAATTGGAGGGGAACATTATAATGTAGTGATGTAATGTAGAGGAATTCTCTTCCTTTTTTGTCTGCGGACATTTTCACTGTGGTCTAGCTGCAACGGGATGCCAATGCAGAGCATCAGCATTCCGTCGCGGCATCCTGTACCTAATTAGGCCTGGATGAACGGGCCTAATCAGGAGAGAGTCTCGAGCCACAGACCCCACAGGCGGAATCTGCGGAAAGATCGAGCAGGATGGCGGATTCTGGGAGGAATCTACTCCAGATTCGGGGATGAAATCCGCCCCCAAATGCACAACAAATTCCTCTGTGTGAACACGCCGTTAGGGTATGTTCACGTAGAGTAGTGGTTCTCAACCTTGACCCCGCAATACAGTTCCTCATGTTGCGGTGACCCCAAACCAAAAAATAATTTTGGTGGCTACTTCATAACTGTAATTTTGCTGCAATTATGATTTGGAATGAAAATACCTGATATGCATTATGTATTCTCATTGCTACAAATCAAACATAATTTAAACATAGGCATACCTCCCAACTTTTGAAGATCAGAAAGAGGGACAAAATATGTGGCGTGCTGTGCGCACCGCAGCAAATTCAGCTCCGCCCATTTTTATGTTGACTCCGCTTCTCATTTTTCATGTGCTCCCACACAGTATAATCCTCCTACAGTCACCCGTAAATGATATGTCCCCCCTCCATCTCTCCCCCAGTTTCATATACACCCTTCATCTGCCCCCAGTTTCATGTCCCCCCCCTACATCTCGTTCCCCAGTTTCATGTTCCCCCATCTCTGCCCCAGTTTCATGTCCCCCCGTCTCTGCCCCAGTGTCATGCCGTTCTCCTCCCCCCTTTATCTGCCCCAGTGTCATGCCATTCTCCCCCCCTTCATCTGCCCCAGTGTCATGCCATTCTCCCCCCTTCATATGATACGACCCAGTGTCATGCTGTTCTCTTCCCTTCATCTGCCCCAGTGTCATGCCGTTCTCCCCTCCCCTTCATCTGCCCCAGTGTCATGCCGTCCCCCCCCTTCATCTGCCCCAGTGTCATACCGTTCCCCCCCATTCATCTGCCCCAGTGTCATGCCATTCTCCCCCCCTTCATCTGCCCCAGTGTCATGCTGTTCCCCCCCTTCATCTGCCCCAGTGCTATGGCATTCTCCCCCCCCTTCATCTGCCCCAGTGTCATGCCATTCTCCCCCATTCATCTGCCCCAGTGTCATGCCATTCTCCCCCCCTTCATCTGCCCCAGTGTCATGCTGTTCCCCCCTTCATCTGCCCCAGTGCTATGGCATTCCCCCCCCCATTCATCTGCCCCAGTGTCATGCCATTCTCCCCCCCTTCATCTGCCCCAGTGTCATGCCATTCTCCCCCCTTTCATCTGCCCCAGTGTCATGCCGTCCCCCCCCCCCCTTCATCTGCCCCAGTGTCATTAGAAGGATTTCCTCAAAATCCGCCTGCAAAAAAGGCACCCATTGACTTCAATGGGAGCCGCTCGTTTTTGTTTTTTTTTCTCTGGCTATTAGCAGAAAAAAAACAAGCGACATGACCTATCTGAGCAGCGGCATTTGCGAGGACATACTAAAAACAATGAAGAAAAAGAATGAACATTATTACCAATCGGGACAGATTTATAATAAAGATTTCATAAGTTTTATAAGTTTAAAAGACCTGGAATGACCAGGTTATATCTGTAGTCTATAGTGGAATGAACACATGTTCCATAGAAACAGATGTATAATACTTTTCCTGTGCTAGATAGATCAGGAATGAACAGGATATGTCTGGAGGGGGATATTACATTGGGTGCAGCTGGAGGGGGACACTAAACTGTTGCAACTGAACATTAATCAGTGGTGGTATTATACATTTGTTTCTATGGAATATACGCTCATTCCACTGTAGACTACAGATATATCCTGTTCATTCCAAGTCTATCTAGCACAGGAAAAGTATTATACATCTCTTTCTATGAAATATGTGTTCATTCCACTATAAACTAGAGATATATCCTGTTCATTCCTGGTCTATCTAGCACAGGAAAAGTATTGTACATCTGTTTTTATGGAATATGTGTTCATTCCACTATAGACTACAGATATATCTTATTCATTTCTGTTCTATCTAGCACAGGAAAAATATCTGTTTCTATGGAATAAGTGTTCATTTCATTATACACTATAGATATATTCTGTTTATTCCAGGTCTATCTAGCACAGGGAAAGTATTATACATCTACACTCATTCAATTATAGACTACAGATATAAGCTGTTCATTCCTGCTCTATTAAACATAGAAAGCTCATGAAATCGTTATTTTACATCTTTCCCCGTTGGTAATATTCATTCTTTTTCTTTATTCTTTTTCTTCATTCTTTTTAGTATGTCCCGCGTTTGCGGCTCAAGACATGTTCCTGTTTAGGCTCACTCATTCAGACCTAATCAGGAGTGGAATGACGATGCATTGCACTGCATCAGTTTACACAGCGGAAACCATTTTCTGCCATGTGAACATACCCTTAGTGTAAGTTCACTAAGGCAGGAAAGTGGAAAGTGGAGCGCACTTGCCGGCAGATGACGCACTCAAAATGCTCCCATTCATTTCAATGGGAGTTAGGAGCGTATACGCCGCGTTATATTGCGGCCGCAAAATAACGCCGCATATATGATCCCGGCTCCCACTGAAATCAATGGGAGCGTATACGGCCCTCAAAGTCTCACACGCCGTATATGTGCCACATCACGCGGCACGTTACTCCGTGTGAACTTACCCTTAGGGTGACTGCAGGAGCATTTTACTGTGTGGAGGTACAGAGAAATGGATGGGAATGGGCGGAGCTGACGTAGAGATAGGTGGAGCTAATATTTACCTGTACTGCATATCCTGTCCCTGTCTTTTGAAAGTTGGGAGGTATACAACAGGCATGACCAAATGGCATAGATGTCCTTTTGGGAAAGCTCAACTAACTGAATTCATAAGTGGGTGAGGAGAGATACTTTGTAAGGATGGGAATATGCTCCTGAATAAACTGACTGGATTCTTCCCTACTACTGCACCAGTCTGTTACAGAAAGTCTCTATAGGAAATAGCTCACTAACACATAACAGGCTATTTTATCATCCTTATATTTTTCAAAATTCAGCATGCCCTCGGTAAAGCGGCCATCTTTGTGATAGCTTCTTATGCAATCTGACTCCGGAAAAATGGCCGCCAGTGTAGGTTCTCATAATCGCTAGTGACAGAATACTGGGAGGCTCACGTTCATTGTGCGGGACGTGCTTCCTCATTGGCGCTAGCCGTATGACGTCAGGCAGCTGCCGGTATACTGTAGTATAGCAGTCGTCCGAGCAACAGAGCGGAAGTTAGCCCGGGAAACGTGGGACGTAGGGAAAATGGTGAGGCCGTGTTGTTTGCTGTCAGGGAGATTAAAACGTGTTCCAAGGCTTTGGGCTATATCCGTCAGTCCGTGCGTGTTTCTGTGTTAGAGTCGGGTTATAGTGAGACATATCTCAGCTAAGCACGGGCTTTAGTTGTACACCATAGCAGTGTTATAGGTATCTCCACACAAGTGTAGCTTTCTTCAGTCTCCTGGATGAATAGACAGATGCTACACAATACATCAGTCATCCTCAGTGCCATTGGTTGTCAGTCTGTGGTAGAGGTCCCGCAGAGTGTATGTGCCACAGCTAAGAATCCCTTGCCTTTGTTACATGCTGCGCTGCATGCAGGTCCCCTAGATCAGGGCGGACATCCACATATGTCCATCCTTACTTTAGAAACTCAGTGAGCGCTGCATCATGACTGATGTAAGAAGCCATTACATTCACATTGCATCAGTTGCTTCAGTATCTTTTTTTTTTTTTTCTCCTTTAGTTGTTACAACTGATGTAAAAATGCAAAAGTTACATTAAAGAGAACTTCCTCATGAATATGCGGTTTTATAGACCGGCTTTCCTAATATATGCCCCGGGGCTGGAGGTATCGGTGCCACTAATTTCAACACCAATATCTCCCCACTGTCAGAAGGGCAGACCACAGCTGGGCGTAAGGAATGCCCCCTTTGACAGCCATGGCTGAGTACAGTCGAGGGGTCGTTCCTTACTACTGCCCAGGGATGACATTAAGCTATGAGGAACGCCCTTCTTACAGTAGGGAGTATTGGTGTTGGAAAACTCTGCAGGTAGCGTTTTTCCTTCTGGCTAAGCCACTGATCTGGAAAACAATGGAATCTGTACTGAAATCCATTTCCCTCCAGCTTGTATGTACCATGATGGAGGGAAACTGGTAGCTGGGCTATACATATGTGACCGCACCCTTACAGGCACCCTGGGAGCAAGTGGTATTCCTGGACAGGAGGTGGGTCTGTGTGCAGTGCAGCATGTAATATAGACATCACTGGGTGTGGGGGGCCTTTATGTTACATGTGATGGCACTGTTGGGGCCATTACATAACTGTTGTAAGTAATTTATACGTGATCGCTACTTTTGGGGTAATTGGTTAAGACTTTTTCTCATTAGGGGGTACTTCACTTGAAAAAATTTAGAAACACTGCTGTATACCTTGTAATCTTGTAGGGATGTAAAAATGCCATTGATTGTGAGGCGGCAGTATTGTATCATACTGAGCAAAGAAAATGTATGTAGTGTTAATAATTCTGTTAAAAATAATTATGTAGCGCCAAGATAAAAGGGCATGTGCCATGCCTGCTCACGCTCAGAACAATTGTATGACAGGCCCACTGCCAATTTTGTTGTGGGAAATGTGCAGTGAATTCACTTGATTTTTCCCACAGCAACAAATGCCGAATATTGTGTTATCATTGCGGGTATATTGCAGTGCAAAGAGTGGAACCCTGAAATGTAAACTGAATATGCTAGAGATAGATATGGTAACCCTAACCACCAGTCAGTTTACGCTGCAGGGTTATCTTGTGTAGCATGTACATGAATTTTACTTCTGATGTACAATGCAGCTGGATTGTTATGTATGCCACATGTACAGAATTGGGAAAAATATGTGCCAGTCACCCAACCAGTGTCTGTGCTACCAGGGTTAAAAGAGTTCAAGAAGAGTTTTTTTTTTAAGAAAAAAACAAGTAGGTCATCATTAATGAGAGCCAAATTATAAAATGTAGGGCTTCCTAAAAAGACCTCCCCAGAAGCCAGCATATCAATCCTGCACAAAGGTTAAAGAGGAGCTTTTGTGTCCTCGGGCACATGAGGTTTTATGTACCGCTAGAAAGCAGACAGTGCGCTGAATTCAGCACTCTCTTTGCTTTCCGTTATGTCTCCCCAGGCTGGAGATATAGGTCCTGTTACCGATCTCTGCCCACTGTCATAAGGGCATTCCTGACAGTCTAGCTGGGCTGTGAGGAACGCTCCCCTGACAGTACTGTGTGTAGCTCTGTAGTGTCAGAGGGGGTATTCCTTACCGCCCAGCGATGATTCTGAGCTGTGAAGAACGCCCCCCTCCCCATGGATGAGTACAGTCGGGAGGGCGGTTCTTCACAGTTTAGGGGGCGTTCACACTACCGTCTGTGTCCGACACGTAGTGTCCGCTCCTAGTGTCCGCTCAAAATCTGGCAAGGACATTAGGAGCGGACACTAGCTGTGTCCGTGACACTTGTCATTTATTTAAATGCGATCGGGTGCGTTCTTTTGCACTCCGTGCCCTTCCTTCACTGTCCGCATGTAAAGATGTCCGACTTTTCAAGCGGACAGAAAAAACCTACGTCGGGTTTTTCTGTCCGCTTTTACAAAAAAAACGCTAAAAGCGTACGAAGGTCAAAAAAACGTTTCCTAATTAGGAAGCGTTTTTTTCCGGTACCAAAATAAGCCGCACGTTATTTACATGCAAACTAACCCTAACATTTCTTTTCATTTCAACATAACTTAGCCTCATTTCATAGAGCATGTGATTCTGGACCAAAATAGAATAATTTAGCACTTGCAGTATTTTAATTACAGATGTGGCTTTTTTCTGACTGAAAAAACTCTCTAAGGGTATGTTCACACAGCGGAAACCTTTTCCGCCTTTTGAACTCGGGATGCTGATGCAAGGCACCGGCATCCTGTCACGGCATCCCACTCCCGAAAGAATGGGCCTAATTGGAAGTGAGTCTCGTGCCGCGGCTGTCTCAGCTGCGGAATCCACGCGAAGAAGGGGCATGTCGCTTCTTTTTCCCGCTAGCGGGAAAAAAAAGCGAGCGAATCCCATTCAAATGAATGGGAGACTTTTTTGCAGGCAGGTTTTGAGGTGGATTCCGCGACAAAATCCCCCTGCAAAAAAACTCTGTGTGAACAGACCCTAAAGTTCCTGACACTAGGTGTCAGCTAATTTCCTAGGTACCTGTCTCAGAGCCAAATGTAAAATGTGCTGAAGTCATAATGGGGATATTAGCAGCAGAATAACTGTTGTTAGACCATGTATGAAGACTGCCCATCAAGACCCGCACATATCTTAACTTTTCATGAAAACTTGGGTACCCTTTATAGCAAGTGGTCAGGAATTTCCTTTGTATTTTTTTTCATATCTTCATATGTATAACAACCCTTCCTTTTTTTATTTATTTTCTTCAGCTACCTTTATCTTTACTAAAGACTGCCCAAAACCACCCTATGGTAAGTTCTCATCAAGATTTGCATAGTATTGTTCAATACTTTTTGAGAAATATTAGTGTTCCTCAGAATATAAAACAGCTTCTCATCAATTATTAATACAGGTGAATGTAAGAATCTTATAGTATATATTTTTCAGAGTATGCCTTGTACTCCCGTTTCAGAAGTACAAGACATAAAAGTAAAAAATTCAATTGCGTATGAATAGGAGGTGTGGCATGCAAAAAAAAATCAGAGTCCTAAATGAATGGTTCATTAATGGTAAAATGTTCAATTAACTTTGATTGGGGTCATATTTGCCCAGCTGTAGCTGTCATAGACTGTTCTTAAGGAACCCTGTTGCCAAGACCATATTATTTTGTTTTTGTTTCGCAAAGTATTATTCTGTATGTGCACATGTGACTGCCTAGTGGTTGTGTTGTACGTTACTGCCTTTTAAGGGATTTTCTAGCATGTTGCATAGAAATGCATGTTGTATGGAAATTGTAATCCTAAACCAAGGTGAGCACTTCTCAGGCATACATCTGCATATGCAGAATTGGCTTTCGTTTGCCTTTCAACAAAATCAATTTAAAGAGATCATATCTTTCAAACCTTTTTTTTTTTTTTTTTTTTTTTTCTAACACGTTGGAATAGCCTTAAGAAAGACTATTCGTCTCCTACCTTTCGTTGTCTTCTCTGCGCCACCATTTGCCTAAAATCCCGTTTTTTGTCGGTATGTAAATGAGTTATTTCGCAGCACTGGGGGCGGGCCCCAGTGCTCAAACAGCACTGCAGGCGGCCCCAATGCTGCGAGAGAACTCTTCAGCGCCGCTTACATCTTCTTCCGGTGGTGTCTTCTAAATTCTAGGCCTAGGGCAAACCGACTGTGCATGCCCGCCAGCCACGAGAAAATGGCCGCTTACAACACTATGTAAGCGGCCATTTTTCTTGTGGCCGCGAGCATGCGCGGTTGGCTTTACCTGAGGCCTAGAAGTTAGATGACACGGCGAAGACCTCGTTCCAGACGAAGATGGAGGCGGCGCTGGAGAGTTCTCTCGCAGCATTGGGGCTGCCGGGATTTTAGGCGAACAGCGGTGCGGAGAAGACAACGAAAGGTACGAGACGAATAGCCTTTCTTAAGGCTGTTCCGATGTGTTAGTTAGAAAAAAAAGGATTTGAAAGATAGGATCCCTTTAAATTGTTCCAGCTATTTTAATTCTGATAGCCTTAAAAAAAACAGCCATATATATGTATAAATAGTGTGGGCTGCAGTGTTAGTGTCAGACATTATACATTTATATTGTAGGTCAGCTTCCTAAAGGTTCTCAGTCCTTGCAAGGAAACATTGTTTTCCAGATAATCCCCTTTATGGTTGATGATATACTTGATCACTGTGGTTGAAATTCTCCCCAGTTCTTATCTTAAAATATGAAGCAGAAACAGGAAATCCTATAATGAAATGAAGCTTTCATTTGGTTGGTTATGTTTTCTGCGCTTCGCAATAATTTGGCAGTCTCTGTTAAATCTGAGCTGTAAAGATCATTGCGTACTAAACATTTGTTTCCCTTCAAATTAGTTGGTTGAATTAAAGAATGGTGAAACCTACAATGGGCACTTGGTGAGCTGTGACAACTGGATGAACATTAATCTTCGTGAAGTCATTTGCACGTCAAGGGTATGTTCTGTTCCTGCTGACAATTCATATCACCTTCAACTTTCCCTCCACTCTTTTCTACACTGTGTAATAGTAATATTTTTAATTTATGTAGCATCTACATTTTTCACAAAACTTTACAAATCAGAGGACATATGCTTAGATCTTTTATTCCTCTGTAATGTCTAATTTTATCGTTTCAAGCAAGGTCCTGTGCACAAGAACTTACAACCTATATAGAATAAAGGAGTGACAATCTCTCCTAAAAACAAGATTGTACAGTAATACATTCCTGAAAATTGTAGCACAAGAAAATTCTTTAAAATAGAGATGGGAGGGATATCAGAGGATGTTAGTCTTCAATCATTGGCAGGAAAGAGAAGGGTGGGTGGTAAAAAGAGATGAGAGGGGAGCTGTAAGGAGGTACAGAACTGTGGATAACTTTGTGAGTGAGAAGTTTAAGTTGTATTTCTATGATGGATGGGCAGCCAGTGCAGTGGAGTCATATGTGTAGCATTTGGGCTGAAAGATGAATTTATCAGTTGCATTCAGGATAGATTGTGGACAATGAAGTGCTCTAATTCATCATACACTTTAATAGGGACTTACAGAGATTAAATCAAGAATAAATTGGGGCCACACGGTGGCTCAGTGGTTAGCACTGCAGCCTTGCAGCGCTGGAGTCCTGGTGTTCAAATCCCGCCAAGGGCAAAAAAACCCATCTGCAAGGAGTTTGTATGTTCTCCCCGTGTTTGCATGGATTTCCATCCCATATTCCAAAAAGACATACTGATAGGGAAAAATGTACATTGTGAGCTCTATGTGGGGCTCACAATCTACATTAAAAAAAAAAAAAATCAAGAATAAATCAGGACAACTGTAAGGTTTGGAATATTTCTATGTTAACTGCTTGAAGACAGTCCTTTTAGTACATACATCTGGGTGGAGGCTGTTCCAGGATGTAACTGTATAAGTATATCCTTGAAGAAATAGCAGCAGAACAAGATTGTGTAGCTGTAGGAACGAGGAGCAGATTGTCAGTGACAGTATATTACCATCCCAGCCTTCCTAATTAGAGATGAGCGAGTAGTATTCAATCGAATACCACCCCTGCATAGATATTGGTGTAAAAAAGTGTCAGTGAAGATGGGAGGTGCATCGAATTTTTACTGCGTTTATCACGTGGTATTCGACCTATTACACCAATAACTATGCAGGGGAGGTATTTGATTGAATACTACTCGCTCATCTCCATTTCCTAATCCATGTATATATAATTCTCAGTGTGCCCTGTGTGTACAGCCGGAGAACCCACCATTTAAGTAATATTTAAAAAAAAAGACACTAGTATCCCCATGTTACATGTTCTAGACCTGCCCCTTGCGGCACAAAACAATTTGTCACCTAAGTAAAAGTTTCTCTTGCATAGAAGAGAAACTTCTTAAAAATATTTTAGAAACACTATGTGCTATTTAGAAAAAAAAAATAAAAAAATAACATTTCTATGGCCCCGTACACACGTCTGTAGTTTTTACTGATCAGTGTCTGGATAGTTCTTTAGGAGCTATACACAAATTATGGAGCAGGGCCTATTCTTGTCCATATTTGCAGCCCAAAATCAAAGATGCAAGTGTAAGGGAAAAATGTTATGGTCTACAAAACTGTATGCTCTAAAAAATCTAAAAATCTTTCTGATTATAAACCAGGGAGAATGACCTGGCTATGAAGTGGTTAAGAAAAGGATATACTTCAGGTGATGGTTTTTGAGGTGCAAGTGTTCGAAAATAGGATGTGAAAGAAACGTCTAAATCAGGGGTCTCAAACTCGCGGGCCGCATGCGGCCCCCCGAACAGTTTTGTGCGGCCCGCACAAGCCTAGGGACGCCGGATCCAAGTTGAATCCGGACGTTTCACCATTTTGCCCACAGGCAGTTCTATATACTGCCGGAAAGCTGACAGTGCGCTGAGTTCAGCACACTGTCGGCTTTCCCGATGTGGGCCCAGTGTGAAGAGCTTACGGTCCCGATACTGTAGCTCTTCTATGGTCAGAAGGGCGTCTCTGACACTCAGTCAGAGACGTCCTTCTTCACAGCACAGCCAATCGCGCTGTGCTCTGAGAGCCGGGAGGAACGCCCCCTCCCTCTGCTCGCAGTACTCGTCCATAGACGAGCATTATCAGGGAGGGAGGGGGCGTTCCTCCCGGCTCTCACAGCACAGCGCGATTGGCTGTGCTGTGAAGAAGGACGTCTCTGACTGAGTGTCAGAGACGCTCTTCTGACCATAGAAGAGCTACGGTACCGGACCGTAAGCTCTTCACACTGGGCCCACATCGGGAAAGCCGACAGTGCGCTGAACTCAGCGCACTGTCAGCTTTCCGGCAGTATATAGAACTGCCTGTGGGCAAAATGGTGGAAGGTCCTCTTTAAACATTGAGGTGGAATGAAGGGGCTCATGACACTGGGGGCAGACGAAGGGAGGGGGGAGAACGGCATGACACTGGGGCAGAAATGGAGGGACATGAATCTGGGGGCAGAGATGGGGGGGGACATGAAACTGGGGGCAGAAATGGAGGGACATGAATCTGGGGGCAGAGATGGGGGGACATGAATCTGGGGGCAGAGATGGGGGGACATGAATCTGGGAGAGAGATGGGGGGACATGAATCTGGGGGCAGAGATGGGGGGACATGAATCTGGGGGCAGAGATGGGGGGGACATGAATCTGGGGGCAGAGATGGGGGGGACATGAATCTGGGGGCAGAGATGGGGGGACGTGAATCTGGGGGCAGAGATGGGGGGGACGTGAATCTGGGGGCAGAGATGGGGGGGACGTGAATCTGGGGGCAGAGATGGGGGGGACGTGAATCTGGGGGCAGAGATGGGGGGGACGTGAATCTGGGGGCAGAGATGGGGGGGACGTGAATCTGGGGGCAGAGATGGGGGGGACGTGAATCTGGGGGCAGAGATGGGGGGGACGTGAATCTGGGGGCAGAGATGGGGGGGACGTGAATCTGGGGGCAGAGATGGGGGGGACGTGAATCTGGGGGCAGAGATGGGGGGGACGTGAATCTGGGGGCAGAGATGGGGGGGACGTGAATCTGGGGGCAGAGATGGGGGGGACGTGAATCTGGGGGCAGAGATGGGGGGGACGTGAATCTGGGGGCAGAGATGGGGGGGACGTGAATCTGGGGGCAGAGATGGGGGGGACGTGAATCTGGGGGCAGAGATGGGGGGGACGTGAATCTGGGGGCAGAGATGGGGGGGACGTGAATCTGGGGGCAGAGATGGGGGGGACGTGAATCTGGGGGCAGAGATGGGGGGGACGTGAATCTGGGGGCAGAGATGGGGGGGACGTGAATCTGGGGGCAGAGATGGGGGGGACGTGAATCTGGGGGCAGAGATGGGGGGGACGTGAATCTGGGGGCAGAGATGGGGGGGACGTGAATCTGGGGGCAGAGATGGGGGGGACGTGAATCTGGGGGCAGAGATGGGGGGGACGTGAATCTGGGGGCAGAGATGGGGGGGACGTGAATCTGGGGGCAGAGATGGGGGGGACGTGAATCTGGGGGCAGAGATGGGGGGGACGTGAATCTGGGGGCAGAGATGGGGGGGACGTGAATCTGGGGGCAGAGATGGGGGGGACGTGAATCTGGGGGCAGAGATGGGGGGGACGTGAATCTGGGGGCAGAGATGGGGGGGACGTGAATCTGGGGGCAGAGATGGGGGGGACGTGAATCTGGGGGCAGAGATGGGGGGGACGTGAATCTGGGGGCAGAGATGGGGGGGACGTGAATCTGGGGGCAGAGATGGGGGGGACGTGAATCTGGGGGCAGAGATGGGGGGGACGTGAATCTGGGGGCAGAGATGGGGGGGACGTGAATCTGGGGGCAGAGATGGGGGGGACGTGAATCTGGGGGCAGAGATGGGGGGGACGTGAATCTGGGGGCAGAGATGGGGGGGACGTGAATCTGGGGGCAGAGATGGGGGGGACGTGAATCTGGGGGCAGAGATGGGGGGGACGTGAATCTGGGGGCAGAGATGGGGGGGACGTGAATCTGGGGGCAGAGATGGGGGGGACGTGAATCTGGGGGCAGAGATGGGGGGGACGTGAATCTGGGGGCAGAGATGGGGGGGACGTGAATCTGGGGGCAGAGATGGGGGGGACGTGAATCTGGGGCAGAGATGGGGGGGACGTGAATCTGGGGGCAGAGATGGGGGGGACGTGAATCTGGGGGCAGAGATGGGGGGGGACGTGAATCTGGGGGCAGAGATGGGGGGGACGTGAATCTGGGGGCAGAGATGGGGGGGACGTGAATCTGGGGGCAGAGATGGGGGGGACGTGAATCTGGGGGCAGAGATGGGGGGGACGTGAATCTGGGGGCAGAGATGGGGGGGACGTGAATCTGGGGGCAGAGATGGGGGGGACGTGAATCTGGGGGCAGAGATGGGGGGGACGTGAATCTGGGGGCAGAGATGGGGGGGACGTGAATCTGGGGGCAGAGATGGGGGGGACGTGAATCTGGGGGCAGAGATGGGGGGGACGTGAATCTGGGGGCAGAGATGGGGGGGACGTGAATCTGGGGGCAGAGATGGGGGGGACGTGAATCTGGGGGCAGAGATGGGGGGGACGTGAATCTGGGGGCAGAGATGGGGGGGACGTGAATCTGGGGGCAGAGATGGGGGGGACGTGAATCTGGGGGCAGAGATGGGGGGGACGTGAATCTGGGGGCAGAGATGGGGGGGACGTGAATCTGGGGGCAGAGATGGGGGGGACGTGAATCTGGGGGCAGAGATGGGGGGGACGTGAATCTGGGGGCAGAGATGGGGGGGACGTGAATCTGGGGGCAGAGATGGGGGGGACGTGAATCTGGGGGCAGAGATGGGGGGGACGTGAATCTGGGGGCAGAGATGGGGGGGACGTGAATCTGGGGGCAGAGATGGGGGGGACGTGAATCTGGGGGCAGAGATGGGGGGGACGTGAATCTGGGGGCAGAGATGGGGGGGACGTGAATCTGGGGGCAGAGATGGGGGGGACGTGAATCTGGGGGCAGAGATGGGGGGGACGTGAATCTGGGGGCAGAGATGGGGGGGACGTGAATCTGGGGGCAGAGATGGGGGGGACGTGAATCTGGGGGCAGAGATGGGGGGGACGTGAATCTGGGGGCAGAGATGGGGGGGACGTGAATCTGGGGGCAGAGATGGGGGGGACGTGAATCTGGGGGCAGAGATGGGGGGGACGTGAATCTGGGGGCAGAGATGGGGGGGACGTGAATCTGGGGGCAGAGATGGGGGGGACGTGAATCTGGGGGCAGAGATGGGGGGGACGTGAATCTGGGGGCAGAGATGGGGGGGACGTGAATCTGGGGGCAGAGATGGGGGGGACGTGAATCTGGGGGCAGAGATGGGGGGGACGTGAATCTGGGGGCAGAGATGGGGGGGACGTGAATCTGGGGGCAGAGATGGGGGGGACGTGAATCTGGGGGCAGAGATGGGGGGGACGTGAATCTGGGGGCAGAGATGGGGGGGACGTGAATCTGGGGGCAGAGATGGGGGGGACGTGAATCTGGGGGCAGAGATGGGGGGGACGTGAATCTGGGGGCAGAGATGGGGGGGACGTGAATCTGGGGGCAGAGATGGGGGGGACGTGAATCTGGGGGCAGAGATGGGGGGGACGTGAATCTGGGGGCAGAGATGGGGGGGACGTGAATCTGGGGGCAGAGATGGGGGGGACGTGAATCTGGGGGCAGAGATGGGGGGGACGTGAATCTGGGGGCAGAGATGGGGGGGGACGTGAATCTGGGGGCAGAGATGGGGGGGGACGTGAATCTGGGGGCAGAGATGGGGGGGGACGTGAATCTGGGGGCAGAGATGGGGGGGGACGTGAATCTGGGGGCAGAGATGGGGGGGGACGTGAATCTGGGGGCAGAGATGGGGGGGGACGTGAATCTGGGGGCAGAGATGGGGGGGGACGTGAATCTGGGGGCAGAGATGGGGGGGGACGTGAATCTGGGGGCAGAGATGGGGGGGGACGTGAATCTGGGGGCAGAGATGGGGGGGGACGTGAATCTGGGGGCAGAGATGGGGGGGGACGTGAATCTGGGGGCAGAGATGGGGGGGGACGTGAATCTGGGGGCAGAGATGGGGGGGGACGTGAATCTGGGGGCAGAGATGGGGGGGGACGTGAATCTGGGGGCAGAGATGGGGGGGGACGTGAATCTGGGGGCAGAGATGGGGGGGGACGTGAATCTGGGGGCAGAGATGGGGGGGGACGTGAATCTGGGGGCAGAGATGGGGGGGGACGTGAATCTGGGGGCAGAGATGGGGGGGGACGTGAATCTGGGGGCAGAGATGGGGGGGGACGTGAATCTGGGGGCAGAGATGGGGGGGGACGTGAATCTGGGGGCAGAGATGGGGGGGGACGTGAATCTGGGGGCAGAGATGGGGGGGGACGTGAATCTGGGGGCAGAGATGGGGGGGGACGTGAATCTGGGGGCAGAGATGGGGGGGGACGTGAATCTGGGGGCAGAGATGGGGGGGGACGTGAATCTGGGGGCAGAGATGGGGGGGGACGTGAATCTGGGGGCAGAGATGGGGGGGGACGTGAATCTGGGGGCAGAGATGGGGGGGGACGTGAATCTGGGGGCAGAGATGGGGGGGGACGTGAATCTGGGGGCAGAGATGGGGGGGGGACGTGAATCTGGGGGCAGAGATGGGGGGGGACGTGAATCTGGGGGCAGAGATGGGGGGGGACGTGAATCTGGGGGCAGAGATGGGGGGGGACGTGAATCTGGGGGCAGAGATGGGGGGGGACGTGAATCTGGGGGCAGAGATGGGGGGGGACGTGAATCTGGGGGCAGAGATGGGGGGGGGACGTGAATCTGGGGGCAGAGATGGGGGGGGACGTGAATCTGGGGGCAGAGATGGGGGGGGACGTGAATCTGGGGGCAGAGATGGGGGGGGACGTGAATCTGGGGGCAGAGATGGGGGGGGACGTGAATCTGGGGGCAGAGATGGGGGGGGACGTGAATCTGGGGGCAGAGATGGGGGGGGACGTGAATCTGGGGGCAGAGATGGGGGGGGACGTGAATCTGGGGGCAGAGATGGGGGGGGACGTGAATCTGGGGGCAGAGATGGGGGGGGACGTGAATCTGGGGGCAGAGATGGGGGGGGACGTGAATCTGGGGGCAGAGATGGGGGGGGACGTGAATCTGGGGGCAGAGATGGGGGGGGACGTGAATCTGGGGGCAGAGATGGGGGGGGACGTGAATCTGGGGGCAGAGATGGGGGGGGACGTGAATCTGGGGGCAGAGATGGGGGGGGACGTGAATCTGGGGGCAGAGATGGGGGGGACGTGAATCTGGGGGCAGAGATGGGGGGGGACGTGAATCTGGGGGCAGAGATGGGGGGGGACGTGAATCTGGGGGCAGAGATGGGGGGGGACGTGAATCTGGGGGCAGAGATGGGGGGGGACGTGAATCTGGGGGCAGAGATGGGGGGGGGACGTGAATCTGGGGGCAGAGATGGGGGGGACGTGAATCTGGGGGCAGAGATGGGGGGGGACGTGAATCTGGGGGCAGAGATGGGGGGGGACGTGAATCTGGGGGCAGAGATGGGGGGGGACGTGAATCTGGGGGCAGAGATGGGGGGGACGTGAATCTGGGGGCAGAGATGGGGGGGACGTGAATCTGGGGGCAGAGATGGGGGGGACGTGAATCTGGGGGCAGAGATGGGGGGGACGTGAATCTGGGGGCAGAGATGGGGGGGACGTGAATCTGGGGGCAGAGATGGGGGGGGACGTGAATCTGGGGGCAGAGATGGGGGGGGGACGTGAATCTGGGGGCAGAGATGGGGGGGACGTGAATCTGGGGGCAGAGATGGGGGGGACGTGAATCTGGGGGCAGAGATGGGGGGGACGTGAATCTGGGGGCAGAGATGGGGGGGACGTGAATCTGGGGGCAGAGATGGGGGGGACATATAGTTTACGGGTGACTGTAGGAGGATTATACAGTGTGGGGGCACATGAAAAATGAATGGGCGGAGTCAACATAAAAGTGGGTGGAGCTAAATTTGTCGCGGTGCGGCCTGCCGACTGGCTGGGATCTTACTCTGCGGCCCACATGCTGAGTTGAGTTTGAGACCCCTGGTCTAAATCAAACTACTACAAGGCAGTGGCTATGCTGCCTTGGACTTATGGTAGTACCACAGACTAAAATTTCAGTTTTACACTAGGTTCACACCAGTGTTCTTCTTTCCGTTCTGTGGTTTTCGTCTTCCGCATGCCAGAAGACGGAAACCACAGACCGGGTGTGGCGGTGAGCGTTTTATGGTCTCCGCCGCAAAACCGTTTTTTTTAATCCGGACACAGAGTACTGCATGTACAACTCTGTGTCCAGATTATAAAATCCGGTTTCGCGGCGGAGAGCATAAAACGCTCACCGCCGGACAGCTTTCTCACCCATTCAAATGAATGGGTGAGAGACTCCTGCAGGTTTCCGTCTCCTGCCTCTGTTTTATGCAGGAAACGGAAACCTGAAGTACGGAGTGCTGGCGCTGATGTGAACGAGCCCTTAGATAGGTTAGTAGACAGTGGAATACACATGGTGAGAATACCATGGAAGAGACGGCAGGCAATCACTAATGTCCTGTAGTAGTGCAGGGGTGATGTCACAGGTGAGGTATATAACAACCCCTGGGGACACACCAGCAACCCAGGACCACGTCTAACCAATCTCATCTCTGTACGGCTCAGAACCCTGGAAAAGGATCCAGGGAGTCCAGGCCTTCAGGAAAGCCTCATGAGCGTCACGAAGGGACGCCGTAAGGTCCTCCATGGATTGAATGTCCTCTACCTTATGGACCCAATGGCAAAGAGACGGGGGTTGGGGGACTTCCACAGGGCCGGAATGCAGGCTCTAGCAGCATTTATCAGATGTCGGATCGCAGATTTACGATAAGCCTTGCGGGGTATCCCAGAGAGATGCAAGAGAAAACGTGCCGGTGTATTAGAAAGCTGTTTGAAAAATCTAGGACGTCAGGCGGTGGACACCGTCCCAAAAATCCCGCAAAGCCGAGCAGCTCCAGAAGACATGAAGGAGTGTCCCCATGTAGTATTGCATTGTGAGGAGATGAAGTTGGTGAAATCAGAAAGATGAGGGGCAGAGTTTTGATCATGAAGTTGTAAAAAAACAAAACAATGTTAATGCCAAGATCCCACTTAGGAAAACGGCGGCTAAAAATGTACAGTGTTTTCATTCACTGTGTTATTCATTGAGCTTTTGCTTAATTTTGCTTCATTAAGAGCAGTTTTCAGGGTTATATGGTACATAGCCTAGGACAGAAGAGAGAAGAAATTGAGGACAGTGATGACAGTAGAGTGTCTGTGAGTGCCTTAGAAGTCTGATGATATAGATCGTCTGATAGGTGCCGTCACTTTGTGGTGTTTTGTTTTGTTTTTTTATCTAGTTCTGATCAGCCATTCCATATATCCTATCCTACTAATCCTATCCTATCCTACTAATATTATAAATGTGAAAGTTCGGTTTTGTGTTTTTGAATGTTTGTTCCTCAATCACGCGACAATGGCTGCATGCAATTACCTGACATTTGGCACATAATAGCTTGGACCCTGTAATGAAACATAGGCTACGTATTAAGCCGGTAAGCAGCCACCCCGCACAACCGCTAATGCCGAACTGCTGTTCCCGGTAGGCTGAAGGACCTGAGATGATGTCATCACAGGCCGTTCGACTGTTCTTCGACTGGATCGCGGCGCTATGTGGGTGGAGTTGAAGGGGACTAGGGGGAGGGGGGAAGCATGACTGTTGATTGGAGGGAGTGCGCCGGTGTATCACACGGGGCGGGGGTGGCTGTCGGAAATGCTAGTGAGTGTGTGTGTGTGTATATATATATATATATATATATATATATATATATATATATATATATATATATATATATATATATATATAAAATCGTTTCAGTGTTGATAATAACTAGGTTATACTAAGTGGGTGACAGATGATATATGCTGTTGGACTTTTCAGACCAGGTGATAGATGTGTTCCAAGAAGAGAACAATTCTTGGTAATAAAGGGAAGCAGGAGAGAGAAGAGTTAATTTGTAAGAAGTGAGTAAAGTAAGGGAGAAGTATTAATTTGTGAGAGGCTGAAAGAGGTAGTTAGTGATCGAAACTCATGTTAAAAACAATCTCAAAATCTCTTGGGTGAGTTAAAGAGGACCTTTCATCAGATCGGGCACATGCAGTTCTATATACTGCTGGAAAGCCGACAGTGCGCTGAATTCAGTGCACTATCGGCTTTCCCGATTTGTGCCTGGTGTAAAGCGCTATCGGTCCCAGTACCGTAGCGATTTACAGTCAGAAGGGCGTTTCTGACAGTTAGCCAGGGACGCCCTTCTGCCCAGCAGCGCCTATCACGCTGTACTGTGGAGCAGGGAGGAATTTTTTTTTTTTTTTTGCTTGACTCGAGTATAAGCCGAGGGGGGCTTTTTCAGCACAAAAGCTGTGTTGAAAAATTCGGCTTACACTCGAGTATATATGGTAATTGAAATATGTTGGGTTGGCCTGGACAGTCAATGATTATTACTAAACAAAAGTTCTGCACTTGGGAAAGGATGACACAAATACTGGTTAAAACTTGATTTGAAAAGGAGATCGGAACTCTAAAAACTAGTGGCAAGCAGTTGGTGTTTAAACCGTGGTATGATTTAAAAGGTTGTTTTGTAGTGCAGTATAATGGTGTGAATCTAAAAAAACTAAATTTAAAATGTGTGTCGTCTTGTAACAGGATGGTGACAAATTCTGGAGAATGCCTGAATGCTACATACGAGGCAGCACAATTAAGTATCTACGAATCCCAGATGAAATTATTGATATGGTGAAAGAGGAAGTGATGTCAAAAGGCAGAGGTCGTGGTGGAATGCAGCAGCAAAAGCAGATGAAAGGCAGAGGAGCTGGTGGAGCTGGGAGAGGTAATTTTTAACTTTTTTTTTTTTTTTCTTTTTAATAATTTTATTGTTCCAAAAAAGACTTATCATGGTGAGAAATTTGTACATATAAATTTCAGAACTATTTTTTTATTTTTATTTTTTATTTATTTGGTATCTGTAGATGTTGTAAATTGTCACATAACGGCCGTTAACCCTTTAGCGACACTTGACTTAATACTACGTCAAGAGTCGCATGGCAATGTATGGAGAGAGCTCAGGAGTTGAGCTTTCTTTCATACAGGGCGAATGCAGGCCGTATAATACAGCCAGCACCGGCCGCTAACAGCAGCAGCCGCTATTTTTTGCCGATCGCCGCCCTCCTGAACGTCACCACAGGTTGGCGATCGGTTGCTATGACAGCCGAAAGCCTATTGAAGGCTCCCAGGCTTGTCATAGCATTGGTTCTATTGCACGATGCCAGAGGCATCATCAAATAGAACTTCTGTCATCTTGCTATTCACTGCAATACTGTAGTATTGCAGTGAATAGTATGAGTGATCAGACTCCCTAGATTTCAAGGTATCTTGGGGGTTTAATCATAAATGTAAAAGAAGAAAAAAAAAGTTTTTAAAAGTATTTAAAAATTTAAAAAAATACAAGTTCAAATCCCCCCCTTTCCCTAGATCAGATATAAAAGTAAATAAAGAAAAGTAAAAATAAACATATTAGGTATCCCTGTGCTCCAAAATGCCCGAACTATCGAAATATTAAAGGGGTTGGCCACTTTCAGATGAATATTGTCAAACAAATGTACAATAAAAAGATATACTATTCTCCAATATACCATATATACTTGAGTATAAGCCGAGTTTTTCAGCACAGTTTTTGTGCTGAAAAAACTCCCCTCGGCTTATACTCGAGTCAAGCAAAAAAATAAAATAAAATAAAAAAAAAAAAAAATATATATATATATATATATATATATATATATAATATATATATATATATATATATATATATATATATAATTTTATTTTTTTTTGGGGGGGGGGAGGAGTCTATGACCAGCCGCAATAGTAATGTATAGAATCCCCCATAAAATAGGGGGGAAAAAAAGAAGCTCTCCTTTCCTTAGAATTCATATAAAAGTAGAAAATGACTGTGAAACACAAACACATTAGGTATACCTGTGTCTGAAATTGCCCGGTCTACTGAATATAGGGTATCTGCAGCGCTCCTGTTCTGTCGGGAAGGGGTTAATAGGAGCTCTGCAGATACACTATATTCAGCCAGGCTGAAATCCAAGTGGGGGGAAAAAAAAACAGTCCTCGAGCTTAGGGAAAGACAGACAACCAAAACACCCCCTCCCCTTTCCCAGCACCTACTGCACCCAAAAACTCCATTTTAATTTTTGAAAATTTCCAGTAGCTGCTGCATTTCCCCCCCTTGGCTTATACTCGAGTCAATAAGTTTTCCCAGTTTTTTTGTGGTAAAATTAGGGGCCTCGGCTTATATTCGGGTTGGCTTATACTCGAGTATATACAGTACTTTCTGTATCAATTCCTCACAGTTTTCTAGATGTCTGCTTGCTGTCATTCATTCTGTTACTCCTAGAGGATAAAACTTTGACCATGGTCATGTGATTTATGGTCTGTGGTCATGTGATGAGTTCACAGGTGCCGCTTGTTAGTCACAGCACAATAATCCGACATCTGCCTGGTAATCAGCTGTGTACCTGTGTGCTCATCACATGACCATGGTCAGACTTTTATCCTCTAGAGCAGTGGTTCTCAACCTTTCTAATGCCGTGACCCCGTAATACAGTTCCTCATGTTGCAGTGACCCCATTCAGTTTGGAACACGCGTCCATAACAGCGTGCGTTCCAGCTGAATAGTGCTGCTGCAGACAGTAGCGCGGCTTCTCAGTGGCTAAAGCCGTCGGAAATATGTATTTTCTGATGGCTTTAGGCATACCTCCGAACTTTTGAAGATTAGAAGGAGGGACAAAATATGCGGCGCGCGCAGCGGTGAATTTAGCTCTGCCCACTTTTATTTTGACTCCGCCCATTCTCATTCATTTTTCATGTGCTCCCACACAGTATAATCCTCCTACAGTCACCCGTACATTATATGTCCCCCCGCCATCTCTCCCCCAGTTTCATATAACCCCTTCATCTGCCCCCAGTTTCATGTCCCCCCATCTCTTCCCCCAGTTTCATGTTCCCCCATCTGTTCCCCAGTTTCATGTCCCTCCATCTCTGCCCCCAGTGTCATGCTGTACCCCCCCCCTTCATCTGCCCCTTCATTATGTTCCACCTTAATGTTTAAAAAAAAAAAGAAAACACACTCACCTTCCAACGCTCCCCCGCCACTCTCTACGCAGTCTCGCTCACTCATATAGTTGTAGGCGCGATGTGACGTCATCACATCGCGGCTACACATACAGAAGCCGCAGCACAGCGTTAAAGCAGGAGCTGGCTGTGTGTTCAACTCAACGGCGTCCTCCGGGTGCCGATCAGTTGAAACCGGGACATACCTCCCACCGACCTGGACGGTTGAGAACCACTGCTCTAGAAGTAACAATGAATGACAGCAAGCCAAAATCTAGAAAACCGTGAGGAGTTGATACAGAAAGTATATTGGAAAACTGTATATCTTTTTACTGTACATTTGTTTGTCAATATTCGACATTATAGAGCTTAAATGGCATATTCTGTACCAAAGCTACCTGTGCTGGTTGCTCAGGAATGGTGAGGGGTAGAGAAAATTTCCAACTGCGCTGGAATAAGTTGAGTGGCACCTATCAACCTTTTCCTTGTCAAAGACTGAGCTCTACGTCCTCCCAGGTTGGCACTTCTCTACCCGAGGATGTAGCTACAATGTACTTACTTCTAATGCCGATACCTCTGGACTTGTTTGGGCTGTGAAGACAATTTTAGATTCATACTTTTTGTTTATACTCTAACACAGAACATTTCTGTTGATGAGTCCCTTGTTAAATTCAAAGGGAGACTGCACCTTAAGCAGTTTATTCCATCCAAGAGGGCAAGGTTTGGAATAAAATTCTATAAAATGTGTGAAAGCTCCGCAGGTTACACATCAGCTTTCCGCATCTATGAAGGGAAGGATAGACGGCTAAATCCACCTAGATGTCTGCCTTATCTGGCAACAAGTGGACAAATTGTTTGGGAGTTGATTGGCCCATTTCTACAAAATGGCTATAAACTGTATGTGGACAACTACTACAGTAGTATACCCCTTTTTAAAGCTTTGGTACAACAGGGGCTTGTGGGACCATTCGGAAGAATCGCCAGGGATTTCCACAATCACTGGTTAATGAGAAATTCAAAAAAGGACAGTCAGGCGGTGTTTGCAGTGAAGAGCTACTTGCCCTAAAATACAAAGATCAAAAAGACATTTTCCTTCTCAGCTCAATCCACACTGATGCCACAACAACGGTTACAGAGCTCGGTTCCACAACCCCAAAGCAAAAACCAGTAGCAGTTATGGATTACAACAAACACATGGGGGGGGGGGTGGATTTGGCAGACCAGGTGCTACAGCCGTACCAGGTAAACAGAAAGTCATATACCTCGTACAAAAAAGTAATTGTTCATTTGTTTCAGGCGGCCACATATAATTCGTTTGTTTTATATAAAAAGGCAGGAAATTCAGACACTTTCCTTGATTACCAAGAAAAGGTAATTGAAAGTCTTATTTTTACAAGTACTTGCCCCCCACATTCACTTCAATCAGAAGAGGTCAAAAGACTGACAGAACGACATTTTATTGCAACAATTCCCCAAACAGAATCAAGAAGGAATCCTCAGAAAAAATGCCATGTATGTTGAAAAAGAGGAGTGAGGCGTGATACCCGCTATTATTGTTCAGATTGCCCGTCACAGCCCGGCTTGTGTATCAATCAATGACTGCTTTAAAATCTTCCACACAGAGCCATACTTTTAAATTGCTTGTGTTAAAAATGCTCACTATATACATTTCTTGAGAGGTATAGTTTAAAAAATGGGGTGACTACCACTTAAAATTTTAGACGTGCATGTCTTTTTTTGAAACTCAATAGGCACTAAAATAGCATATTTTTTTACTTTGCATATTCATTTTTGGGAAGCACTCGAGCTCAAAATACTAATTATACCCCTTGATAAATTCCTTGAGGGGTCTAGTTTCCAAAATGGGGTCATTTGGGGGGGTGGTTTCCACTGTTCTGGCACTTCAGGGGCTCTGCAAATGCGACATGGTGCCTGAAACAGATTCCAGCAAAATCTGCCCTCCAAAATGCCAATAGCACACCTTCCGTTCTGGACCCTACAGTATGCCTATACATCATTTTACATCCACTTGTAGGATATTTCTGTAGTTAGTAGATAATGGTTAACAAATTGTGGGGTGCATTTTCTCATTTAATCCCTTGTGGAACTGCAAAAATTGGGGTTAAAGCAAAATTTTGTGTTGAAAAATGTTGCTTTCCGTTTTAAAGGCCCAATTCTGTGAAACACATGAAAGGTAAAAGTGATGACTACACTCACCGGCCACTTTATTAGGTACACCTGTCCAACTGCTCGTTAACACTTAATTTCTAATCAGCCAATCACATGGCGGCAACTCAGTGCATTTAGGCATGTAGACATGGTCAAGACAGTCTCCTGCAGTTCAAACCGAGCATCAGTATGGGGAAGAAAGGTGATTTGAGTGCCTTTGAACATGGCATGGTTGTTGGTGCCAGAAGGGCTGGTCTGAGTATTTCAGAAACTGCTGATCTACTGGGATTTTCACGCACAACCATCTCTAGGGTTTACAGAGAATGGTCCGAAAAAGAAAAAACATCCAGTGAGCGGCAGTTCTGTGGGCGGAAATGCGTTGTGGATGCCAGAGGTCAGAGGAGAATGGCCAGACTGGTTCGAGCTGATAGAAAGGCAACAGTGACTCAAATAGCCACCCGTTACAACCAAGGTAGCCAGAAGAGCATCTCTGAACACACAGTACGTCGAACTTTGAGGCAGATGGGCTACAGCAGCAGAAGACCACACCGGGTGCCACTCCTTTCAGCTAAGAACAGGAAACTGAGGCTACAATTTGCACAAGCTCATCGAAATTGGACAATTGAAGATTGGAAAAACGTTGCCTGGTCTGATGAGTCTCGATTTCTGCTGCGACATTCGGATGGTAGGGTCAGAATTTGGCGTCAACAACATGAAAGCATGGATCCATCCTGCCTTGTATCAACGGTTCAGGCTGGTGGTGGTGGTGTCATGGTGTGGGGAATATTTTCTTGGCACTCTTTGGGCCCCTTGGTACCAATTGAGCATCGTTGCAACGCCAAAGTCTACCTGAGTATTGTTGCTGACCATGTCCATCCCTTTATGACCACAATGTACCCAACATCTGATGGCTACTTTCAGCAGGATAATGCGCCATGTCATAAAGCTGGAATCATCTCAGACTGGTTTCTTGAACATGACAATGAGTTCACTGTACTCCAATGGCCTCCACAGTCACCAGATCACAATCCAATAGAGCATCTTTGGGATGTGGTGGAACGGGAGATTCGCATCATGGATGTGCAGCCGACAAATCTGCGGCAACTGTGTGATGCCATCATGTCAATATGGACCAAAATCTCTGAGGAATGCTTCCAGCACCTTGTTGAATCTATGCCACGAAGAATTGAGGCAGTTCTGAAGGCAAAAGGGGGTCCAACCCGTTACTAGCATGGTGTACCTAATAAAGTGGCCGGTGAGTGTATATTCCTTGATACATTCCTTGAGAGGTCTAGTTGACAAAATGGGGTCACAATTTGGAGGTCTCTACTGTTTGGGCACCTTGAGGGCTCTGCAAATGGGACATGGTGCCTGATAATGATTCCAGCAAAATCTGGCCTCCAAAACCCAATTAGCGCTCTTTCTGTTCTGAGTGCTGCTATGTGCCCGTATATCAGTATACCAGAACATATGGGGTATTATCATGTTCAGGAGAAATTGTGTACTAATATGTGGGTTGCAATTTCTCCTTTAACCCCTTGTGATGATGATAAATTGGGGGCTAAAGTGACATTATATTAGAAAAAAAATAATTTTTAATGTTCATGTCTCAATGGTAAAAAAATCTGTGAAACATCCGTAGGGTCAAAGTTCTCACTATACTCCTGGATAAATTCCTTAAGGGGTCTAGTTTCGAAAATGGAGTCATTTGGAGGGTTTCCACTGTTCTGGCACTTTAGGGGCTCTGCAAATGTGACATAGTGCCTGAAACAGATTCCAGCAAAATCCCAATAGTGCTCCTTCTGTTCTGGACCCTACAGTGTGCCCATACATCATTTAACATTCTCGCATGGGATAATTTCATGCTTGGTAGAAATTGCTTAATAGAATGTAGAATGCATATTGTGAATGTGTAATTTCTAGGGCTAAATGAATATATTGGTGAAAAAAATGTAAAATTATTAATTTGACTTCTATTTTATTTTAATTGCCATGAAATGCTGAAAGGGTTAAGAAACTTCCTAAATGCAGTTGTGAATTCTTTCAGGAGTGAGGTTTTTAGAATGGGGTGATTTATGGGGGTTTCTATTAGAGAGGCCTTTCAAGACCCCTTCAGAATTGAACTGGTCCCTTGAAAAATGTGTTTTGGAAATATTCTTAAAAATTTGGAAAATTACTGCTTGACTTATAAGTCTTATAACATCTGGAAAAAAAAATGAAAGAGTGAAAAGTTTGATTGCCAACATAAAGCAGAGATATGGTAAATTAAATGTATGAAGTAATTTGGGTAGTATGACATTCTACATGAAAGGCATGCAATTTCAAAGTTTGTCTGCTTCCTGGCGTGCTAGCAGAAGTACTGTAAGTACTTCTGCAGTTTGAAATGTAAAGCATCGCCAGGCAGGAGTGTGGCAATGCTGCGGGCCCCGGCACCTGCCCGGGTGTCTGGATGCGGGGTCTGTAAGTGTAATGGCGCCACTCTGCAGAGTGGTTGCCACAGCAACCAGTAAGTTTAAAGTAAGCCTTGGGGCCGGTCCCTACAAGCCCCATTCCTTTAAAGTTTGCAGGCCGGCTCCTGCATGATGAGCTCGAATACATCCCTAGAATACATATAAGGGCGGGTTCATACCAGTGCCCAATCTCCGTTATGCAGGTTTCCGTTTTCCGTTAGAAGACGGAAACAGACATTCAGTGTCCGCTGGTGAGCACCCGTGAGCGTCTTCTGCTCTCCGTGGTGAAACCGTTTTTTTTTGTTTGTTTTTTTACCATCACAAAGTCCTGCATGTCCGACTGTGTCCAGTTACAAAAAAAAACCTGTTTCACTGTGAAGAGCAGTTTCTCGGGCAGGAAACGGAAACCTGCATAACCGAGAACGGGCGCTGGTGTGAACCTGCCCTCAAAGTAGAAAATGACTGTGAAACACATACACATTAGGTATCCCTGTGTTTGAAAGTGCCCGGTCTACTGAATATAGGGTATCTGCAGTGCTCCTATTCCGTCGGGAAGGGGTTAATAGGAGCACTGCAGGTACTCTATATTCAGCCAGGCTGAGTTCCAAATGGGGGGAAAACCCCCAGTCCTCAAGCTCAGGGAAGGGGCAGACAGACAACCAAAATATCCTCTTCGCCAGCATCTACTGCACCCAAAAATTCCAGCCATTTTAATTTTTGAAATCCCCCTCTCTCAGCTTATAATCGAGTCAATAAGTTTTCCCAGTTTTTTTGTGGTAAAATTAGGGGTCTCTGCTTATATTCTGGTCGGCTTATACTCAAGTATATATGGTATATCTTTTCAAATATTTTGTTTACCTCTCACTTCTTCCCAAAAAAAAATGATCAAAAAATCATACATACCAAAAATTGGTATCAATAAAAACTACAGCTTGCCTCTCAAAGAGCCCTTTAGTAAAATACAGGTGACCCCAGGCAAATCCTTTTAGTAAAACATAAAAACAATATATATATGCTATTGCCGTAATGCTATTGAGCCACTGGACAAAGTTGCCATAACATGTAATGCAGAGTGAATGCTGTAAAAGCAATATGCAAAAAAAAAACACGTTTTTTATCATACGGACCTCGCAAAATTGTTAATGAAAGGTAATCAAGACTAGATATATCCCCCCCACCCCCAAAGTACAACTGGTTATGCAGAGAATATTATGTTATTATTTTATGTTCTATTATATAATATAATGTATAAGATTATGTCGACATACTGTAGTCATGACAACAGAAAAATAAAAAAGTTAAAAATACTGGAAGGTGGAGTTGAAACTTAATGAGGACCTTTCACCATTTTGCACACAGGCAGTTCTATATACTGCCGGAAAGCTGACAGTGCGCTGAATTCAGCGCACTGTCGGCTTTCCCGATGTGGGCCCAGTGTGAAGAGCTTACGGTCCAGTACCGTAGCTCTTCTGTGGTCAGAAGGGCGTTTCTGACAGTCAGTCAGAGACGTCCTTCTTCACAGCACAGCCAATCGCGCTGTGCTGTGAGAGCCGGGAGGTACGCACCCTCCCTCCCTGATAATGCTCGTCAATGGACGAGTACTGCGAGAAACGCCCTTCTGACCATAGAAGAGCTACGGTACCGGACCGTAAGCTCTTCACACTGGGCACAGATCGGGAAAGCCGACAGTGCGCTGAACTCAGCGCACTGTCAGCTTTCCGGCAGTATATAGAACTGCCTGTGGGCAAAATGGTGAAAGGTCCTCTTTAAAGGAGTATTCCCATAACCCTTGTTCACCAACCTGCAGGCTCTGTGCTCTGTTCACTTCCTGGTTTTCTTGGCACATTGGTGGGCGGGTTTTCACTTGCTCTGCTATGTTTGCAGTCAGTAATGAGGGATTGGTTGTACATTCACTGACAGACTGATGATTGGTACTATCCCAAGAATACAAATCACTGAGGGGAAACTAATCCCGGATAGGTACAAATTTTTTTTATTAAAACTTCACCTTTATTGATATATTAATAAAAAAATAGAAAAAAGGTAAAAACAGATTATAATCCGGCCACCCAGGCGGTGGAATTGCTAGAGACTGCCTTTCGTCATTAAAGGGAGTGTGTGTCACCAGGAATCCAGCATATCAACCCAGCCCCACAGATAGGTAGGTTAGGGTCATTAGGTCAGTGCGTTTACCCATTGAATTGGTGCCTCTCTATCTATGAATATGCAAATGAGCTCTCAGGAGCAATGACAACACTGTTTATTGACAAAAACCGTGATCTTAGCAACGCAGGCACTAATTCTGAAGACCCTAACCGATCCGTGGGGTTGGGTTAATATGCTGGACTCTGGTAACAGACGCCCTTGAACTTAACAGTGAATGCATTCAATTTGTGGCTTTCAGTTGCTTTTTTGGGTTAATTGGGATATTTTAATATAACTCTAAATGTGATAAACCACTAGAAAGTTTTAGATAAAATTTAAGAGACTGCATGATCATCCCAGTGTTTTATTTTCTTACCTTTCTCTTTGCAGAGCCACTAGATGGCAATGCTTGCTCACATAGAGTACACCTATATAAAATAAGTTTTTCCATTTCTGGTTTGCTTCATCTGAGCTGAGGAAATTTATACCACATGCAATAAATTGGTGTTATGGCCATAACTAATTGTCACTTCTTATCTTGTAACCACGCTCGCTTTAGTCTAAAGCAGGGGTCCTCAAATTGTGGCCCGCGGGCCACATGCGGACCGCCAAGCACTTCTGTCTGGCCCCGCCGACAACGCCGGCAGGCGTGCATTTATAATGAAGCTCCTGGGGAGATCGGGCCAGGCCATGGAGCACACTTACCTATTGGAGGGCACCGCTGGCACGGATTAGGTTACAACAGGGCTATTTGAGAAACACTAAATTACGAGTCCTTAAAGTTGAATGTCCGAAATCTCCCTAACCGATTTCCTTTAAAAGTTGAATGATGTAATGTATAGTATGTAAATGTAATTTATGCCTTTGTATATTAATATATATATATATATTTTTTTTGTTATACCGTAGGTGTCTTTGGAGGACGAGGTAGAGGAATGCCAGGTGGGGGCCGCGGGGGTCAAGATAAAAAGCCTGGTCGACAAGCAGGAAAACAGTGAACTTTTATTGATGGTTATGCCTTATGTTTATTTTTTTTGCCAAGAGAATAATTTAACATCCGTTTTGGTAAACATCACATTATTGAAGTATGTGCTGAGTCTGAAGTGTCACATTTTCTAGCATGTTCAAAATAATCCCTAAACTTAATCAGAAAAGACTTAAACAACTGTCACACCATTAATTTTCCTTTAGCATTATCTGCCCCTTTGCTAGCAGTGAATACTAAATATTTAAAGTGATTGCCCTATCTACACCTCACTTCATTAAAACTTACAAGACTTGGAGGTCAATAAAGGATTATGTAAATGATATTTCTGGATATGGCTATAAACAATTACACTAGGTTCACACTAGCGTTTGGCTCTCTGTTCTTCGGGTCTGCTCTGGGGCCCTGAAAACAGAAACCTAACCCGCTTAAAAAGCGGTTACCTGCGGAAACCTGTGGACTTCATGGACTATAATGGGGTCCACTGGGTTTCCGTCGGAAAAATGCAGAGTGAAAAATCCTGCTTGCAAATTTCTGTATTGCTGTACTCTCCACACCAAAGGGGTTGTCCAAGGTCTGAAGGTAATTGATACTGATACTACAAGATCATCAGTATCACATTGATGATAGTACGACCCCTGCCAATCAGCTAGGTTGGTCACACTGGAGGCCGTATACTAGGTATGCAGTAAGAAGCAACCCTGCTTCTATTCAAGTGAATTAGGAGCAAGGCTGCAGTAGTAAGCTCCATCACTAAAGTGTATGGAGCCGAAGCTGTATACAGTGTACATCATTCTGTGCACTGTAGTGGTGGCGCTGGAGCCCCATTCCCATTCTCTTGTATAGGGGCAGGGTTGTTTACGGCTTACAGTGGCCACATCAGCTGATCAATGCAGGTTCCAGGTGTCTGACCCTGACTGATCTGAAACTGATCATCTATCCTAGGAATAGCTGATCAGTGTTAATTATCTTCAGGTCCTAGACAGCACCTTTAATGCTGTTATTCTAAATCTGAGGTCCTCTTAAAGTAGATTAGTTACTGAGAGCAAAAGACTAAATGCCAGAATCAAATGTATCATTTGATTCTCATTGTGTTCCAGATCAGTTTGGTCCTTCTATTTTTAAAATTTATCCACACATTCACTGGAATATGTAAAGTAGCGCTCATTCACAAAGAGGGCAGTAACGCTTTTATTTTATATTATAATTAGAAAAACAGAAGGCTAATTTATATATAATCTTTCAGTGGTCAGGTCTTTTCAACGGATGAACAAATTTTAAATATAAAAATGCCAAATTGGTCAGGGAATCAAATGATATATGGCATTTTGTATTTTGTGCTTGGTGACAAATGCTCTGCAAAGAGGACCTTCCATGTCCTCATAGTTGTACGGTATTATATACCACTAGAAAGCAGGTGGTGTGCTGAATTCAGCACACTGTTGTCTTTCCTGTTATGTGCCTCATTGCCGCTTATATCTCCCCTCTATCAAAAGGGAGCCTAGTATCAAAATTAAGAGCACTGATTTCTCCTGCACCTGCACACATGCCAGGAAATCCGACAGTGCGCTGAATTCAGCACACCTCCGGCTTTCTAGCAGTATATAATACCGTTCATCAATGAGGACATGAAAGGTTCTCTTTTACAAGGTTGTCCAGGATAAACATTTAGTTTTTAAATTAGGCCGAAGAAGGTGTAAAAGTAAAGGGAAAAAAATTGTCCCCGGATGCTCCGCTCCTGCTGCTTCACTGTCTTTGCCGGCGGTGACATCCCGTCCCCCTTTCCTTAGGTTGCTGATTCGCCTCTGCCAATCGGCAGCCTAAGGAAAGGACACAGGTAGTGACGTTCTGTGTCCTTTGTTGAGGTCGCAGAATGGCCTCAGTGGAGCTGCAGGACTGGACCGTGCTTGGGAGGCAGTGGATCACCTGGGGACAGGTATGTGTGTTTGTTTTTGGGGGGGGTTTTTGTTTTGTTTTTACACCTTCCCCATCCCAGTTGTCCTGGCTAATTTTTTTTAAAATTCAAGTATGACCATTTAGCAAAATCTGCTAGTTTTTGAATTAGTTAATTTCCCAGATTACATAGTATAATACAATGCAGACAAAAGAAGCAAGGTCTAATTTCACTGATTGGTACCAAAAGTTAAAAAAAAAAAACTGTCTTTTCATTTTCTGTTTCATAAATCCATCTTCTGGGAGAGTCAAAGTTCACTAAATAGATTCCCCAGCAAGAACATGCAAAGCACGTTTCTCTACTGGTGTCTAGTTAGGAATGTTCTAAACAAATAGAGGTTGCAGTTCCTCAACTGCATTGGCTATGTGCTCAAATATTTTGGTGTAGTCATGGCAACAGTTGGAGCTAATCGTTTTTTTTTTCTCCTTTAAAGAAAATGTCATTTTTATCCTTTAAAGGAGCATATGTTAAAGTTTTGTATGTCCCTGATTGCCAAGTACAACAGATTTATTTTTTTTTCAACATTTTTTTGGTAAGATGTTAAAAACTCCATATATTCACATACTTTGTTATACTTTATTGAAAATAGTATACAGCTAAATGTAGATAGCTGTTCAGACGTACATCATTTTGTTCAAAATCATATGTATCTGGTTAAAATTGTTATTTTTGTAATGCTGACGACCTGAATAAAGAGGTTAAATGCAGTTTTTGTAACATGATTAAAATGTGGTCATAAATTCCTTTAAAATTACAACATTACTATTTGATTATCTTGCACTAGGTTTGCATCTGCACTGCACTCCACTGTCCACTGTCAGAGAACCAGAACATCGAACGCACTGTCTGTTAAAACAGTGGATGCCATTCATGCTGGCGGACATCATTGTCTATGATTGGATTCGTCGAGTATCCGTTCTTTTAAACCAAAATTGCTGGGATAAAAAGTCAGACTTGCAGCATTTTGGTGATTTTTCATAAGCCACTGCAGCAGAGTCTCCAAATGCAGAACCCAGTCTAAGAAAGTAAAAAATTTTCTATTGTACTTTATTTAACCCCTTCCTGCTGTACCAGCTTCCCTGTACTGTGTCCTGGGAAGCTGGGGAAAAATTCTGAATGAAGAGGAAAACTGCGTTTGTGCAACTTTCTTACTGACTTTGTTTTTACAGCATTCATTTCGGGTTTTTTGCGTGTTTTTTTTTTTTGTTTGTTTGTTTTTTTTTGTTTGTTTTTTTTTGTATTTTAAACTCTTAAAAAGATCCAAAACGTTGCAAAAAAAAATTTGGGGAGTCACCAGATCCAGACATCCATGCGTTTGCTTTGTGGGAAAAATATTTTTATAGGTTTGTAGATTAGGTGTTTTCAGATGTGGGGGATGTATAATTTATTTGTTTTTTGTTTATTTCAAATCTAGGGAAAGTGATTTTAATTTTTAGGGGTTTTTTTTATAGCTTTTTTTAAAAAAAATATTTTTAAAAATATTTTTATTTTTCTAGCCTCCCTAGAGGCTAATCCTGAAGTCTTTTGATTGCATGTCCCATAAACTACAATACAACTGTATTACAGTCTAAGGGCTCGTTCACATCTGCGCCCAGTCTCCATTCTGCAGGTTTCCGTTTCCTGCACAAAACAGAGGCAGGAGACGGAAACCTGCAGGACTCTTTCATACCCATTCATTTGAATGGGTTTGAAAGCTGTCCGGCCATGAGCAGCGGTGAGCGTTTTATGCTCTCCGCCGCAAAACCGTTTTTTTTAAAATTGGACACAGAGTTGGACATGCAGTACACAGAAGACGGAAACCACAAAACGGACTGCCGAACGCTAGTGTGAACCTCGCGTTAGGGAGATCAATACTGATATTCCTATGACAGATCTGGGATTCTTCATTAGGCTACTGGCTGTCACAGAAACAGGACTACTTCCACAATGTAAAATATACGGTGCCAGTGTGTGTGTGTGTGTGTGTGGGGGGGGGGTTAGAACTTTGGGGGAACAAGTCAGAAAGGGGATGGCCTGTCATGGAAATTTATCTCCATTCCTATGGATAGGGGATTATTTCCCGATCGCTTGTGGACACAATTGCCAGGTCCCCCGAAACTCCATTTACTTCTATAGGGCTGCTGGGACTGTAATTTACAGCAGTGTTTGCAGCTCCATAGAAGTATATGGAGCGACAGCCACCCAAGCACACTGTGTCTCAAGCAATTGGACATTTATCCCCAATCCTGTGGATCCCTTAGAGGACCTATTATTATTTCCACCAAGTGATTCTGATACATAGTCACATGCCAATTCAAGAAAAAGAAAAATTACTACCAATTACTAGTGGGCAGGAGAGGAGAAGGACTAATCACCTCAACTGTTCGGCTTTGGCTTCCTTAAGACTTGTGTTTAGGGTGGATTAAAAGAGTTGCATATAAATCTGTAGTGCATATGGTAATGTGTCAAATCAAGAATTGTCACCAATGCTATTACACTGTGCCCACAAATGTCGCCAACAATCTCCACCCCAAAGTGTACATGTACAGTGAGCATCTACCCCCTCCTGCTCCTACGCTCACTTCCAGGTTAACTCACAGGACGGAGAATCAAGTCTCCTGGTGCCAGCAATGTTAATGACATGCTAAACAGCCACTATTTGCTTTACTTAGACTAACCAAATTATATTACATACTAGCTGTACCCGCGACTTCGTCTGCGGTGATTGTAGCAGTGGGTATATACAGGCGCGGGTAAGGTTTTCGTACTGTGTATAAGGTATGGGATATGAAATGTAACTTTGTATCTTGTTTTTGCTGTAATTCAGAGAATACGTGAGACTTTTGAGTTGGATGTAATTTGTATTTGAGCTGCTATACGGTGTTGTGAGAAACTTTACATAGTGACTTTGGGACAGAGGTATTTGAAGTTAACCCTTTCCCGCCAATGGCATTTTTTGATTTTGGTTTTTCGTTTTTGACTCCCCTCCTTCTAAACCCCATAACTTTTTTATTTCTCCGCTCCCAGAGCCATATGAGGTCTTAATTTTTCTGGGACAAATTTTTCTTCATGATGCCACCATTATTTATTCTATACAATGTACTGGGAAGCAGGGAAAAAATTCAGAATGGGGTGGTTTTGAAGAAAAAATGCATTTCTGCGACTTTCTTACGGGCTTTGGTTTTACGGTGTTCACTGTGCAACCAAATTGACATGTCCCCTGTATTCTGTGTTTCGTTACGATTCCGGAGATACCAAATTTATATGGTTTTATTTACATTTTGACCCCTTTAAAAAATCCAAAACTATGTTAATTTTTTTTTTGAAAAGTCGCCATATTCTGACAGGCGTAACATTTTTATACGTCCGTGTACGGGGATGCATAGGGCGTCTTTTTTTGCGGGACCGGGTGTACTTTGTAGTTCTACCATTTTCGGGAAATGTTATTGCTTTGATCACTTTTTATTCAAATTTTTATCACAATCAAAACAGTGAAAAAACGGCGGTTTGGCACTTTTGACCATTTTTCCCGCTACGGCATTTACCGAACAGGAAAAATATTTGTATAGCTTTGTAGAGTGGACGATTTCGGACATGGGGATACCTAACATGTATGTGTTTCACAGTTTTTAACTACTTTTATATGTGTTCTAGGGAAAGGGGGGTGATTTGAATTTTTAATCCTTTTTATTTGTTTTTATTTTTTTTTTTACTTTTTTTTAAACTTTTTTTTTTGCATTTATTAGACCGCCTAGGGGTATTGACATGGGTGGGCGGTGTCGCGGATTGTCAGAGCGGTGGGGTCGGCAAACATGGCTGCTCCGGAGCGTTATAGAGCGCCTCCTGGAGTATCGTTAAGGTGAGGGGCAAAGTGGTAAAGTATATGTATATGAGATTGTGTGGGGTTGCTGACCTCTGCTGTAGAGGGCAATATGAATTTTGTGTCTTGCTATGGTCCAAAGTGTGTGAGATTGCAGAGATGGTGGTGTGAGTTTGGGTTTTGTGGGGTTCCTGGCACAAACGTATGTGCGCTATTGTGACGAAAAGTAGCCTATTGCGCAATCGGGTGTATTAACTATGTTTGTGGAAAATTTCAGCCAAATCGGTGGAGCGGTTTTTGCGTGATTGAGGAACAAACATCCGAACATCCAAACACACACAAACTCACAAACCCACAAACTTTCACATTTATAATATTAATAGGATGATATGAAGATTCTTGCAATGCAGATTAAATTTAAAATGCATGCATAATTTTGTGTATATAATAAATATTATGTAGTTAATCCTCAACTGTTCAATCACTGATATAATTCAAAGAGGAGACTGACTGACAAATAAAGTAGTAGAGGGATGCAAAGATGGAGATGATGAATAGGTGTGATCGTAGGGTCCCAACCCAAAATTTCAGCAAAGATGGAACGTCACACGTCAGATGTGCAAAGTGTAGATTTTTATTGCGTAGAGCAAAACGTTTTTCGGTAATCAAGGGTACCTTCATCAGGCTCTTGGTACAAATCTAAACGGCAAAAAACATAGGGGTTATCCCAATAACTTCCGAAATGGCGAAAGGCGGTGCTCTCCGCTCTGAACGCCTGCAGGGTCCGCTGGGGGAATGAAAAGAAGGTTGGTGTCGGTAACGGCGCCTTCATTTGTTGCATAGCGTTTCACAGTGCTGCCTTTTCAAACCGGTTACCGGCACCAACCTTCTTTTCATTCCCCCAGCGGACCCTGTGGGCGTTCAGAGCGGAGAGCACCGCCTTTCGCCATTTCGGAAGTTATTGGGATAACCCCTATGTTTTTTGCCGTTTAGATTTGTACCAAGAGCCTGATGAAGGTACCCTTGATTACCGGAAAACGTTTTGCTCTACGCAATAAAAATCTACACTTTGCACATCTGACGTGTGACGTTCCATCTTGACTGACAAATCAAGTTACACTTAAACCATAATTGTCTATGCTTGACTATCGCTCCAGCAGCCTCTCCACATTACTGTGTGCTCTACCATACTTGGAGTGTGCTGGAGAGTTATATATCACTAAAGCTAAATTCACACTAGCGTTGGAGTCTCCGTAGGAGATTACGCCTAAAATTGTTGTAGAGAAAAGTTCTGCAAGGAGGAATTGGCAGAAACCGAGCAGACTTCCTCTTAATCTGTGGTTTCCGTGTTTCAGGTCCCCATGTGGATCCAATGGATGGGAACACGAATGCTAGTTTGAACTTGCCATAAGAAGCATTGTTCAGCACAGCGATGAGAATTTAGCAGCTGAGAGACAATATATCTCTTAGACCTGGTTCACATCTGCGTTCAGCCATTCAAAATCAGTATTTGAAATCTTCAAAAACTGATTTTAAACTGTCCGGATTAAAACTCATTGATTTCAGTGGGTTTTAAAAGTAATGCGGAGTTCCCACTTGAGCCGCTGTCCGCCCTTAGGGTTTCCGTTTTAATCACCAGAAATACTGCATAGGGGACGGCTTGCTAGCAGTCAGTTTAAAGGGATTCAATGATTAAAATGCAATCTTTTTCTCCCTAACACGTAGGAATTGCCTTAAGACAGGTTATTCTTCTCCTACCTTTAGATGTCTTCTCTGCGCTGCCATTAGGTACAAATCCTAATTTTCTTCTGTATGCAAATGAGTTCTCTTGCAGCATTGGGGGTGGTCCCCAGTGCTCAAACAGCACTGGGGGCGCCCCCAATGCTGCAAGAGAAATTTCCAGTCCAGTGGCGCCTCTATCTTCGGCTGGAACAGCTTCTCCCTGCGTCGTCTTCCGGCACTGGCATCAAACTTCAAGGCATGTGCAGTCGGCTCTACCGTCGGGCCTCAGGCTGAGCCGACTGCGAGTGCCCGCGGCCATTTTCTTGTGGCTGCTTACCCCAGCTTACTGCGTAAGCAGCCACAAGAAAATGGCCGCTTACACCATTTTACTGTGTAAGCGGCCACAGTAAAATTGCCGCTGGCATGCGCAAGGCACAATGCCAGAGCCGACTGCGCATGCTTAGAAGTTTGAAGCCAGCACCGGAAGAAGATGCAGGGAGAGGTCGTTCCAGGTGAAGATAGAGGCGGCGCTGAAGATTTCTCTTGTAACATCGGTGATGCCCTCAGTGCTGTTTGAGCGCTGGGGACCACCCCCAGTGCTGGGAGAAAACTCATTTGCATACAGAAGAAACAAAATTCAATGGTACCACACACTCTGGGTTATATGTGGTGCCAACAAAATAGGGTCCTTCGACCCATATAGACCATTTGTAGATAAATTTTGTTGCACACACCAGTTTTGGGTGAAAGGATAAGTGATTTATTTTACAACACAATCAACGCCATTGACACAATGCAAAGTATTGATATTGAACAACAGGCTAGATCAATTGAAATCTGACGTTTAGGTCGTTAGACCTTCATCAGAAGTGATCTAGTATGGACGTAGGAGCAGTTAGGTGTCAAGGTATCCTGAAAGTGATGATATAGCCCTCCGAGTCCTTATCTCAACATCACTCATAGGACATGAAGAGACAGCCTACATCGACAGAAGATCTGTGGTTTTTTTCTCCAGGAGCCAACCTCCACTGCTGAGTTCCTTCAAAAATGATTCCTAAAAGAAGTGATGCTGTTTTGAAGGTAATGGATGGTTACATCGTATATTGATTTTATTTAGATTTCTCATTTGATCATTTCCTTGTATTAACCTAATATATAAACACTTCTATTTTTGGAAGCATTCTTACTTTTGCAAAAAAATGAGGTGTATAATAAAAAAAAATAAAATGCTGCATAGTACTGAATTCCTCCAGGAACCCCTCTCAGAAAAAAACGGGCCAGAGTAATCATTATGTAATTAAATATCACATACTATCTCCCAACACTAAGATTAAAGGGAAATCATACCATAAATAAAAATCTCCAAATCCCAGATCAAACATCAAGGTTGAGTCACAGTCGTAAAGGGACTCCAATTCATATACTCTTAGGGCTCGTTCACGCGCCACAACGTGCGGCGCGTTTACTCCGTGTGAACGAGCCCTAAGACAGCTGGGGTGAACAAGAACCAAGATGCACATTTCACCCGAACTTGACTTCATTTACCACCTGAGGAAGCCAAGAGCTGGTGAAATACATGACCAGGTTCTTGTGCACCCTCAGCTTAGAAATGCCTGTTGGGGTCATCCTGTCTGTATAGGAGCTTTATTGTCTCTATCCCTGCTGTATCTCTTGGTATTTTGAGAATTGATCTGTAATCCATTTGGTTTAGGACATAGAATATTGTATAGTATTTTCTAGGAGTAGTGGGGCTGGGACAGCTGAAGCAATTTGCCCAGAGATTGTGCTATATACTTAGGCTTGGTTCACACATCAGTATGCCATCCGTCCGTTTGAATTCAGTTTAAAACAGACTGATGTACATACTGATTGTATACTGACACCTTTTTATGCTAATAGCAAACGCTGTCCATCCCCTAGAGCAGGCATGTCAAACTCAGAGTACCCCGAGGGCCACATGAGTAACAAGAGGTTGTTGCGAGGGCCGCACACAGCAGCTAATGTCACACATGTATTTTAACAGCATTCATGAAAACAAGATATGAAGTAGTAATATGTAACAGCAACTAATATATTTAGCAAAAATACAGCAATTAAAAACTAAACATTTATTTGTTATAATTTTTTTCAATCTTTTTTAGATGATAAGTGGTGATCAGCCAGCCTTGTTCTCTGAGATTTTGTTAGTTTCATAAAAGAAAATTATCTGTTTACATATACACCCTTCATCTGCCCCCAGTTTCATGTCCCCCCTCCATCTCTGCCCCCAGTTTCATGTCCCCCTCCATCTCTGCCCCCCAAATTCATGTCCCCTCCATCTCTGCCCCCCAGATTCATGTCCCCCCATCTCTGCCCCCCAAATTCATGTCCCCCATCTCTGCCCCCCAGATTCATGTCCCCCCATCTCTTCCCCCCAGATTCATGCCCCCCCCATCTCTGCCCCCATATTCATGTCCCCCCCATCTCTGCCCCCAGATTCATGTCCCCCATCTCTGCCCCCATATTCATGTCCCCCCTCCATCTCTGCCCCCAGATTCATGTCTCTCCATCTCTTCCCCCAGATTCATGTCCCCACATCTCTGCCCCCAGTGTCATGCCGTCCACTCCTTCATCTGCCCTCTGTTTCACGTTCCACCTCTATGTGCACACACATTAAAGAGGACCTTCTTCACAGCACAGCCAATCGCGCTGTGCTGTGAGAGCCGGGAGGAACGCCCCCTCCATCTGCTCGCAGTACTCGTCCATAGACGAGCATTATCAGGGATGGAGGGGGCGTTCCTCCCGGCTCTCACAGCACAGCGTGATTGGCTGTGCTGTGAAGAAGGACGTCTCTGACTGAGTGTCAGAAACGCCCTTCTGACCATAGAAGAGCTACGGTACTGGGACCGTAAGCTCTTCACACTGGGCCCACATCGGGAAAGCCGACAGTGCGCTGAACTCAGCGCACTGTCAGCTTTCCGGCAGTATATAGAACTGCCTTACCTTGTCCGACGACTTCGAGTCCTCGCTCCCCCGCCGCACTCTCTCTCTCGCGCTAACAGTCGTAGACGCGATGTGACGTCATCACGTCACATCACGTCTACACAGCAGCGTGTAGCCGCGTGAGTATTGCACCTCTGCGGCCCGCACAAAAGTTTCAAACTTTGTCTCTAAACTTTAGAGACAAAGTTTGAGACTTTTGTGCGGGCCGCAGATATGGCTGTAAAGGGGCGCATGCGGCCTGCGGGCCGCATGTTTGACATGCCTGCCCTAGAGGACAGATAAGGAGATTAAAAGTAGAAAATTGTGAACAGAGTAGAGATAAGGACATTTATTTAGCGTTTGCTATCAGCATAAAAAGGCGTCAGTATGTGCATCAGTCCATTTTAAAGTCTCAAACTGAATTCAAAAGGACAGATGGCATACTGATGTGTGAACCAAGCATTAGGCGCTAACCCTTCAAGTAAATAAACCTAATTCCATGGCTTGGCCTCAATGTACAATGTGCCTGTATTTCCTCCCTACAAAGCCTGGGCATGCTCGTGATGAGGTTTCAGATGGTCTGGAGATACCATGGAGAGCGATCTGCTGCCTGCATCTTTCAGCATGATTGGTTTGGCAATGGGTCAGTAATGGTTTGGTGTGGCATTTCTTTGCAGGGCTGCAAAGCCCTCCATGTGCTCGCCAGAGGTAGCCTGACTGCCATTAGGTACTGAGATGAGATCCTCAGACCCCTTGTGAGACCATATGCTGGTGCGGTTGGCCCTGCGTTCCTCCTAATGCAGGACAATGCCAGACTTCAGGTTGCTGGAGTGTGTCAGCAGTTCCTGCAAGATGAAGACATTGAAGATATGGACTGGCCCGCCCGTTCCCCAGACCTGAATCCAATTGAGCACATCTGGGACATCATGTCTCGCTCCAGCCACCAACGTCACGTTGCACAGGTCTGGGAGGAGATCCCTCAGAAGACCATCTGCAACCTCACCCTCATGCCCAGGCATTGTAGGGAGGTCATACAGGCACATGGATGTCACTCACACTACTGAGCCTCATTTTGATATGTTTTAAGGACATTACATCAAAGTTGGATCAGCATGTAGTGTGTTTTTCCACTTTAATTTGTTTTGGGGGGACCCCAAATCCAGGCCTCCATTTGTTAATAAATTTGATTTCCATTGATGATTTTTGTGTGATTTTGTTGTCATCACATTCGACTTTGTACAGAACAAAGTATTCAATGAGAATATTTCATTCATTCAGATCTAGGATCTGTTATTTGAGTGCTCCCTTTATTTTTTGAGCAGTATATACACTCACCGGCCACTTTATTAGGTACACCTGTCCAACTGCTCGTTAACACTTAATTTCTAATCAGCCAATCACATGACGGCAACTCAGTGCATTTAGGCATGTAGACATGGTCAAGACAATCTCCTGCAGTTCAAACCGAGCATCAGTATGGGGAAGAAAGGTGATTTGAGTGCCTTTGAACGTGGCATGGTTGTTGGTGCCAGAAGGGCTGGTCTGAGTATTTCAGAAACTGCTGATCTACTGGGATTTTCACGCAAAACCATCTCTAGGGTTTACAGAGAATGGTCCGAAAAAGAAAAAACATCCAGTGAGCGGCAGTTCTGTGGGCGGAAATGTGTTGTTGATGCCAGAGGTCAGAGAAGAATGGCCAGACTGGTTCGAGCTGATAGAAAGGCAACAGTGACTCAAATAGCCACCCGTTACAACCAAGGTAGCCAGAAGAGCATCTCTGAACGCACAGTACGTCGAACTTTGAGGCAGATGGGCTACAGCAGCAGAAGACCACACCGGGTGCCACTCCTTTCAGCTAAGAACAGGAAACTGAGGCTACAATTTGCACAAGCTCATCGAAATTGGACAATTGAAGATTGGAAAAACGTTGCCTGGTCTAATGAGTCTCGATTTCTGCTGCGACATTCGGATGGTAGGGTCAGAATTTGGCGTCAACAACATGAAAGCATGGATCCATCCTGCCTTGTATCAACGGTTCAGGCTGGTGGTGGTGGTGTCATGGTGTGGGGAATATTTTCTTGGCACTCTTTGGGCCCCTTGGTACCAATTGAGCATCGTTGCAACGCCAAAGCCTACCTGAGTATTGTTGCTGACCATGTCCATCCCTTTATGACCACAATGTACCCAACATCTGATGGCTACTTTCAGCAGGATAATGCGCCATGTCATAAAGCTGGAATCATCTCAGACTGGTTTCTTGAACATGACAATGAGTTCACTGTACTCCAATGGCCTCCACAGTCACCAGATCTCAATCCAATAGAGCATCTTTGGGATGTGGTGGAACGGGAGATTCGCATCATGGATGTGCAGCCGACAAATCTGCGGCAACTGTGTGATGCCATCATGTCAATATGGACCAAAATCTCTGAGGAATGCTTCCAGCACCTTGTTGAATCTATGCCACGAAGAATTGAGGCCGTTCTGAAGGCAAAAGGGGGTCCAACCCGTTACTAGCATGGTGTACCTAATAAAGTGGCCGGTGAGTGTGTATATATATATATATATATATATATATATATATATATATATATATATATATTTAGCTGTGTACGTATGTGGAATGTAAACTACTTGGAAACCTGAATGAGTGAACTTCTCTTGACTTCTCTCGCCTGTAAATACTTTAGTTCCAGTTTGCAGAGTCCGTAAAGAACACTCTGTAGTTCAGTTGTGCAACACTCCCCTTAGAAGACCTTTTCAAAAAATGGATGCCTCAGCTTTATAAAGTAGGAACCAGTTCACAAACATTTTACATTATGGAATCTCACCCTCTCGCTGCTTCTTTGATCACACAATAAACCAGGAAATTGCAACCACTCACAGCATAAAAAGAACAGTTGTGCATTACTAGACAAGCCATATTTGTTAACTCTTTTAATGTCCTTTTTTATACTGCAACCACAAAGGATTAGATTGATTTAGTATCTCTAGTTTAAGAGCTATAACTTATGCCAGTTTCGGGTTATAAAATTATTTCTTTTAATGAAGAAAGAAAGGAATGCTCAAGACCTGACCTCAATACCTCATCACACATCTTTTATTATTCTTATTTTGTTCTTATTAAAAAAAAAACATGGATATCAACATGTAGTTTGGAAATACACATTTACATTTGGTTTAACTGATTATTTTTTGTGGAGCTAAGATTAATTTTTTTTTTATTTACTGTTCTAAATGGATCCTTTAGATCAGATTTAATGTTTCTTAATGTAAACTATAATCAATTTATACTAGCTAGCATGGGGTGAATCTTCCCATTCTCCAACTATTGCCTCTTCAAATGGTATGAACTTTACCGGTCAGATTATTAGGTCTTAGTGTACTGAATAGTCACCCCCAGAACGATTACTGATTGATGGAAGTAGTCCTGATGATGCAGTAGTGTATTCAGGGATGGAGCCAAAGGTCATCATCAGGAGAGCACACAGCATATGACAGGCCAGAGAACAAGAGAGGAGATGCCCAAGGATCTGAATCAGGAGTAGGACAACGGTTATCAGTTGATAAATACCAAGAGTAAGGAAATAACTATATCCAGGAACAAGGTCAGGGTCAATTGAAGGTTAAGATTAGTTTCAGGAACTTAATAACTGGAGCCAGTCAAAAGGAAAGCCACAATCTGTAGGCAAGGCATGGCATACTGATTTCTGCCAACAGCTAGATATAGTCAGTCATAATAAGGGAAGCCAACAACACTGCAGCTGGTGTTAGAACTAGAACAACCAAGGCAGCAAAGTAAATCCATAAAGCATAACTTTTAATGTATCTAATAAAAGAATACTCTATTTATAGTCACATAAGTATATAAAGCTAAAAACATCATTCAAAAAACAAATATCGTATAGCAATAAATAATAAATGCATTGGTCTTGCTCATCTTATAGTGGACCTTCAGCGGAGATACGTCCAAAAGGGTTCATTAGCATAAACCAGGGTAAAAATCAGAGAACGTGGGATGGTAGAGATTTATTACATCCTATGCTGTGTTCTGATTGCCCTAAAAAGTGATTCCCGCCCTGACACAAAAGAAAAAAAATCTAATAGTCCCTACTAATATAGATGAGCAAATAGTTAAATATTCGATATTCAATTTGAATAGCCCCTCAATATTCGACTATTCGAACGAATATCGAATCCCATTATAGTCTATGGGAAAAAAATGTTTGTTTCGGGGAAACCACTATTCGACTAAGAAGGGTCACCAAGTCCACTATGTCACCTCAGCAAATGATGACAACACCTCTGGCATGCAACTGGGACAGCAAGGGAAGCATGCCTTGGGGGCATCTAACACGCCCAAGTTTCAGTTTTACCCCACTATCAACTAGACACGTTCCACACTCAAAAAACCTCTATGAAAGTGGAAAAATACCTGGAAACCTTCTTTCCTCCCCAATTGCATGGACAGAAACCCATATTTTAAGCTGAAGAAACATTAGCATTCTCTCATCACAATCCCTGACTTGATAGCTGCGTTAAGCAGGGTAACACACTGAACAAGACCAAGCGCCAGGAACAGGTGTTACAATGCCTAGCGGATAATGCTTACAGCTCCTTATCCACCAGCCAGTCAGCCACTACCTCAAGTCCTCTTTCTTGCCAATAGTCTGGTCCTCCTTCCTCCCAACATGCCCAATCTTCCCAGTACAGTCATTCCACACTTCCCCCCTCCCAGGAGATGTTTTCAGGTCCTTTAACTGTCCCTCACTCTGTCCAACCACTTCACCAATCCCAGGAGCTACCAGACGACTTTGTGTGTCCTAATGCCCAAACACTGGAGCATCCGCCATCTCCAGGTGATTTAGTTGTTGTGGACCAGCAACCCGCCCTCAGTGATGCCAGTGTTGGCGCTGCAGTCCAGACCACCAGCCAGGTCACCTCCACATCTGCCTCTGACACTTTGGGGTGTTCACCCTCATCCTCCCCTTTTCCTGCCACTGCTCCTTTTGCCTGCACCATCATGTGCCTCTTCCCAGCAACTCCCCATCTCCCAGGCCTTTCATCGCCCGCAGAAGTACAGCACAACCCACCCATACGCCCAAGCCTTCAACGGCCTCATCTTAAAACTGCTGGCCCAGGAGATGTTGCCGTCCCGGCTTGTGGAGACTCAGGCCTTCTGTGACCTGCTGGCAACTGCGGCACCTCACTATGCCATCGCTACTTCTCCCGGTGCGTCCACACCTTACACCAGGATGTGTCCCGTAATATCAGGTTTCGCGCTAAGTTCCACGCTTTGCACAAAGTTCCACTTGACCACCGAGGCATGGACAAGTGCATACAGCCATGGACGCTACATCTCAATCACGGCACATTGTCTGAATGTAGTTGAGGCTGGGACCAGGTCACAAACTGTGGCAGCCTGCCTTGTCTCCCTGACCAATATTCCTGACAGGAGTGCTGAAACACCACCCTCCTCCTCCTCCTCTGCTGCCGTTAAATCTATACCAGCTACCAGCTGGAAACGCTGCAACACTGGCATGGAGAGACGTCAGCAGACCGTGCTGAAGCTCATCAGCTTGGGGGACAGACAGCACACTGCCTACAAGGGGAGAAATGCCATCCTGAATGAGATGGCAATGTGGTTTTCGCCACTGCACCTGGGCCCAGGCATGTTTTCGTGTGTGATAATGGCCAGAACCTGGTAGTGGCTCTGGAGCTTGCCATCCTCCAACTCGGTCCATGCCTGGCCCACGTTTTCAACTTAGTGGTGCAACGGTCTTTAAAAACGTACCCCATGAATGGCAGACTTACAGTCCTATGAAAAAGTTTGGGCACCCCTATTAATCTTAATCATTTTTAGTTCTAAATATTTTGGTGTTTGCAACAGCCATTTCAGTTTGATATATCTAATAACTGATGGACACAGTAATATTTCAGGATTGAAATGAGGTTTATTGTACTAACAGAAAATGCGCAATATGCATTAAACCAAAATTTGACCGATGCAAAAGTATGGGCACCCTTATCATTTTATTGATTTGAATACTCCTAACTACTTTTTACTGACTTACTGAAGCACAAAATTGGTTTTGTAACCTCAGTGAGCTTTGAACTTCATAGCCAGGTGTATCCAATCATGAGAAAAGGTATTTAAGGTGGCCAATTGCAAGTTGATCTCCTATTTGAATCTCCTCTGAAGAGTGGCATCATGGGCTACTCAAAACAACTCTCAAATGATCTGAAAACAAAGATTGTTCAACATAGTTGTTCAGCGGAAGGATACAAAAAGCTGTCTCAGAGATTTAACCTGTCAGTTTCCACTGTGAGGAACATAGTAAGGAAATGGAAGACCACAGGGACAGTTCTTGTTAAGCCCAGAAGTGGCAGGCCAAGAAAAATATCAGAAAGGCAGAGAAGGAGAATGGTGAGAACAGTCAAGGACAATCCACAGACCACCTCCAAAGAGCTGCAGCATCATCTTGCTGCAGATGGTGTCACTGTGCATCGGTCAACTATACAGCGCACTTTGCACAAATAGAAGCTGTATGGGAGAGTGATGAGAAAGAAGCCGTTTCTGCACGTACGCCACAAATAGAGTTGCCTGAGGTATGAAAAAGCACATTTGGACAAGGCAGCTTCATTTTGGAAACAAAAATTGAGTTGTTTGGTTACAACAACACCACCAACATAGCCTGCAGGGCAGAGCTAGGCAGACTCCCCCTATGGCTCACCATACAGAAGAGGGCGCTAGCTTTCCAGGCACACATCCAGGTGAGCAAGCCTAACTCCTACCACCACCAAGCCTGGCTAAGCCACCTGAGCAAACCAGACATTCAACAACCAAACAGCAGCCAACCACCAAACCAAAACACCAACAGATGATAACCAAGGCCGAAATAAAGGCGACCACAGAGGCAAACAGAGAGCGGTACATTGAAGAATGGAGAAATGAAATAAATAACTCCAAGAAACTCACCGTGTACCAATCCCTACAAAGGGACTACACCATGGCCACCTACCTGGAGAGAATACGCCACCTCAAGCACAGACAGACCCTGAGCTGGTACAGACTGAGCGCCCACAACCTAGAGATAGAGACGGGGCGATACAGGCAGACGTACAAGCCACGGGAGAAGAGACTGTGCCAGCACTGTGACCAGAGGGCCCTAGAAGACGAGACCCACTTCCTGCTACACTGCACCAAATACTCAGCTGTGAGGGCCGTCTACTACCAAAGACTCTCCGCCCACATCCCAGACTTCATATCTGCAGACGAGAAGAAGAAACTCTACATCCTACTGGGAGAAGAAGAGGCCACTGTGGAGATCGCTGCCCAATACGTGTCCAGCTGTCACCAAACAAGAGGAAGATGAGACTCCATGGACTGTTATATTTATCCCAAAACACCCGCCCCACCCACCCCCACCTCCCCATATAGCAGCCACCAACGAAGAGGAAGATGAGACTCCACGGACTGTTATACCCCAAACCAACCGCCCTGCCCCACCCCACCTCCAACCCCCCCCATATAGCAGTCACCAACGAAGAGGAAGATGAGACTCCATGGACTGTTATAACCCAAACCCCCCCCCCCCATACCCACCACCCACCCAACCCAACTCCCCCCCCCACCCACCCACTTTACTAGCTTTGGCAATGCCAAATACCTATTCGGACGTGCCAATAAAGTATTTTTTGATTTGATTTGATTTGGTTATAAAAAAAGGCGTTATGCATGGCGTCCAAAAAGAAACAGCATTCCAAGAAAAACACATGCTACCCACTGTAAAATTTGGTGGAGGTTCCATCATGCTTTGGGGCTGTGTGGCCAATGCCGGCATCGGGAATCTTGTTAAAGTTGAGGGTCGCATGGATTCCACTCAGTATCAGCAGATTCTTGAGAATAATGTTCAAGAATCAGTGACGAAGTTGAAGTTACGCCGGGGATGGATATTTCAGCAAGACAATGATCCAAAACACCGCTCCAAATCAACTCAGGCATTCATGCAGAGGAACAATTACAATGTTCTGGAATGGCCATCCCAGTCCCCAGACCTGAATATCATTGAACATCTGTGGGATGATTTGAAGCGGGCTGTCCATGCTCGGCGACCATCTAACTTAACTGAACTTGAATTGTTTGTCCAAAATACCTTTATCCAGGATCCAGGAACTGATTAAAAGCTACAGGAAGCGACTAGAGGCTGTTATCTTTGCAAAAGGAGGATCTACTAAATATTAATGTCACTTTTCTGTTGAGGTGCCCATACTTTTGCACCGGTCAAATTTTGGTTTAATGCATATTGCGCATTTTCTGTTAGTACAATAAACCTCATTTCAATCCTGAAATATTACTGTGTCCATCAGTTATTAGATATATCAAACTGAAATGGCTGTTGCAAATATCAAAATATTTAGAACTAAAAATGATTAAGATTAATAGGGGTGCCCAAACTTTTTCATAGGACTGTATGTGAAATCCTATCCCATCCTTTCCACTGGACACTTTACAAACTCACTAGAACCTCTATGAAAGTGGATAAATAATCTGAATCCTTATTTCCTCTACAGTAATATGGACAGAAACATAACTTTAAACCGAAAGAAACATTAGCATGCGCTCATCACAATTCCTGATTTGACAGCTGCGTTAAGCAGGGTGCAGCGTACAACGCAGACCAGGCCTGAGCACCAGGAACAGGTGTTACAATGGCTAGTGGATAATGCTTCCAGCTGCTTTTCCACCAGCCAGCCAGCCACTACCTCCAGTTGTGTTCACACCCAAGAGTCTGCCCCTCCTTCCTCCCAACATGCCCAATCTTCTCAGCAGAGTTATCCCATCCTTGCCCCCTCCCAGGATCTATTTTTGGGTGCTTTTACTGTCTCTCCCTTTGTTGAACCACTTCCCGAATCCCAGGAGCTACCAGACGACTTTGTGTGTCCTGATACCCAAATACTGGAGCATCCGCCATTTCCTGCCAATTTGGTGGTTGTGGACCTGCAAGTGGCGTTTCTCGGCCTCAGTGATGGTGACGAGACACAGTTGCCATCAGGGCAAGCTGTGGTTATGTGCGGTTTGCAGTAGGAGGAGAGTGAGCAATTGGAAGAGGAGTTGGTGGATGACGAGGCCACCGACCGAACATGGACAGGGGTGATGTCTAGCTGGGAAAGCAGTGTAGATGTGGAGGCAAGCTAAGCAGGAAAAAAAGGTGGCTAGAGGCAGGGACAGGGGTGATGTCTAGGGGGAAAGCAGTGTAGATGTGGAGGTAAGCGCAGCAGCAATAAAGGTGGGTAGAGGCAAAGGCACGGACAGGGGTGATGTCTAGCAGGGAAAGCAGTGTAGATGTGGAGGCAAGCGCAGCAGCAAAAAATGTGGCTAGAGGTAGAGGTATGTCCAGAGGCACAGGACAGTCACTCATTCCTGTATACTGTCATACCAGAGCCAGCAAGGCCCAAGATTTTCCCTGTACTAGCTACTCACCCAAACTCAACCATGTTGGCCACCTTCCTCGATGTTGTGTAGATTTTGCAGCGTATGCGTGGAGGACAAACTGAGTGCATTTTGTACACTGTGCAACTCAAAACTAAATAGGGGTTCTGAGAAAAGCAACCTGAGCACCTCAGCCATGCGCCGTCATTTGTAAGGCAAGCACTGGGCTCAGAGAGCAAACACAGGACAATCGTTGGCCGGCGTTCCCGACACTGTGTCTTCCACTGTTTCCAGTGCTGGTGTTGCAGTCCAGACCACCAGCCTGGACACCTCCACATCTGCCTCTGACACTTTGGGGAGTTCACCCTCATCTGCCCCTTTTCCTACCTCTGCTCCTATTGCCTGCACCATCATGCGCCTCTTCCCAACAACTCCCCATCTCCCAGGCGTTTCATTGCAGGCAGAAGTACAGGGCAACCCACCCACATGCCCAAGCCTTCAACAGCCTCATCTCAAAACTGCTGGCCCTGGAAATGTTGGCGTTTATGCTAGTGGAGACTCAGGCCTTCCGTGACCTGATGGCAGCTGCGGCACCTCGCTATGCTGCCCCTAGCCGTCACTACTTCTCTTGGTGTGCTGTCCCAGACTTTGCGACAGCACGTGTCCCATAACATCAGTCGGTCCCTGAGTTCCGCGCTTTGCTCTAAGGTGCACTTGATTACCGACGCATGAACAAGTGCATTCGGACAGGGACGCTACATCTCACTCATGGCACGCTAGGTGAATGTAGTCAAGGCTGCGACCCTCTCACAAAACCTCCTCCTTCGCTGTAAATTGATCCCAGCTGCAAGCTGTAAACGCTGCAGCACTGGCGTGGGAAGATGTCAGCAGGCCGTGCTGAAGCTCATCAGCTTGGCCGACAGAAAACACACTTTCCCCGAGGTTAACGATGCCATCCTCGATGCGACGACAATGTGGTTTTCCCCACTGCACCTGAACCCAGGCATGTTTGCGTATGTGATAATGGCCAGAACCTGGTAACAGATCTGGAGCTTGCCAGACATGGCTCACATTTTTAACTTGTTGGTGCAAAGGTTCTTTGAAACCTACACCATTTGCCTAATATACTGGTGAAAGTGCGGCCATTTTCATAAGTGAAAAGTAGCCTCTGCTAGGCTGAAAACATTCAGAGCACACTCCTGTCATTTTCGCACCATTGGCTGATGGAGGCAAACGAGGGGGAAGAAGTGGCATTTGATGTCACTGTTCCACACGAGGCTTGAGGGGAAGTTCAGTGCATCCCATTGCTTCAGCACGGATGGTGTGAAAGGGAGTGGAAAATGGAGGAAATGGAGAGTGACCCTTCCAGTTGAGGGCAGCGAAGTCATGCCAAGTAACACTCTGGCACACATGGCTGACTTCATGTTGGGTTGCTTTTCAAGAGAAAAAGGCATAGTTCACATCATGGAGAGCAAACAATAGTGGTAGATAAAGGTGGGTAGAGGCAAAGGCACAGACAGGGGTGATGTCTAGCGGGGAAAGCAGTGTAGATGTGGAGGCAAGCGCAGCAGCAAAAAAGGTGGCTAGAGGTAGAGGCATGTCCAGAGGCACAGGACAGTCACTCATTCCTGTATACTGTCATACCAGAGCCAGCAAGGCAAGTGCGGGGACAAAATATTTTGTGCCCATTAGTGCCATTTCAGCCGTGCCACCCCCAGGATTAATTCTTTTACACCCCTTTTGGAGTTGTCACTTGCCCCAGTAGCGTATACAGTGTCAGGTCCACCAGTCAGCTTCAGCCCATAAACAGAGATGTTATTTTGTGCCCATTAGTGCCAATTCAGCCGTGCCACCCCCATGATTAACTCTTTTAACCCCCTTTTGGAGTGGTCACTTGCCCCAGCAGCGTATACAGTGTCAGAAACCCAATCAGCTTCAGCCCATAAGCAGAGATGTTATTTTGTGCCCATCAGTGCCAACTCCAATTTGGAGTAATAGTGTGTGTCAGTCAGTTGTCTGTGTGCTTCCTGTATGTAGTCTGACGTGGTGTAGTCTGACGTGTGTGTCGCTCAGTACTTGCATGGATGTCTGTGATCTCACTATTGTCGCACCATAACTGATAGACCTTGTGATAAGCCAACTTGTTGACTTGATATTTTGCATGGACCACCTATTGGCTTTTGAATGTATGGGATATCATTTCGTATTTTTCCAACTGTCATAGCACTCACATAATTCAGTTTGTCAATTTCTTTTTATCCGGAAGGCTGCTGTCGATGAGCTGGATGATGCAGCTTGTCTTTTCTTGGGAAACCTTTTTGTTGGCCTATTCTCGATTTGAAACCAATGCTGTTTCACGTGAGAATCAATCTAATAAAACTGATCTATTAGGGAATGTGAGAACAGGTTGTAATTTGTAGTATATGAGACAAAAAGATTTTTCCACCACCAGGAGCAAAACAGTAACAATGCAGTTACTTGACAAGAATCTGAATACCTAAACATATGCTAAAGTCAAATTTAAGTCTATAAAATTATGGTAATCTCATGTTCAAAGATGTAGTCGATGGTGAGCTATGGAGCCTGAAAGTCAAAAGTTCAAAACATTGTTATCCTTTTGCTTGTCAGTGTATTTAACCTAGCAGCCTGGGGGTTAACTAGTCTTCATCCCCATCTAGAGAACTTTTGGGAGTTGTCCTAAATGATCTACCTCTCTCCACAGTCTACTATCAAAAATTCTGCCAGGATAAGGTCATTATCAGGATGAAATATCTTGATCCTTATACCCTGACAGTACAAACATTTCCTCCAAACAAGCTGCATTATCAGCCTTTTTGGGGAAACAGATCTCCCAGGATCCTCTAGTTAAGTGATTCCTGAAGGGAATCAAAAGGTTGAGTCCATTTGTTTCCAAACCCATTCCCTAGTGTGATCTTTCCACAGTTTTGAAGGCATTATGTCAGCCTTCCTGGAAGTTTCTTTTGCTTAATGTTACTGTTTCATTGGCAATTACCTCCACTAAGAGGATTGGTGAACTCCAGGGTTTCTCAACTGAAGAACCTTACACCAGTTCCTTCCCAGATAGAGTGCCACTCATATTTCTTCCTGGATTTCATCCTATGGTTCTGTCACAGATCAATATCAACCAAGTAATTTTTTTTTTTATTTTTTTTTTTACAGTATTATTTCCTAATCCCTCCTTGGAGGAGAAATTCATTTGCATTCTCTAGATCTCTCCAGATGTTTAAGAATCTATCTGGATGGGTCTACAGTCATGGCCAAAAGTTTTGAGAATGACACAAATATTATATTTTCACATGATCTGCTGCCCTCTGGTTTTTGTGTGTGTTTGTCAGATGTTTTTATCACATACAGAAATATAATTTCAATCATATTATGAGTAGCAAAAGCTTATATTGACAGTTAGAATGAGTTAATGCAGCAAGTCAATATTTGCAGTGTCCTTCTTCTTCAGGACCTCTGCAACTCTCCCTGGCATGCTCTCAATCACCTTCTGGACCAAATCCTGACTGATAGCAGTCCATTCTTGCACAATCAATGCATTTTGTCAGAATTTGTAGGTTTTTGTTTGTCCACCCGTCTCTTGATGATTGACCACAAGTTCTCAATGGGATTAAGATCTGGGGAGTTTCCAGGCCATGGACCCAAAATCTCTATGTTTTGTTCCCTGAGCCATTTAGTTATCACCTTTGCTTTATGGCAAGGTGCTCCATCATGCTGGAAAAGGCATTGTTGATCGCCAAACTGCTCTTGGACGGTTGGAAGAAGTTGCTCTTGGAGGACATTCTGGTACCATTCTTTATTCATGGCTGTGTTTTTAGGCAAGACTGTGAGAGAGCCGATTCCCTTGGCTGAGAAGCAACCCCACACATGAATGGTTTCAGGATGCTTTACAGTTGGCATGAGACAAGACTGGTGGTAGCGCTCACCTCGTCTTCTCCGAATAAGCTGTTTTCCAGATGTCCCAAACAATCGAAAAGGGGATTCATCAGAGAAAATGACTTTACCCCAGTCCTCAGCAGTCCACTCCCTGTACCTTTTACAGAATATCAGTCTGTCCCTGATGTTTTTTGTGGAGAGAAATGGCTTCTTTGCTGCCCTCCTTGAAACCAGGCCTTGCTCCAAGAGTCTCTGCCTCACAGTGCGTGCAGATGCACTCACACCTGCCTGCTGCCATTCCTGAGCAAGCTCTGCACTGCTGGTAGCCCGATCCCGCAGCTGAAACACTTTTAAGAGACGGTCCTGGTGCTTGCTGGTCTTTCTTGGGCGCCCTGGAGCCTTTTTGCCAACAATGGAACCTCTCTCCTTGAAGTTCTTGATGTTGTGATAGATTGCTGACTGAGGTGCAATCTTTCTAACTGCGATACTCTTCCCTGTTAGGCCATTTTTGTGCAGTGCAATGATGAGTGCACATGTTTCTTTAGAGATAACCATGGTTAACAGAAGAGAAACAATGATGCCAAGCACCAGCCTCCTTTTAAAGTGTCCAGTGGTGTCATTCTTACTTAATCATGACAGTTTGATCTCCAGCCCTGTCCTCATCAACACCCACACCTGTGTTAATGGAGCAATCACTGAAACGATGTTAGCTGGTCCTTTTAAGGCAGGGCTGCAATGATGTTGAAATGTGTTTTGGGGGATAAAGTTCATTTTCTAGGCAAATATTGACTTTGCAATTAATTGCTGTTAAGCTGATCACTCTTTATAACATTCTGGAGTATATGCAAATTGCCATTAGAAAAACTGAAGCAGTAGACTTTGTAAAAATTAATATTTGTATCATTCTCAAAACTTTTGGCCATGACTGTATGTCTAGGGGTCAGGAGGTCCAAAAATCTTCTAATTAACTCTTCTGGTAGAAATAAAAGGTCTTAGGTCTTCCAAGCCAACTTTAGCTAGATAGATTCTTTGATCCATCATATGTGCAGTCATTTCTCGGGCTATATCTACTTTACTTCTTGAGCCAAAAGTAGCTCTGTTCCCCTAGAACAGATTTGTGGTGCAGCTTTACTATTATTAAGCATTATAAACTAAACCTTTGGAGTGGTCACTGCCTTCAGACTTCTGAGTTCTGTCCTTCAAGAGGACCCTCCCTAGGGGTTTCTGCATGTCAAATACTTATTATTTTGCTGTTGGTGGCATGTAAAGGAAGCATTGATTATGTTGGTAATCCGTTCTCTTATACTAGGGTCACACTAGCGTTCAGCATTCGGAAACCTAATCCACTCAAAAGGCAATTACCAACAGAAACCCACAGACCCCAAAGACTATAATGGGGTCCGCGCGGTTATAGAACAAGAACACCCAGTTTACTGCTCTACTACTATAGTAGTTTAATAGCGTGGGTTATGGAGATTGAAAGCAAAAGTTCTATAAAGTTATACATAAAATCTCTGTGCCCGTTCCTGTCCGATGTAGATTTCAAACTGCAAAGACTCTACTAAAAGAAGCCTGAAAGAGCTTTCCTTGTGAGGAAGAGTGTAGTATGTTGTCTGTGTTGCCTCAATCTCTGCTGTAACCTTGAAGAATGAATACACATCTGAGAATTTGGCCTGTAATTTGAGTTATATTTTTATAGTTAATATCTATATATAGAAACTAGTGGGTGGGTAAGAATAAAAATATCTGCTCCCAGAAGAGTTTATTTCTGTGTGCAATAAGTGCATCAGCGTCAGGGAATCCAGGTTTCTTGTTGCTATAGAGATACTTACATCAGCTAGATGCGGGCTGGTACGCACAGTTTAGTAACATTGTATGTCATCATAATAGTTAACAATGCTGTTTAATTTCAGTATGGTGGAAAACATTGACTAAGCAAGACAAAATGAAGAGCCTTGCAGACATGATTAATTTAGAGCTCAACAGTTTTAGAATGTTTAATGTAGTTGTGCATCACTAACAATATAGCTGGCCAAAGGCATGATATTATAAAGGAAGGTTCTCAGATCTAAAATGCTTTCCAAACCAATGGGCCTTTAATAGGAAACCTACCTTTGTGGCCAAAAGCCACTGAAGCAATGTAGGGATAAGTATCTTTTTATGGATCACTAGCCTTTGCCCACGACTTTGTCTGCGTGTTGTTGGTATCGATGATCCGCCTATATTCAGCTAATTGCTGCCGTCGATGGTTCGCCTGCTACAGGGTTTCGGCAGTTCTGAAGCTATCCTGCTGCTGAACTTGTTCCTCTCCCCGTGCCTGTGATTGTTCCGGCACCTCAGCAGCTACCTGGGACGCCATTTAATGAGCGTCGATGATCCACCTGCTCTGGCGTTTCGGCTGATCTAAGAGCCACTTGACACCTAGCTTGCTCAATCCTCCTGAGCTCCGCTTGAGGAGAAGTCTGTGACTTCCATCTACTTTCATAGCTCTCGTGGTTTTAGAATTTTTCAATGAATTAGATTTTCCTTTTACCAGCATGTTTAAAGTTGGCAAACTGCCAGTTTGGATTAAAGAAGCTGCCTGGAGCAGATCAGATAATATACAAATACTTGTTCACAATGGACTCAGGGTTATCTGTGTGTTTACATACAGAGATAACAGAAAAGCTTTAGGCTGGTCTTACACGACTGTAGTTTTACACCTCAAGTGGTCCGCAATTGCGGGTTTAAAAATGCGGACCATTTATGGTCCCATAGTTTTCTATGAGGCCTCTTACACCACTGTAGATTTTGTCAGTGGTGTGGCGCGTCGCAACCGTGCTCCGGACAGTACACTGGAGTCCGTAATGGCCGTGCTTTTACGGCACGATACGGAAGGTCCAATAGAAGTCTATGGGCGTGTGCATTTTTGCAGATACACACAACACATGTTCAGTGTGTATCTGTAATTGTGGATGTCAAGACTTAGACGCTACCGGAACTACGTCAGCGTGCAGGAGAGTGAAAAGAAGAAGACAACAGCCAAGGAGCCATTAGCTTCAACACATCAAGAGGAGAAGATGGCATGCCAGTTCGTGGAACAGCTCCTGATCATGGTACAGGTAAGTTACAGGGGGGGAATGACTATTGCCGGGGGAAGGGGGGTTAATTATGTCTACTAGGGACCATTGCCAGGTGGGGGGGTTAGTTATGACTACTAGGGACCATTGCCAGGTGGGGGGGTTAGTTATGGCTACTAGGGACCATTGCCAGGTGTGTGTGGGGGGGTTAGTTATGGCTACTAGTGACCATTGCAAGGTGGGGGGTTAGTTATGGCTATTAGGGACCATTGCCAGGTGGGGGGGTTAGTTATGGCTACTAGGGACCATTGCCAGCTGGGGGGGGGGTTAGTTATGGCTACTATGGACCATTGAAAGGTGGGGGGGTTAGTTATGGCTATTAGGGACCATTGCCAGGTGGGGGGGTTAGTTATGGCTACTAGGGAATGAGCCACAGGGTAACACAATACTGTAATATTTCATAATGTTTTATTGGTCGTAATCAAACAAAATTGGCAATATGTACAATATTTACAATATTTTACAGGAACGCCCATTACTGTGGGATAAAAGGTGCGAGGACTATATGGATAAAATAGCAAAAGACCGCGCCTGGGAAGATATATGCAAGACACTGCACCCTGATGAATGGGATTCCGCCTCTACTGTGAAACGCAAAAAAATTACGTAAGTACAAAAGGGAAAACACTACAAAATCAGCAAACAGTTTACATTTTCATACATGGTGATTAATTTTTTAAATTTTTATTTCATTTGATGATATCAAAACTGGCTGGAACACGTGCAGAGACCAATTGGGAAAGAGTGGATCTGGTCGCCGTACGAAAAAACTGTACATGTACACGCAACAACTCATGTTTTTGAAAGAAACGATGGACATTGGAGAGTGAGTATATATTTGACATATAGAGTACAGTGAAATTGTTTAGTCTGGCAGTAAAAAATACTAAAACATTCTTTGTGTTTTTGCAGAACTCTTGACAATCTGGAAAGTGAGCCTGAGGAGCCTGAGGACCAAAGCACACTGGAAAGTTCTCAAGTGTCATCTCCTTCGCAAACCCCTTCATCACTGAGTATGGTCGAGCCCCCAAGTCTAAAAAGAATTGCCGGACTTGGGAAAAAAAGAAAACAACCAGAAGGTACAGGCATGGATCCACGTTCCATGCTGGATGCTCAAGTGCTGTGTTTCATGCAAAGACGAACAGAATGGAGTGCTAATGAGCATTTCGGCATGATGGTGGCAAGGCACATGAAGAAAATCCCTTCTTAAAAGGCAGTTCTTGTGCCAGTCAACGATCCTAAGCATTCTTAACCAGTTCCAGGGTGAGCAGGATCCGAAACATCTTGCCAGTCTTATACAGTCCAGTCCCATGCCAGCACAACAACACCAACAACAGTTTCGGCCATTTGAACAACAGCGCCAGTATTCCCAGGAAGGTGGGTTGTACTGCAGTCAGGGTCAGTATCCACAGCAAGGTGTACAGTACCAGCCTTCTCTTCAGGGGCAAGGGCATGTTAGACAACCAGCTGACACTCGCATACAACTGCCTCCTTTAGCCAAGATCTGTTCACCCTGTGAAATGTTCTTATCCTGTAAGAAAGTTCTATAAATGTTTTATCTTTGCAAAAAAATATTTTATATAAATAATATTTTTATAATATTTTATAACAGTTTGTAACAGTTATTTAACAAAGTAAAGTATTTTACTGTATTGGCTTTTTTTGTGTAATAAAAAACTTGATAAACCCAGTCATGAGTCCTGAATTTTTTTTACAAACACGAAATGTCCAAATTCTTGGAACATAGCAACAGAAGAATTGAGCATGGGTTGTAACTATGCGGTAATTATGCAGTGACTTCTTTTTTTGTTGGCAGGGGGTGTGTGTTGTTTTTTGCAGATCCGCAAAAACGGATGCACACGTGCACACTTTGCGGTTGAGCATGGTCATCTGTGGAATGAGGGTTTTTTGGTGTTTTTTAAGTGAATTTTGTGCTGCCAATCCACAAATTGCGGACCGTAAAAACCACTACGGTCGTGTAAGACCAGCCTTAATGTGGGTTAATGTGGTTGATTCAAAGTTATTCATCTACAGATACATGCACATGATAACATGGGTGACTTGGACCTGGACCTCAATATGGACAGAACCTGTGAAAAATATGGTTGAGGGAATGAGGCCTTTGAAAAGAATAGGTCCGTGTGCTATCCATTAAAATGATGTCTATATAGTTTTCAGTGAAGTACTAAATGTTGTTCATACAATGTTTATTCCAAGGCTCAAAAATACACATGTAAAGGCTGACAAGCCAAGGCTGATGTGTGTTTTTCAATGTCCACAATAGGGAAGTTTTGATGTGTGCAGATGGAGGTCCATGGATTTGTATGGAATATGCTAAAAGACAAAAAAAAAAAAACGTAATCAGCACATTTTAGGAGCAGTGTGACTTCTTTTTTATGTGTGTGGGAAGTTTAACCCCTTCCCGACATGCGCCGTAATAGTACGGCGCATGTCGGGTCTGTAACTATGGCGACCGCCCGGGAGTCGGGCGGCCGCCATAGCCGCCGGGTGTCTACTGCTTTAAGCAGTAGACAACCGGCTCTAATGCCTCCAATCGGTCCCCGGACCGATCGGAGGCATTAACCCCTCTGGCGCCGCGGTCAAAGGCGCCGGAGGCGCCATTTTCCCTCCGACGCATGGGCGCCGCCATTTTGGCCGGGATCGCCGGCTCCTGGAGCATGCTCCAGGGCTGACGTCCCGTTGCCATGACAGCCGGGAGCCTTGTACAGGCTCCCAGGCTTGTCTGCAAATTCTCCCTTTTGCAGGCTGGTCTACGCAGCCTGCAAAAGAAAGGATGCTTTTTTGCAATGCATTGCAATGCATTAGCATTGTAATGCATTGCATTAGTGATCAGACCCCCTGGGGTTCAACACCCCTAGGGGGTCTAATAAATGCAAAAAAAAAATAAAAAAAAATTAAAAATTTTTTTTAAAAATATAAAAAGAATTAAAAGTTCAAATCATCCCCCTTTCCCTAGAACACATATAAAAGTAGTTAAAAACTGTGAAACATATACATGTTAGGTATCCCCACGTCCGAAATCGCCCGTTCTACAAATCTATAAAAATATTTTTCCTGTTCGGTAAACGCTGTAGCGGTAAAAATAGTCGAAAGTGCCAAACCGCCATTTTTTCACTGTTTTGATTCTGATAAAAATTTGAATAAAAAGTGATCAAAGCAATAACATTTCCCGAAAATGGTAGAAATAAAAAGTACACCCGACCCCGCAAAAAAAGACGCCCTATGCATCCCCGTACACTTACGTATAAAAAAGTTACGGCCGTCGGAATATGGCGACTTTTAGAAAAAAAATTTTTTAACACAGTTTTGTAATTTTTTTTAGCGGTCAAAATGTAAATAAAACCATATAAATTTGGTATCCCTGGAACTGTACCGAAACACAGAATACAGGTGACATGTCATTTTGGCTGCACAGTGAACGCCATAAAACCAAAGCCCGTAAGAAAGTCGCAGAAATGCATTTTTTTCTTCAAATCCACCCCATTCTGAATTTTTTTCCTGCTTCCCAGTACATTATATAATTCTATATAATTAATGGTAGCATCATGAAGAAAAATTTGTCCCGCAAAAATTAAGACCTCATATGGCTCTGGGAGCAGAGAAATAAAAAAGTTATGGGGTTTAGAAGGAGGGGAGTCAAAAACGAAAAACGAAAATCAAAAAATCGGCGGGAAGGGGTTAATGACTATAGTGAATGTTATTACCAGCAGGGCCGCCATCAGGAATTTTGGGGCCCCATACAGCCTAAGTGTCTGCCCCCACCCCCCAACATTTTAAGACTACTTCATTTTGCGACAATTAAACCAGTGATTTTCAACCTTTTTTGAGCCGCGGCACACTTTTTACACTTCAAAAATCCCGGAGCACACCACCAACCAAAATGGCACAAAATGACACTAAAACAGTACATATTATACATATAGTTAATAATATAGATTCTAAATGGTTGAATCTTTGGTTGAAATAAACTGCAGCAAAATCTGCAACAAAAACGCTGCGTTTATGCAACGTGGGGCCTCAGCCTTACGCCTCCTGCATACAAGTGGCACGCATGTGGTTTTCACTGATATAAACATTAAAAATTAATTGACAGGGCCACAAATGCAGACAGATATAGGGTATACAGTCCTATGAAAAAGTTTGGGCACCCCTATTAATCTTAATCATTTTTAGTTCTAAATATTTTGGTGTTTGCAACAGCCATTTCAGTTTGATATATCTAATAACTGATGGACACAGTAATATTTCAGGATTGAAATGAGGTTTATTGTACTAACAGAAAATGTGCAATATGCATTAAACCAAAATTTGACCGGTGCAAAAGTATGGGCACCCTTATCATTTTATTGATTTGAATACTCCTAACTACTTTTTACTGACTTACTGAAGCACAAAATTGGTTTTGTAACCTCAGTGAGCTTTGAACTTCATAGCCAGATGTATCCAATCATGAGAAAAGGTATTTAAGGTGGCCAATTGCAAGTTGTTCTACTATTTGAATCTCCTCTGAAGAGCGGCATCATGGGCTACTCAAAACAACTCTCAAATGATCTGAAACCAAAGATTGTTCAACATAGTTGTTCAGCGGAAGGATACAAAAAGCTGTCTCAGAGATTTAACCTGTCAGTTTCCACTGTGAGGAACATAGTAAGGAAATGGAAGACCACAGGGACAGTTCTTGTTAAGCCCAGAAGTGGCAGGCCAAGAAAAATATCAGAAAGGCAGAGAAGAAGAATGGTGAGAACAGTCAAGGACAATCCACAGAACACCTCCAAAGAGCTGCAGCATCATCTTGCTGCAGATGGTGTCACTGTGCATCGGTCAACTATACAGCGCACTTTGCACAAATAGAAGCTGTATGGGAGAGTGATGAGAAAGAAGCCGTTTCTGCACGTACGCCACAAATAGAGTTGCCTGAGGTATGAAAAAGCACATTTGGACAAGGCAGCTTCATTTTGGAAACAAAAATTGAGTTGTTTGGTTATAAAAAAAGGCGTTATGCATGGCGTCCAAAAAGAAACAGCATTCCAAGAAAAACACATGCTACCCACTGTAAAATTTGGTGGAGGTTCCATCATGCTTTGGGGCTGTGTGGCCAATGCCGGCATCGGGAATCTTGTTAAAGTTGAGGGTCGCATGGATTCCACTCAGTATCAGCAGATTCTTGAGAATAATGTTCAAGAATCAGTGACGAAGTTGAAGTTACGCCGGGGATGGATATTTCAGCAAGACAATGATCCAAAACACCGCTCCAAATCCTCAGGCATTCATGCAGAGGAACAATTACAATGTTCTGGAATGGCCATCCCAGTCCCCAGACCTGAATATCATTGAACATCTGTGGGATGATTTGAAGCGGGCTGTCCATGCTCGGCGACCATCTAACTTAACTGAACTTGAATTGTTTGTCCAAAATACCTTTATCCAGGATCCAGGAACTGATTAAAAGCTACAGGAAGCGACTAGAGGCTGTTATCTTTGCAAAAGGAGGATGTACTAAATATTAATGTTACTTTTCTGTTGAGGTGCCCATACTTTTGCACCGGTCAAATTTTGGTTTAATGCATATTGCGCATTTTCTGTTAGTACAATAAACCTCATTTCAATCCTGAAATATTACTGTGTCCATCAGTTATTAGATATATCAAACTGAAATGGCTGTTGCAAATACCAAAATATTTAGAACTAAAAATGATTAAGATTAATAGGGGTGCCCAAACTTTTTCATAGGACTGTATATAGGACAGATACAGGGTACGTATAGGACAGATATAGATGATGTATAGGACAGATATAGGGAATGTATAGGACAGATATAGGACCTGCTCTATAATTTTCAGCTCTTCAATTTGGCCCAGATACACAGCCACAAAAAGAATGGCTGTATATATGGGTCCTTAGAAATGTATAGGTCTGTACTTATATCCACAGTTGTGTATAAAAAGTTTGGTCATGTATATTACAGGTTACAACTCAATGTGCCTCATATTAATAGCAGTGAACCCCATCATGTCCCTCACATTAACCCCCTGTGTGCTTTACATAAGGGATACTGATATGTGAGACATATGGAGGTAATAATTAAGTAAATATCTTCATTATATAGTACCCCCATATGTCACACATGTTATTAACTCTTATGTGAGCCACAGGGGTTAATATGAGGGACATGATGGGGTTAATTGCTATTAATGTGAGGCACATGGAGTTACTAAAACTAAATTAATAACCCCAAATGCCTGACATTAATAAGAATAGTTACTAACCTGGTGTTTTCTTTTACTTTCACTTTGTTCAGCTTCCTCTCCTCCTCTCCTATTCTGGGCTGCAGACGGCAGGAGCTCCTCACGTGTAGCAGCAGGTCCCTTATCCTGTGCAGTGAGAGGCTCATCTCTGATTGGTGGGCAGGGAGAGAAGGGGGCGTGTCCTACACCTGAGCTCTAGCAGAGCAGTGTAAGGACGCTCCGTCTACATTTACAAGCAGGGACTGGCTGCTGTGCCTGCAATGTACAGTAGGTCTCCCGTGCCAATCTTGGCACGCGTTTGGGGAACTTTCCCCGCGGCACACCCGGCACACTGGCTTAAACAACCTCCTCTGACCTGGGGCCTGGGCAGTGGGCACTGCAGGGGGCCCGATCGAAATGTCAGGGCCCCGATCAGTCCCCGTCCCCCAATCCAGCCCTTGGACTGCTGGCGCCAGGGGCCGGGCCCCCCCAATTTTTCAATTTGGCCGGGCCCCTGACGCCAGTAGCGGTAGTACTGCCCTATCGGCGGCCCTGATTACCAGACTCAGGGTTATTGTGTATTATGGCAGTAAAGTTACATATTTGTATCTTTAATCTACCATACATATAGAGCACTGTTTTTCAGAATATAAGCACCGAGTCATATTTTTCCTTCTCTAAAATGTTGTTGGAAAGGTCACCTACATCTAAAGGTGAGATAGTGTTTGACATTTTAAAAGGTTAAATATTTACCCCTGAGAAATATGTGTACATTTGGTATATGCATAGCACAAGGACTCTTACTTTACCCAGGCTGACTGTGTCCCTTGCTCAAGGTTTGGAGGGCTCAATGATGCCAAGTGATAGACCATAAATAACTGTAACTTGCATCTTCTTCATAGCACCTCTTTAAATAAAAATATTTACTCTATCTGATGGTGCTTTAGCCACCATTACCACTAAAGTGCTGGACCTTGAGGAGGATCTATAAGTTTGTGAATTGGGTGGCGGGGAAAGCAAGGGTCAGAGGATACATCTTACTTTATTCATTTCTCTGTTGACACAGCCCTTGACTTATCTGGTCAAAAGTCAAGTGATGTATCTGCTGCTCTCAGGGGGGAGGGAGGAGGGGCTAAGGAGCGAGCCTAGAGGGGGGGGTAGTTTACACTTTGGGGGGGAAGGGGCCGCCAATACAGACCCGGCATGCCGGGGAGTGTTAGACGCCGGCACAGGTGCCTGCAACATCGCTACGCTCCTGCCCTGCATGAAGTCAGCAGCAGCAGGAGCGATGCTGCTATTCCAGAGGGGAGGGGGGGCGGAGGAGCGGAATAGCAGCATCGCTCCTGCCGCTGCTGGATTCATGCAGGGCAGGAGCATAGCGATGTTGCAGGCACCTGTGCCGTCGTCTAAAACTCCCTGGCATCCGCCTCTCTATTACAGTGGATGCCTAACTGCATCGGGAGTGCATACGCAGGGCCAGCGACATAGAAGCGACGACTTCTCGCCGCTGGCTTTACATATGTAACCCCGCCCACTAATGACGCAACAAAGGCGGAAGAAAGAAGAATTTACAACAGCGAAGAGTGGTGAGTATGCGACATGGGAATACCCCCTTAAGTCTGCTCGAGGGCATCAGCATATTTTGGTAGTCATGGACTACACTAGTCCAAACTCTACCATAAACAAACAAATATTGCTCACAATTTCAAACAATCCAAAAAGAGCAATGGGAAATTAATAAAACTTAACCTTTAATATTTATGGATAAAATAGAATAAATATAATCCACATAAAAAAGTCACACATAAGGCAATCAAAAACCTAAAACCTAAAAAGGCATTAAGTATGAAAGTCAAAGGAATGATCAAAAAGGGACACAGCGGACCCAAAAGGTAACCAATCCACTTACCCCACTCCAATGTAACGACCAGATACTCAGAAGGGAATGATGTAACTTGGCAAAATTTCTTAAAAAATAGGGAAGAAATGTATACAGACCAGTCCCTATACCTCACCTTGTCTATGGGTCTCTATATAACCCTTCCAATATAATGTATATAAAGAAGAAATGGGCTAAGAAATAGCAAAATATCAATCAGCCAGTATTGAAAATCCGAAATGCATGTTTCGTGGTGCAAAAATATCAAGAAACACCAACTCATCAGGGGCAACTAGCTCAAAAAGTATAATGCCCTTATTTGTTCAGCATATACACTCACAGGGGGGACAGATCATCACTCATTCTTATAACCATCACTGATGGTTATGCTCCTTTGTGAAACTGATGAGTATGAGCGTTGTTTATAAGAATGAGGGGGAGTATGTGAGAGAGTGAAGGGTGTGGTCTGGGAAGACAGGTATGTCCCAGTCAGGCAGCTAAAGGGTATTTGGTAAAGGCCCACACCAGGGAGGTCAGCTGACTAATCAAGGCCTGATAATAGTCTGTGTATGAGGACTAGGAGTGTGGCACCACACTGACAGAGCTGACCTGTCCAGACCAAATCTACAGAGCAGGTACTGTGCCACCCGTATAAAAAGGTCAGTTAAAAGTTTTGCAGAAGAGAAATTATACAGTAAATAAGCTTCTAATAGTAATAGGCAACACCCAAGAACTTCTGCAAAGTTTTTAGCAAGGTTCAACTAATAACAATAATAACAATAATCTATACTTTTGTCCTGTGTGATCCACATGGATTTTGCCAAATATAACCAAAAAGCTCCTTTGCACAAAAAACACATTTTAAAGTCTTAAAGAAGACCTTTCACCACTTGGGGCACATGCGGTTTTATATACCACTAGAAAGCCGACAGTGCACTGATTTCAGCGCACTGTCAGCTTTCACGATCCGTGCCCTGTATGAAGAGCTATCGGTGCCAGTACCGTAGCTCTTCACCGTCAGAAAGGCGTTCCTGACAGTCAGTCAGGAACACCCTTCCTCACAGCAGCGTCTATAGCGCTGTACTGAGAGCGGTGAGGAACACCTCCCTCCCCTCCTGATAGGGCTTCTCCATAGACGAGTACTGGGGAGGGTGTTCCTCATCGCTCTCACAGTACCATAAATGTTTAATTAGGGAGGACCAGTCAGAGGAAATAATAATGACCCCCTTGCAAATACGCACTGAATATGCTCCCTGTAAATTTATCTTGGATAACCACCTGGTTACATCTGTCTATCCTATCTATCTGGCTTCATCTCATGTATCTGTCAGGGATGAAAGGAAGAGGGTACTGGGTTTTGGCAGTAATTTTGATTTAAATTGCAATAATCAATGTATGGTCACAACTAGAGACGTGCAAATTAATTCGACCCAAATATTGCATATTGTTCAGTTTTAAACAAAACCTAATAAAAAGAGATTCATCTCAGACAAACTAAAATGGCCACCGCCACATGTATTGCACAATAAAAATAGAGAAGAAGAGACACGTCTTGTGAGTTTCTGTGATGTTCTAACGCCACCTGCCAGCCTCTCAGCCAATAGTCAGTGGTTGGTGGATAATTTACAGTGCTGATGTCATATACATTATATAGGGTTGTGTGGGCATTTCAGTGATGGTGGAAGAAGGGAGTGGATGTGCTATTCGTCACTACATAATAGAGACTGCACTGTGCTGAGTACATAGCTATTCTATTATTCATAGCTTGCAATAGAACTAGACAATCTTAGGAGTAGGGGAATTACAATATAGTTTAATCAAATTTAATCAATTAGAGGTAAATTGCTGATAGAAATCGTAGATAGAAGGAAGGGAGCAGTGGCATAACTAGGAATGGCGGGGCCCCCTGGCAAACTTTTGACATGCCGCCCCCCAACTGACACCAAAGACCTTGACCAACCGAAACCCCCCCCCCCCGAATTTCTGTGCACACTATAATGCCCCATAGTGACCCCTGCACACAGCATTATGCCCCATAGTAACCCCTGCACACAGTATTATGCCCCATTGTGACTGTTGCACACAGTATTATGCTCCATTGTGGACACCCATGAACAATTATTATACTCTGGGATAAAAACATTAAAAAATACATTGTTACTTACCTATCCCCAGCTCCTTTGCACTTTCTGTCGCTGTTGGCCATCTTCAATGATGTCCGGGACATCAAGTGACCCGGGGGCCTGCGTCGCGACGCATATGGACGCAGGTCCCGGTCATGTGACATCAGGTGACAACAAGTAGGCGCAAAGCCTGCCCGGAGAGGTAAGTAACACTATTTTTTATATTCCGTTACCTCTCCTGGGCCTCCGATCATTATACTCGGGGATCTGAAAAGAGCCCTGAGTATAATAGTGCTTGTGGGGCCTGCGGCGTCACTTACCGATCCTGGCCCCTGTCAGGATCAGTAAGTAAGTAGGGCCCATTACCAGCTGGAGTAACTCCAGTCACTAACGGCCTAGTAAAAAAAAAAAAAAAAAAAAAAAGGCAGCGGCTGTCGCCAGACCCACTAATGTCCCGGGTCCTGTGGCAGCCGCTACCGCTGCTACCGCTGTGTAAACCTGACTACAGCAGTAATATAGACAAAGCACAGTTAACCCTTTTTTTGTCAATCTAGTTTCGTCTAAGTAGTCCGTACTTTACTCCCTTCCATTCATGCTGCCACAGCTAATACCACTTACCACTCAGCCACACATGTCCTGAGGCCTGTTCCATCACATTCCACTGTGTTGGCATAAAAAATGAATAAATATTTATATCACATCTATTTTTGAAATAAAATCTTCATCACTTTTCAATTAGGCATATGAATTTGTCTCCCAAAAAAGTCTGTAGCATTTACAAGTCATCAAAAGGAGCTAATTGTCCTCTAAAACCATTGCTTTTTTGCAATATATTTGCTATGTTTGTCTAAAAAACCACAGGCAAATAAATTCCCCCGTATAAAAATTGTTCTTTTTGTTCTGTATTAAATACTAAAATGCGTATAAGTGAGTGTAAGTACAGTTTTCTCTGAAGTTGGTAGTGAGTTGAGTTGATTCTATTATTAGAATCCCATTTTTTTAGATTAACACGTAGGAATAGGCTATTCTTCTCCTACCTTTAGATGTCTTCTCCACGCAGCCGTTCCAGTGATATTCCTGGTTTTCTACGGTGTGCAAATGAGTTTTCTCGCAGCACTGGGGGCAGTCCCCTGCACTCAAACAACACTGGGGTGTCCGCTGTGCTGAAAGAAAATTATCCAACTCCGCCTCCATCTTCTTCAGGCACGCCTCCCTGCAATGTCTTCTTCCAATGGTTTCTTCTGGATTTAAATATCACGCATGCACAGTTGGCTCCGCCATCAGGCAGACCCAACTGCGCATGTCTGCAGCCATTTTCTTGTGGCCGCTTACACGAGTGTACTACATGCACAGTATGCTTGTGTTAGCAGCCACAAGAAAATGGCCAGTCGGCCCTGGAAAGGTGTTTACATTGCAAAAAGTAATGGTTTGAAGAAACATCACAACACTGCCACATTTTTCAAACTAACATGTCAATTTCTTTGAGACGCTTTGACAATTTTTTTTCTTGACACATTGTTCTTCAAGTTAAGCAAACATTGATCAATATTTTGCATTCATTCAAATATCCATTTATATTTTTTTAAATTGTCCTTTAATTTACTTTGGATATAAGAAGTCTTATAAATGTAATTGCAATTTTCCAGATTTACAAGAAAATTTCCCACACTTGTTTTTCTTAGGGACCTCCTCAGTTCTGAAGTGGATTATAAAGGCCTATATATTAGAATGCCCCCCATAAATCACCCCATTTTGTAAACCCATGAAGCATTTCACAGGAATTAAAACAATATGGAGGTGAATTTTTTTTTCAATAATATTTTTCAAAATTTAGCCCTAAAATTAAGACAATTCTCAAGGGGTTAAAGGAGAAAATATATCTCACCATTTGTTATACAATTTCTTGAGCACCTAAATGCCTCATATGTGGGTAAATATATATCTTTGTACCGTATTAGCCAGTAGATATGAAATATAAAGATTGAGTCTTCAGTAGTTGATACCTTTTTAATCTCTCTATATTCTAAAAATGAATTCCTGTCTGTCTGTTCTCTATACGCGACCAAACAACTGGACCGATCTTCACCAAATTTGGCACACAGATACTTCAGGTGTCCGGGAAGATTTAACCGGTTAAGGACCAGGCCCAAAAGTATGTTAAAGACCAGGCCTTTTTTTTTCAAAACTGACATGTGTCACTTTAAATGGCAGTAACTTTGAGACGGTTTAACTTACACAAGTGGTTTTGAGACTGTTTTTTTCGTAACACATTATACTTCATGTTAGTGGTAAATATTAATCAATATTTTTGTATTTATTTATAAAAAAAAACTAGGAAATTTGATGGAAATTTGGAAAAAATTGCAATTTTCAAAATGTGAAATTCTCTGCTTTTCAGGCAGATAGTCATACCACCCAAATACATGAATAAATATTATCTCCCATATCTCTGCTTTATATTGGCATCATCTTTTGATTGTCTTTTAATTTATTTTGGACGTTACAAGGCTTACAAGTGTAACAGCGATTTTCTAGATTTGCAAGAAAATTCCCCAAACCAATTTTTTAGGGACCGCTTCAGTTCTGTAAGGAATTATAAAGGCCTGTATAATAGAAACCCCCATAAATCACCCCATTTTCAAAACTACACCCCTCAAATTATTCAAAACAGCATTTGTGATGTTTGTTAACCCTTTAAGTTTTTCATAAGAATAAAAATAATATGGCAGTGAAATTTAGACATTTCATTTTTTTTCATTAATACATTCATTTAGACCTAAAATTAACACATTCACAAAGGGTTAAAGGAGAAAATGCATCTCACATTTTGTTATGCAATTTCTCCCGTGCACAGAAATACCCCACATGTGGGCGTAAACTGATTTTTGGGTACACAGCAGTGCATGGAAGGGAAGGAGCGACACTGGGTGTGTGAACAGCAGATTTTGCTGGAATAATTTTCAGGCACCATGCCTCATTTGCAGAGCCCCTAGAGTACCAAAACAATGTAACCCCCCCAAAAGTGACCCCATTTTAGAATCTGCACCCCTCACAGAATTCATCAAGGGGTATAGTCAGCATTTTGACCCTACAGTTGTTTCACAGATTTTACTAACATTGGGATGTGTAAATGAAAAATTACTAAAATGTCACTTTATCCCCAAAGTTTTAATTTTCACAAGGGGATAAAGGAGTAAAAGCCCCCCACAGTTTGTTAAACAATTTCTCCTGAACACGGCAATACCCCATGTGTGGCCATATTCTGCTGTATGGGTACATGGCGGGGCTTGGAATGGAAAGAGCGCTATTTGGCTTTTGGATGGCAGATTTTGCTGGAATAATTTTAGGTGCCATGTCTCATTTGCAGAGCCCCTAGAGTACCAATACAGTGGAAACCCCCTAAAAGTGACCCCATTTTGGAAACTACACCCCCAACAGAACATATGAAAGGGTATAGTGAGCATTTTGACCCTACAGCTATTTCACAGATTTTATTAACATTGGGGAATGAAAATGAAAAATTACTTTTTTTCCAATAAACTGTTAATTTAGCCCCAAATTTTTCATTTTCACAAGAGGATAAAGGGGAAAAAGCTCCATAAAGTTTGTTAAACAATTTCTCCTGAACACAGAAATGCCCCATATGTGGTAATAATCTGCTGTATGGGAACATGGTGGGGCTCAGAATGGAAAGAGCGCTATTTGGCTTTTGAAGGACAGATTTTGCTGGAATATTTTTCAATGTCCCATGTCGCATTTGCAGAGCCCCTAAAGTACCAATACAGTGGAAACCCCCTAAAAGTGATCCCATTTTGGAAACTACACCCCTCACAGAATTTATCTAGGGGTATACTGAGCATTTTGGCCTCACAGTTGTTTCACAGATTTTATTAACATTGGGACGTAAAAATGAAAAATTACTTTTTTTCCCAATGAATCGTCCATTTAGCGCCATATTTTTAATTTTGCAAATAGTTAAAGAATTAAAAGTCCCCACCGTTTGTTACAAAATTTCTCCTGAACACGGCAATACCCCATATGTGGCCATAATCTGCTGTATGGGTACATGGTGGGGCTCAGAATGGAAAGAGAGCTATTTGGATTTTGGAGGGCAGATGTGGCTGGAATAGTTTTCAGGTGCCATGTCGCATTTGCTGAGCCCCTAAAGTACCAATACAATGGAAACCCCTCAAAAGTGACCCCATTTTATAAACTACACCTGTCAAGGAATGAATCAAGGGGTATTATCATTTTGTGCCTAAAATGCTTCCAAAAAATGAATGTCCAAAATGAAAATTTAAATTTTGAAAGAAATATGCCATTTCGGTGCCCAATACGTTGCACCCACTTTGTGTTGTCAGAGACCTGCACTCCTAAAACTATTAAGGGGCCATCCCGAGGGGCAAAAAATATATATATGTGGGTGTAAACTGCTGCTTGGGCACACAGCAGGGCTCAGAAGGGAAGGAGCACTGCGCTTTTTAGCTTTTGGGGTAAAGATTTAGAGGGACTTTCTGGGGGCCATGTTCCTTTTGGAGAGACCTGGAGGTAACTGTAAACCCCATTTTGTAGGGGCAAGTTTAGGGTCTCTACAAAAGTGTCATGGCATCCAAAAACCAAACCGTCTGCGCTCCAAAAACCCAATAACCCTTCTTCCCTTCTGTGTCCGGCTGTGCCCTAATATCAGTTTATTCCCACATATGACATTACGTCCGATATAACGGGTACACCAGTGTCATACATGTGCCCTAAAATCAGTTTATACCCACATATGACATTACGTCCGTTATCCCGGGTACACCAGTGTCATACATGTGTCATACATGTGGCATAAACTGCAGTTTGGGCGCACAGCAGGGCGCAGAAGGGAAGGAGCGCGATGAGGCTTTTGGAGCACAGATTCAGATGTTTGGTATCTGGATGCCATGTCATGTTTGTAGAGCCTGTAAAGTACCAGAAAAGTGGATTCCCCAAAGGAGTGACCCCATTTTGAAAACTGCACCCCTCAAAGAATTTCTCAGGGGGTGTAGTGAGTATTAGTATCCCAGACGTGACTGCACAGCGGATGGCGAAGAGGGAAGCTGTGCGGAGGACATTGCAGACACCAAATTCCCTACTATGTCCCAGTAGCTCCTATGATTGGGGGAGTCACTCTGGGGTCATTTTGGGGGTCACTTCTGGTGTCTTTCCCTTGTAAGCTGTAAATCTGGGGTGTCTCCTGAAGTACACTGACACAGCTTATACATTCCCTTCCTGCCGCCGCCAGTTGTATTCTAATAATTTGGCGATTTTGGTTTTTTTTGTCTTCACATTGGTAGATGCTATATTTTCTTTATTCTTTTGGTGACGCGGCCATATAAGGGCTTGTTGTTTGCGGGATGTGATATATTTTGTAATGACACCATTTTTGGGTGCCTACAACATACTGAATACATTTTATTAACTCTTTCTTGCTGGATTTAAAAAAAATAAAAAAAATAAATCAATCCTGGCATTGAGTTGTACCCTTTAAATTTTTCGCCATGCAGCGCACAGTAAAAGTAACATGTTCCCTTTATTCTGCGGGTCGGTACAGTTACGGCGATACCTCATTTATACTATTTTTTTATGCGATACTAATTCTGCAGAACAAAAACACATTTGGGGACATAAATCAGTGATTTTTGCATTGCCATCTTCTGAGAGGTGTAACATTTTTATTTTTCGGTTGACAGTGTTGGTTGAGGGCTTATTTTTTGCGGGACAACCTGCGCTTTTTATTGGCACTGTTGTGGGGTGCATATGACTTTTTGATCACTTTTTATAGCATATTTTATAAGGTGATATGGTGAAAAATCATTACTTCCGGTGGGTTTTTTCCGTTTTTTTTTTCAGATGTACACCGTATACATTAAATATTATTTCAGTTTTATTGTACAGGTTGTTTCGGACGCGGCGATACCAAATATGCATTGTTTTTATTAATTTTTAGTACTTTTTTTTATATAGTTCATTTTGTATAGAGAAAAAGGGATTTTTGGGCTTTATAACTTTATTACTTTTTTCATTCACTTTACTTTTTTTTTTACTTTTTTTTTTTTACTTTTTCATGTGTCCCTTTAGGACACTTGAATCAGTTGATGCTTTGATGAAAGCACCAACTGATTCTGTATAGTAGCTTGCAAGACACGAACAGGACATGAACCTGCTTGTGTCCTGCAAGCTACAGAGGAAGTGAGACACATCGCTCACTTCCTCCATCGGTCGGCAGGATCAACCAGGTATGTGGGGGCTCCGGTAGTCTGGGGTCACTGGCCAGACCCCAGACTACCTTTTACTGACATCGGCACCCCCTGATCTCGCTGCGGGGGGTGCCGATCAGCTTCAATCTGCGGCGGATCCCTTTCGATCGCGCCGTGATGTTTCACGGCGCGATCGAAAGGGTTAAAACGTTCAGTCGGAACTGAGTCCGACTGAATGTTGTTGAGGGGGTGGTTAGGTGTTAGTAACACCTAATACCTGCCCTCCCCCCGCCCCACCCCCTGCCTAATGAGTCTCTGAAGACCGGCCGTAAATTTACAATCGGCTGGTCTTAGAGACCAGGACTGCTGGCCGTAAATTTACGGCCAGCGGTCCTTAACCGGGGTTAAGATGAGGCCCCAACTCACTCGGACATACTGTTCCGAAGATACAGCTTTCCCAACACCCTGACCCCTCCATTAGCCAATACAAACCTGCAAGTCTTTCACTCATATTCCAACTGCAATCCACACGGTCACTCCACATGTACAGTCATGGCCAAAAGTTTTGAGAATGATACAAATATTATATTTTCACATGATCTGCTGCCCTCTGGTTTTTATGTGTGTTTGTCAGATGTTTTTATCACATACAGAAATATAATTGCAATCATATTATGAGTAACAAAAGCTTATATTGACAGTTAGAATGAGTTAATGCAGCAAATCAATATTTGCAGTGTTGACCCTTCTTCTTCAGGACCTCTGCAATTCTCCCTGGCATGCTCTCAATCAACTTCTGGACCAAATCCTGACTGATAGCAGTCCATTCTTGCACAATCAATGCTTGCATTTTGTCAGAATTTGTTGGTTTTTGTTTGTCCACCCGTCTCTTGATGATTGACCACAAGTTCTCAATGGGATTAAGATCTGGGGAGTTTCCAGGCCATGGACCCAAAATCTCTATGTTTTGTTCCCTGAGCCATTTAGTTATGACCTTTGCTTTATGGCAAGGTGCTCCATCATGCTGGAAAAGGCATTGTTGATCGCCAAACTGCTCTTGGACGGTTGGGAGAAGTTGATCTTGGAGGACATTCTGGTGCCATTCTTTATTCATGGCTGTGTTTTTAGACAAGACTGTGAGAGAGCCGATTCCCTTGGCTGAGAAGCAACCCCACACATGAATGGTTTCAGGATGCTTTACAGTTGGCATGAGACAAGACTGGTGGTAGCGCTCACATCGTCTTCTCCGAATAAGCTGTTTTCCAGATGTCCCAAACAATCGAAAAGGGGATTCATCAGAGAAAATGACTTTACCCCAGTCCTCAGCAGTCCACTCCCTGTACCTTTTGCAGAATATCAGTCTGTCCCTGATGTTTTTTCTGGAGAAAAGTGGCTTCTTCGCTGCCCTCCTTGAGACCAGGCCTTGCTCCAAGAGTCTCCGCCTCACAGTGCGTGCAGATGCACTCACACCTGCCTGCTGCCATTCCTGAGCAAGCTCTGCACTGCTGGTAGCCCGATCCCGCAGCTGAAACACTTTTAAGAGACGGTCCTGGCACTTGCTGGTCTTTCTTGGGTGCCCTGGAGCCTTTTTTACCAACAATGGAACCTCTCTCCTTGAAGTTCTTGATGATGCGATAGATTGTTGACTGAGGTGCAATCTTTCTAGCTGCGATACTCTTCCCTGTTAGGCCATTTTTGTACAGTGCAATGATGACTGCATGTGTTTCTTTAGAGATAACCATGGTTAACAGAAGAGAAACAGTGATGCCAAGCACCAGCCTCCTTTTAAAGTGTCCAATGGTGTCATTCTTACTTAATCATGACAGATAGATGCATGACAGCCCTGTCCTCATCAACACCCACACCTGTGTTAATGGAGCAATCACTGAAACGATGTTAGCTGGTCCTTTTAAGGCAGGGCTGCAATGATGTTGAAATGTGTTTTGGGGGATAAAGTTCAATTTCTAGGCAAATATTGACTTTGCAAGAAATTGCTGTTAAGCTGATTACTCTTTATAACATTCTGGAGTATATGCAAATTGCCATTAGGAAAACTGAAGCTGTAGACTTTGTAAAAATTAATATTTGTATCATTCTCAAAACTTTTGGCCATGACTGTACAATCCAACACTGAGATCCAAACTGAGATACATACATCAGAGGATTATGTATAATCGGGTTTTATTGAAAATTTTTCATAAAAAGAGAAAAAAAAAGAAACAAAAGCAAAGACAAAGAAGGAAATCCAAAAACCGGGCACGCAGGCCCCAAACAGCAAATACAGGCAAAAAGGGGGGGTTACCCCAACCACAAAGGCTAAATCAAGTATATGCAATTGTAAAGTGACAAATATAGGGAGATAAACCGGGCGCGTGGACCGGACAAAACGAACGATCAAAGCATACAGGGAACAGAGAGGCGGGACAAAAGACCCCAAAAGGAAGGAGAGAAGAAAGAAAAAGAAAACAGAACAACCAGACAGGACCACACACACAGACAAAAGAGAGGGGAAAGACAAGACAAGAAAACACGAGGATGAACCAGACAGGAAGAAGATAAAATAAAGAGGGGACAAGATGATCAATGACGCAACCAGAATCCCACTCAGGCAAAAGAGGAAGAAAAGTCAGAGGACTCCTGAAACATCACCCAAGGCCGCCAGAGCTGCTCAAACCTAGAGGAATCAGGGGAGTCCTCTGCCACCAGGGCCTCCATTCTCCGAATAAGGAGGAATTCCGGGAGAAACTCGATAAGAGTAGGCGGGGTGGGGCTGCGCCACATCAGAGGATTAGATACACAGGTAAGCACCCAGTATCACATGCCAGAGGATTAAATATGCCCGTCTGCACACAGTTTCACACACCAGAGGATTAAATATGCGTGTCTGCACACAGTTCCACAAGCCAAAGGATTAGATACGCGTGTCTGCACACAGTTCCACATGCCGCAGGATTAGATATGTGCCACTGCACACAATACCACACGCCGGAGGATTGGATACATGCCAATGCACACAGTTACACATGCTGCAGGATTAGATATGCACATCTACACAAGTTCCACATGCCACAGGATTAGATACACACAACTGCACACAGTTCCACATGCCAAAGGGTTTAGACACGTGCATCTGCACACAGTTCCACATGCCAGAGCATTAGATACACAGGTCATCACACAGTATCACATGCCAGAGGATTAGATATGCACGTCTTCACATAGTACCACATGCTGGAGGATTAGATACGCACATCTGCACACAATACCACATGCCAGAGGATTAGATACGCGAGACTGCCCACAGTTTCACACACCACAGGATTAGACATCCGCCACTGTAAACAATACCACACGCCGAAGGATTGGATACTCACCAATGCACACAGTTATACATGCCACAGGATTAGATATGCGCATCTACACACAGTTCCACATACCAGAGGATTAGATACGTGAGTCTTTACGCACTACCACAAGCCATAGGATTAGATACATGCGTCTTCACACAGTACCACACGCCAGAGGAGTAGACAAGCATGTCTTTACACAATACCACACAATAGAGGATTAGATACGCGCCACTGCACACAATACCACACAGGGAGGGTTAGTTACACGCGTCTGCACACAGTGCCACATGCCAGAGGATTAGATACGCAGGTTAGCACACAGTACCACACGCCGGAGGATTAGATACACGAGTCTGCACACAGTATCACACGCTGGAGGATAAGATACACAAGTCAGCACACAGTACCACATGCCAGAGGATTATATACGCATGTCTGCACACAGTTCCACATGCCGGAGAATTAGATACGTGCGTCTATGCACAGTTACTCATACCGCAGCATTAGATATGTGCATATGCACACAGTACCAAGCACCAGAGGATTAGATACATGTGTCTTCACACAAATCCACATGCCAGAGGATTAGATATGTACCACTGCACACAATACCACATGCCGGAGGATTGGATACGCGCCACTGCACACAATACCACTCGCCAGAGGATTAGATATGCACCAATGCACACAATACCACACAGAGGAGGATTAGATACGTGCCACTGCACACAGTACCACATGCTAGAGGATTAGATACGCACTACTCCACACAGTACCACATGTCAGTGGAATAGATACGTGCGTCGGCACACAGTACCACACGCCAGAGGATTAGATACACGGCTCTGCACAGAGTACCACATATTAGAGTTTTACTCCAGGTTTCCTTAACAACACAGCCATTTTTCTTCACTACCTTATGTCAGCCTTAAAGGGGCAGGGCGCTGTGGATGACACTGTTACACAAGGTCACATACACACAGCTTTACTCCAGGTCTCCATAACAACCGATCTCAGGTTTTTCACTGATATCTGAAATGAGATACACACGATCACATGATGCTTATGGACACACACAAACGATATACAAAATACACCAGTGCAAAACTAGACAATTCTTATGGGGCCTTTACACAAACAAAAAATTAAATATACCCGTGCGAAGCTGGGTCCTCCTTCTAGTGGCTAATAAAAATGATGACAGATTGCAAGCTTTTGATACTACAAGGTCTCTTCATCAGGCATGGTATAACACAATTTCTGAAGGCATGCATATTTATACACTAAAAGAGGCACAGAAATCAAGTGTTCGGTACGACAGGTGGTGGAAAGCTGTATACACACAAATAAACAAGTTAAAAACCAAATTATCAGTTCAAAGGATGACCTTATGAGTCTTATGGCCCCTTTGCTTGGTGATGTGATGCTTAGTTTTTATAGAAGGACATAAATCGATGCAACAGATTTAACCTGTTCTGGAATGTGTCAAAGGTGGTCATGAGTTTATACTCCCATACTTTCCTGTCATGTTTACATTTGAAATTCCCCCTTAAAACCAAAATCTTCATGTCATTGATGATATTATGATTTTGATTGCAGAAATGTTTTGGCACAGGGAGGTCCATTCTCTGCTCTGTAATCATGTGGCAGTGTGAGTTCATCCTCATCCTGAGTGTCTGCCCTGTCTCCCATACATAAAGACCCCCTACAGGACATTTGGTACATATTGTAGTCCTGATTAGAGTTAGAGATCTTTATTTTGTCAGTAGTCAGTATGTGTTGGCATGTTTTGCACTTTTTCTGTCTGCACAGGAACGTTCCTGTTGTAGTTGGAGGTGACAGTGCGCTCCTAATGATCATATTTCTGAGATTAGGTGGCTGTGTATAGCGCAGGAGAGGGAGGTCTAAAAACATCAATTTTAGACGGTTGTCTTTTTGCAATAGTGGATGTAGTTTGTGTGTGATTCCTCTCAGTATCTCCAGGTGTGGGTTGTACGTGATGACCAGAGGCACCCGATTATTTTCCTGTTTGGTATTGTATTTTAATAACACCAATCTTGGTATTATGGTGGCCCTGGCTATTTGGATTTCAACTGTTCTTGGATGATAACCCTGCCTCAAGAATGTATTTTTGAGGCCACCAAGGTGTTTGTCCATATCTCCAGGGTATGAACAAATGTGATGGTATCTGATAGCCTGGCTGTAGACAATGGAGTTCTTTATATATTTGGGATGAAAACTATCCCATCTTAGGTAGGTTGGGCGGTCATTTGTCTTCTGATACAGCAATGTCTCAACTTTGTTGCTCTGTATGTCGATGACTGTGTCCAGGAATTTTATATCAGTAAAGAAGTAAATTGAGCATCATGTTGATGATGGGATGGAACTAATTAAAATGTTCATGGAAGATTTTCAGCTATTGTTCAGACCCAGCCCAAAGGATTAGGATATTGTCAATGACATGATAGTAGGGTGGTGGTGCAGATGGATAGGAAGTCACTCTCAAGCTTGGCCATGAAAAGATTTAGCGTATTGTGGTGCCATTTTGCTCCCCATTGCTGTGCCAGTCTGTTGTAAATAGATGCAGTCACCAGAGGAAAAGTAATTATGGGTGAGGATGAATTTTGTGAGTTTCACCACAGCTTCAGCATCCATACCTTGCTTTTCCATGAAGACTCGGCAGGCATTTACACTGTCCTGGTGTGGAATGTTGGAGTACAAGGATTCTACATCCATGGTGGTCAGAATGGTTCGCTCTGGAAGGGGACCTATGATAGATAGTTTTTTCAGTAGGTTTGTTGTATCCTGAAGGTAGTTGGCTGTATCCTTCACTAAGGGTAAACATGAAACAATCGGTCTTCCTGGATTCCCAGGTTTGTGCAATTTTGAAGGCATATAAAAGTCCCTGTCCTTGGACTTGTCCTGTCCTAGGAAGAAAACTACAATGAACTATCAATATCACAATCAACTGTCAATGAACTATCGCGTCATTGACAATATCCTAATCCTTTGGACTGGGTCTGAACAACAGCTGAAAACCTTCCATGAACATTTCAATCAGTTCCATCCCACCATCAACCTGACGCTCAATTACTCCTTTATTGAAATAAACTTCCTACTGAAGACTCTCAATCTATATATTTTATATGTGGGTGTAAATTGATGTTTGGGCGCACGGCAGAACATGGAAGGAAAGGAAACAATTTTTCTGGAATAGTTTTCAGGTGCCATGTCTCATTTGCAGAGCCCCTAGGGTACCAATGCAGTGGAACCCACCAAAAGTGACATTTTGGAAACTACACCCCTAACAGAATTCATCAAGGGGTACAATGAGCATTTTGACCCCACTGCTGTGTGTCACAGATTTTATTCCATATGGGGTCATAAGCTGCTGTATGGGCACATGGTGGGACTTGGAATTGAAAGTGTTATTTGGATTTTAGAGGGCAGATTTTTCTGTAATAGTTTTTGACTTCCAAGAAGAATTTGCAGAGCTCCTAATGAATCAGTACAACGATAAGTCTCCAACAGTTACCCCACTTTAGAAACTACACTCCTTGAAAGAATTTTTAATGGGTATCATTTTGAGTTCGAATGCTTCCCAAAAATGAACAAAGTTAAAACTGAAATATGCCATTTTAGTACCCAATATGTTGTTCCTATATTGTGTCATCAGAGACATGCACTCCTAAAACTTTTTAGTGTGTTATCCCAGTTACAATAAGGTATATGTTGCATATATGGGTGTAAACTGCTGTTTGGGCACACAGCAGGGCTTAGAAGGGATGAAGCACTGCGCTTCTTAGCTTTTGGAGTATAGATTTAGAGGAACTTTATGGATGCCATGTTTTTCTAGAGCCCAGGAGGTGCCTGTAAAATGGAATTCCCCAAGAAGTGACTCCATTTTGTAGGTGCAATTTTAAAATCTCTGCAAATGTGACAAGGCATGCAAAAACCAACAAGCTATCCCGCAACAGCTTTTGGATTGTTCATCTCTAATATAATGATGTTCACTGTACCGTTACCAGATTACTCACTAGGGCTGGGGTTATGCCAGGCACATACACCACTCTAGAGGCCTCATATCCAGGCATTATAACACAGAGACACAGAAGGTCCTACCTGAGACAACAGCCTCTTGCTGATGATCCGCATACTCCATTCCCACCAATAGGAATGCTTCTGGTCCACCTGCACTGCTCAGGGCACCAAAGATTTCAAATTTCCCTCCATTAGCGTGTCTTCCCAGGAAATGGAAGTGATCTCACTGGTGTGTGTTCCACCGTGGAATGCAGGATGCCAAGCCAGCTGCAGCGCAGGTAGGTGGATGCTACGGGCCAGGGAGCCTCCATAGAGGGACTGAGGCCCATATACTCGTCTCCACTGTTCCCATGATGGGGCAGGATGAGATGGAAACCAGCCGAGACTCCGTAGAGAAATGGTGCACACCTGCAGGGATGGCCACACTGGACCCCACTCTGCTTGGTAAGCAAGAATAACCTCTTCAGCTGTCCCTAATAGTGGGTGGAGATACAACTCCTATGGTACTGTCATGGAGGGCATTTGAGAAAGCAGTTTTTTTGGTTGCAGATTTTGCAAGATTGTCCAGTGTTTTGTGCCCAAGGAATGGGAAATACATAGCTAGCATTTATAAGTCTCCCTTCTGCTAAATCCACTCCTGACTTTGTCTCAAAAAACTGCTGCAAAATCTGCAACACCACAAATGCAGCTTTTCTGCAACGTAGGGCCCCTCAGAACTAGGCTACTGCCCCGCATAGCAAGCCACAGCAAAAATAGCGCTGCAGGGAAAAAAAATTTCTGTGGACTTTCTGCTTCAATTATACCCATGGCGTAACTACCGTGGTAGCAGCAGTAGCAGCTGCCACAGGGCCCGGGACATTAGGGGCCCGGTGGCAGCCGCTACCGCTGCGTTTTTTTTTTTTTTTTAATAGGCCGTTACCGGCTGGAGTTACTCCAGCCGCTAACGGGCCCTATATACTTACCGATCTTGGCAGGGGCCGGGATCGGTAAGTGACACTGCGGGCCCCACAAGCACTATTATACTCAGGGGTCTTTTCGGACCACTATGGGATATAATAATGTGTGCAGGGGCCACTATGGGGTATAATAATGTGTGCAGGGGCCACTATGGGGTATAATAATGTCTGCAGGGGCCACTATGGGGTATAATAATGTGTGCAGGGGCCACTATGGGGTATAATACTGTGTGCAGGGGCCACTGTGGGGTATAATACTGTGTGCAGGGGCCACTATGGGGTATAATACTGTGTGCAGGGGCCACTATGGGGTATAATAATGTGTGCAGGGGCCACTATGGGGTATAATAATGTGTGCAGGGACCACTATGGGGTATAATAATGTGTACAGGGGCCACTATGGGGTATAATAATGTGTGCAGGGGCCACTATGGGGTACAATAATGTGTGCAGGGGCCACTATGGGGTATAATAATGTGTGCAGGGGCCACTATGGGGTATAATACTGTGTGCAGGGGCCACTATGGGGTATAATACTGTGTGCAGGGGCCACTATGGGGTATAATACTGTGTGCAGGGGCCACTATGGGGTATAATACTGTGTGCAGGGGCCACTATGGGGTATAATAATGTGTGCAGGGGCCACTATGGGGCATAATAATGTGTGCAGGGGCCACTATGGAGCGTAATAGTGTGCGTAGGAATGCGGGGGGTGGGGTCGTGCGGGGTTTTCGGCGTTGGTCGGGGTTTTCGATGGCGGGGGGGGGGCCCCATGTCAAATGTTCGCCACGGGGCCCCGCCATTCCTAGTTACGCCACTGATTATACCTATACGGAAAATGCCAGTGTTTCCGTAGGTATAATTGACATGCTGCAATTTACAAAAACACAACGGATATTTTTCAGCAATATGTGGATGGGATAAGCCAGAATACCATACACTTTGCAAGTACTGTAAATGCAGGTACTATGGGTGATTTTCCACTGTTTCTTTCCTACTTTCTTTTCTAGCTTTGTTTTGCATTATATATTAACAGTTACAGTAGAGTCGTAGCTAGTGAGGGGGCAGAGGTGGCAACCCACCGCCGACCCTGGGGACTACCATTAATACATGTTTTACTTTTAACTAGATCCGTGTCTGCAGGTACTCAAAGATTACTAGGGGACGGTTTCAGCCAAACTATACTTCAAGCCCAACCAATTTTTGCTGCTGTGAGAAGTTGACAGGCAGAGTGCTGGAGTCCAGGTATATCAGCTCCAGGTTTCTGACTTATGTGTGGTCCAGGGTGGATCTAGAGTAGGCCTCAGCCCAGGGGTAGATCCTTGGCTCATTACTGGGCCAGAAAAGTCTGCAGTATTTCAGTGCAGTTCCATGAGGTGAAAAGAGGTGTAACAGGTGTAAGAGGTTGCACAGTATTGTAAGCGGCCATTTTCTTGTGGCCTGTGGGCATGCGCAGTCTGCTCTGCCCAAAGCCCGAGGCCTAGAAGTTACACGCCACCTCCGGATGAAGAGGCTGAAGATGACACTGCTGAAGAAGATTGAGGCAGCGCTGGAGAGAGTTCTCTCGCAGCATTGGGGACGCCCCCAGTGTTGTCTGAGTGCTGGGGCCTGTCCCCAGTGCTGCAAGAGCTAATTTGCATATTGACAAGAACCGAGATTGTAGGTGAACGGCGGCACAGAGAAGACGACGAAGGGTAGGAGACGAAATGCCTTTCTTAAGGCTATTCTGACGTGATACCTACAAAAAATTGTGTTTGACTGATAGGATCCCTTTTACTTCCCTGTATACCCCCTTTAAATAGTGGCCCTTATTATTATTAGTTTTTCCTACAGCACTTTTTGCTGTGACCTGCTACATGAGGACTTAGCCTTATGTCCTTATGCAGTCCTTATAAGTCCTTAGCCTTAATAAAGTCCAAGTGCCACACGAATTAAATGAATTACATTCTTATATAATGCCCCTGATTCCCCCTGACATAAATACTGTGCCCCTAATGACCCCTTATGTAAATGACCTCCCTCCCCCGTAATGCCCCCTAATAACCCTTATATAAATGACCCCTCCCCTATCGTTATAATGCCCACAACATCGGGATATTGTCTTACCGTTTGTAGCAAGGGTTCGAGAGATAATATGAAGAGAATAGTTGAGGGGGAGCAGCCTTGCCTTGTTCCTTTTGATATGGATGGTGAGAGGGTGCCATTAACTTTTAATCTAGCGTGTCCATATAGCAGAAATGAAGGGATCAGGGAAAACGAATTTGCAGAGAGTTTTTATCAGAAAATCCCAGTTTAGCTTATCAAATGCCTTTTCGGCGTCTACACTCAGGAACGTCATTGGGGTTCTGGTGGTTCGTGCATATTCTATGGCCTGAATGAGTTTAGCAGAGTTATTCTTGCCTTCTCTTGATTTAATAAAACCATGTTCTTCATGAATAAGTGAAGGAAGAAGTAGTTGCATCCTCAAAGCCAAAAACTTTGCCCAAAACGTAGTGTCTAAATTTAACATTGAGATCGGTCTATAACTACTGCATAGGGCAGGAACCTGTCTGTTTCCTATTTCACATACTTCTCATAAACATCCTGTTCAAATTTCACTTAGGATTCCCCAAATCATCCCCATCCTTTTTTTTTTATATAATTGAATGCTTTAAAGAGTGAAGTCTGAAAGGAGAAACTTAAATCTATATATTAAATCACAGATTCTATCACACATGAAAAATGCAGCAGCTTGAAAAACCAATGCAGATTGTATACCATGTTAACTGTCTTATACCTGTCAGCCATGCTATGGTCACAGTGAAACACTTCTATGCTTGTGAACCACAATTTCCTGACAAGAGTTAATGTTCTGGTGGTATAGCCGTTATTTACATACTATTCAGATTAAGCCATGTGACTTTCAGTTATAGGTACGTGTCAGTGAAAAATGAAGAAGAGGAACTGGTGAGCCAATGTGCGGGTGTAAAATATGAAGCAGCAATATATTCTATTCTGTAAAGAAAGCTACGGACTGGCTCAGAAGTCGCCTAAAGGACATACCCACCAGTCTATTAATAGCAATCACTTCTCTGTTATATAGACACTCTACCCACAGACAGTGCAGTGCAGACATGTTGAGGCGGTGGACGGTATTTCTCTTTAGTTTCAATTCCCCTGCCTTGATCTATTTTCAGTAAATTATTCTCCTGTTCAGTGACTTACTTAATTCTGAGGAAAGTTACTTACAACTCTCCCCAGGCCATAGAAGAAGAGAAATCACATTTACCCACAGAAAACAGCATGTTAGAAACTGACAAATCTGATTTAGCTATTAACCCCTTCTCGTCAGAGGAGTTTTTCAATTTTAATTGTTGTTTTTGACTCCCTGCCTTCCAAACCCCATAACTCTTCTATTTTTCCATTCACAGAGCCATATTAGCACTTATCCCCTTCGTGCCTCTGTCAATTTTTGTATTTCCGTTTTTCCCTCTCCCCATTTCAAGAGCCATACTTTTTTCATTCTTCAGCTCACATAATGGCTTATTGTTTGTGGGACTAATTGTATTTTGCAATGGCACTATTCAATATCTTGTGCAATGTACTGGGAAGCTGAAAAAAACTTCTGAATGAGGTAGAATTGGAAAAAAAATCATTTGCACCAATTTCTTATGGGATTAATTTTTGCAGCATTCACTACATGGTAAAAATGACATGTTGCTTTTATTCTGCAGATCAGTACGAACACAGTTATACCAAATTTATATAGTATTTGTAACCTTTTGATACATTTTTTAAAATGTAAAACTTTGCAAAATAGAGAAAAATGTGTGTTGCCATGTAAGTAACCTTGGATGTGGAGGCTTTGTACAGCTCCATACCCCATGATATGGGGTGTGGGGCTGTGGAGCATTACCTGGGGACCCGGGGGGAACAGTTTGGGGAACATAACCAGTTGGTGGTCCAGCTTCTCCAATTTGTGCTAACACACAATGCCTTCATGTTCAATGGCAGGATTTACCATCAGCGGCGGGGCACCGCCATGGGGTGCCCCGCCGCACCTACATTCGCCAATTTATACTTGGGGCATTGGGAACAACAGGTGGTGTTTGGCCAATATGCAGAGACCTGGGCCCAGCATATTATGCTGTGGCTCAGGTATATAGACGACATCCTGATAGTTTGGCTGGGCACACCGACTGAGTTTGATGGATTTGTTAATCAGCTGAATGACAATGAGTTCAACTTGCATTTTACGTCCTACTTTCATCAGGACACAGTTGATTTCCTGGACATTTGGATCATGTTAAATCCTGATGGAACATTCAAGTCAACCCTATTTCGTAAACCAACGGCTACGAATGCTCTCCTTGAGTGGGGTAGGCACCATCCGGCCCCACTGAAGCAAGGCATACCAAAGGGGCAATTCCTTCGCTTGCGGAGGAACTGCTCCGACTTGAAAGATTATGACCTCGAAAGTGAACGATTATTGGAGAGGTTTGTGAACAGGGGTTATCCACGAGCATTGCTCAACTCGGCAAGGGCCTCGGCGAGACGGACTCCTAGGGAGTCGTTATTGACCCCGAGATGTAGGAATGAAGAAAAACAATTGATTCGTCTTATTGGTCCGTTTGATAACTCCTCTCGTGAGGTGGTTAACATCATTAAAGACTACTGGGGGATCCTCAAGCAGGATCCAGATGTACGGGAGGTTATCCCTGAACGGCCCTCAGTCACCTTTCGTAGAGGTAGAAATTTGGCAGACATAATTACACGTAGCCACCTCCGCCCACTTAGGAGGGACAATAGCTGGTTGGATAGGACGAACCTGACAGGTACTTACAGATGTGGTACATGTAGGGCCTGTGCCTATATACAACGAGGCACTGATATTAGAGCCTGTGCCACAGGGAGAATCTATAAAATCAAAGATTTCTGTAACTGTAAGACTGAGGGGGTGGTTTATGTCATGACCTGCCCATGCCCACTTAACTATGTGGGTAAGAATCGCAGGCAACTGCGACGAAGGGTTTTGGACCATGTTGGAGATGTAGTGAGGAGAACTGATACCCCCGTCTCAAAGCACATTTGGGAGTGTCATGGGGGGGATCCATTTGCCCTTAAGTTCCAGGTGATCGAACGCATTCCTAGACATATTAGGGGGGGTGACTGGGATAACCACATCTTACGCCGTGAAGCCTTCTGGATTTTCCAGTTTGCATCTGTTAAACCTCGTGGTTTAAACGATAATATTTCCTTTTTGCCGTTTCTTTAGATATTATGTTTAGTGAGCTATATTAGTGTTTACCCTCTGCAATACATGCATTTTGTAATACGGTGGTGTATGTGGGGGAATTAACATGGATTAGATCAATAGGGTATATTTTACTATGGTTGACAAGTCCCACTATGTAAGGGATGATCATATTTAACTACTTGCATTACCGATGTTGGGGTAGCGAAGTTAATTATGTATATAAACTATTCCTTATGTTACCTTTGGCGTTGTCCATGGGGTATGCGGAGGTTTATGAGTTCTGAATAGTAATAATAAAATGAATCAACTTTGAGGACAGTGGACAGTTCACACCTTGCGTCTTTTCGCACTTGCGGGTGTAGGTAGCAGTAATAACAATAGTCCTCTGGTTTAATGACAGGACGTAAGACCAAAGCATTATGTGATTAAACGACATCTTTTCCCCATGAATAATTCGACCATAGGCTGATATATGGATGTAGTCATTATATCTGCAATATTGGTAGTCCGAATATGATGAATCGACTTTGAGGACAATGGACAGTTCACACCTTGCGTTTTTTCGCACTTGCGGGTGTAGATAGCAGTAATAACAATAGTCCTCTGATTTAGTGACAGGACGTAAGACCAAAGCATTATTTGAATGGTATTTAAATGACATTCTTCCCCCATGAATAATTCAACCATAGGTTGGTATATGGATGTATTTATTGTATCTGCAATATTGATAGTCCGAATATGCTCAATATACTTACCTATTGCAATTCTTCCTCTGAGAAGCGAACGCGATCTCCGTTCAGCCGTGCCGATGATACGCCCACTGACACTCCCTCCGAGTCACGTGATAGGTAGGAGCCGCCTCTCATCATCTGATTTGACGCTCAAGTGAGGGGGCGGGCATTTACTTCGCTCTAGGACTATATAGGAGCGTAGTGATTTCAACGAAGTGTCAGACCTTATGAAAGTAGCGGCACCCACCACAAGGGTCCCGCGAACTGCGGTTATGACCGCACACGGTTACCGAGGTGTCTAAACCTAAAACCTGAACTTAATAGGCAGGGATCGTGAAGTCTCCTGATGAGTTTTACAGCAAACGAAACGCGTAGAGACTGAGATTAGACTTCTTGTACCGCTAGGAGTTAATAGCTGCTGACTATCTAGGCAGTGACTCTATACACCGGTCAGGTGCCCTTTTACCTAGGGACAGCGCTACAATTAAAAGGGAGAGTTGTCTCTGAACACTGTAAGAGGCAATTTCCCAGGGACTAGATGTCCTGCTGTCATATAGGTGTTTATGAACCGCTGATTCAGCAACAGGTTTAACCCCATAGTGCTCTTTATGGTCCAGTACTGGGACTCTTAAAGTATGATTAGGGTACTTCACCAAACAGCACTAGTGGAGTTTCTGTTTTGATTGGTGCTCTCTTTTATAGGGAATAACACTGAATTTTAGGATATTTTTAATATATCAATAAAAGTTATATTTTACTCTTTCTTTTGGGAGGGACACTAAATTGGTTTTGTTTATACTTTAAGTCACCTCTGATCCTATATAGTGAGTAAGTAACACTGGTAACTTTTATTATATATATATATATATATATATATATATATATATATATATATATATATGTATGGAGGTGGGTAAGGCGTTTTTTATGTGGGACAAGATGGTGTTTTTATTCATTTTGGAGAATTTCTGATAGTTTGATCTCTTTTTATTCCATTTTTTATAGAAGCATAAGTGTATGGGGGAAGGGGAGAGGGAGAAGCCATTTAGATTTTCTTCCTCGCTACTCCGTTCACCATATGGGATAAATATTTTTATATTTTAATAGATCGGACATTTTGGAGTGCGAGGACACCTAGAATGTTTATATTTTGTTTGGGAAGAATATACAAATCTGTCTCCCAAGATGTATACAGGGAGACAGTGCCTCTGTTATGCTGCCCTCTATGGGAAGCACCCTGAACATCATGCCCAACATTCCCAGAAGGCTTTACTGCATAATGCGGGGTTATAACCAAATCAATTTCTCAGCTATGGACGGCACCAGTTCTGTCTGATTGGACTTCATCAGCGCAGCCAAGAGAGAATTAATTTGGTAGAAGTGAGAGCCTGAGAGACCAGATTATAGGGATAACATCCATCCTTAGGGAGAGACCACCTTGACAGTAGCTGAGAAATTGATTTGCTTATAACCTCGCATTATGCAGTAAAGACTTCTGGGAAAGTCGGGCATGATGTTCAGGGTGCTTCCCATAGAGGGCAGCATAACAGAGGCACTGTCTCCCTGTATACATCTTGGGAGACAGCTTTGCATATTCCTCCCATGTTCCCTTGCAGTGGAGCAACTATGGCTGTATAAGTCTCCACACACCTGAGAAGGTGGTCTCTCCCTAAGGATGGATGTTATCCCAATAATATACTTTGTTTATTATTGTTTATTTATTTTATATGGGATGAAGGGACAGGGGGTGTTTTTCTTAACTTATATTTTTTGTTTTTTTATACTTACATTTTTTTTTCTTTTTTCCTTTAATTGTCAGACCCTTGAGGAACTTTGAACCATAGGGGTCTGATACTACTAATATATATATTGCATACATCCCAACGTCCCAATTTCCATGGGACATTCACGATTTGGGTGACGGTCCCGGTTGGAGGGAGGTATGTCCCGATTTCAACTCAGATCTGCGTCCAGAGGACGTTTATGCTGTAGTTTACTGTACTGTCACATAATATAGTGGTATAAGTAAAGAAACAATATTCATACAGAACAGTCTATCAATGTATCAGAACTGCCCAAGTCATTACATAGGATGTTAAAAAGTTTCAATGCCTTGTTTGTTGAGTACAATAATTGTAAGATACATGGATACAATAATAAAACCGATCACCAATTTACTATTTTGTTTTGCAGCTTAAAATACTAATGGTCTCAAATAAGGGACTGAAGATAGGGCCCAAGAATGTAAGTAACCTATCCAGTAATTGCACAAAGCACTTAAGACACAGCACAGATCTCAGCGTCATCGAGAGCTAGTCAAACATCTGAAAATACATTATCCAGGGTTATTGTTTCAATGGCTAGCTTTATAAACGCTCGTATTCTCACAGCTTGAGGTGAGCAGGTCTGTTTAAGCTCTGTTCTGCTACAAAGAACTTTTTAGTGTTTTGCAAACCCATCTGGAAACAGTTTTACCAGTGAGAAAATCTAACCCACGGGAATAATATGTAAAAGCCAATTTAATTTACTATTGAGATGAGTCTAAGCAGATGAAAAACAGATGAAAACCTTTTCAAATATATGCTTTAAGAAAAAAACCTACCGGTAGTGTGGTATGAAGAACTATTGGTGTGTATGAAAAATTTACTTTGCCAGATTATTGCATTCATATACAGTATGTCCCTATCATAACAGGTTTCCTAGACTTCTCTACAGTATATTTCATAAAGCCCAGTTGTCATTAATAGAGATGAGCGAACACCATTCGATCGAATAGGTATTCAATCGAATATCAGGGAGTTCGGTGTATTCGTTCCCAATCGAATGCCACGCGTCATACACAGTAAAAATTTGTATCCCCTCCCACCTTCCCTGGCGCGTTTTTTGCACCAATAACTGTGCAGGGGAGGTGGGGCAGGAACTATGACAACGTAGGCATTGAAAAAAATTGAAAAAAAAAACATTGGCTGCCGAAAACATGTGACCTCCCATTCATAAGAACGGCCGCTGCCATATTCGTGTCATTTCGCGGTGAGAGATAGGGAGAGAAACATATATAGATAGGCATTAGTTTCAGATAGGCAGGGAAAAACCGAAGAACAACAGCAGCTCTTCTCAGAGCTATACTGCAGGGACAGGAGTCCAGCTTTCAACGGACGGTGGAAAACAGGGATACAGAAGTTACTTGTTGCTATATATGTGCAAACCAGCTTTTATTAGGGGTGTCCCCCACAAAATAGCAGGAATCCACAGCAGTTACTACTTGCTATATACGTGCAAACCAGCTTTTCTTTGGGGTGTCCCCCACAAAATAGCAGGAATCCACAGCAGTTACTTCTTGCTATATACGTGCAAACCAGCTTTTCTTTGGGGTGTCCCCCCACAAAATAGCAGGAATCCACAGCAGTTACTTCTTGCTATATACATGCAAACCAGCTTTTCTTTGGGGTGTACCCCCACACACAAATTTGCAGGAATACAGAGCAGTTACCTCTTGATATATACGTGCAAACCAGCTTTTATTAGGGGTGTCCCCCACAAAATAGCAGGAATCCACAGCGGTTACTTCTTGCTATATACATGCAAACCAGCTTTTCTTTGGGGTGTCCCCCCACAAAATAGCAGGAATCCACAGCAGTTACTTCTTGCTATATACATGCAAACCAGCTTTTCTTTGGGGTGTCCCCCACACAAATTTGCAGGAATACAGAGCAGTTACCTCCTGCTATATACGTGCAAACCAGATTTTATTAGGGGTGTCCCCCACAAAATAGCAGGAATCCACAACAGTTACTTCTTGCTATATACGTGCAAACCAGTTTTTCTTTGGGGTGTCCCCCCCACAAATTTGCAGGAATACAGGGCAGTTACCTCCTGCTATATACATGCAAACCAGCTTTTATTAGGGGTGTCCCCCCAAAAAAAATTGCAGGAATCCACAGCAGTTACTTCTTGCTATATATACGTGCAAACCAGCTTTTCAGGCAGTGTGTAACCCCAAAACAGGGATACAGAGCAATTAGTTCCAGCTATGTACGCTCAATCTAGATATCCAGGGTGTGTACCCCCAAAACCTAGGTGGAAGATACCGAAATTTAGTCCGGCTATGTATGCTCAATCCAGATATCCAGGTTGTGTACCCCCAAAACCTAGGTGGGAGACACCAAAATTCTGTCAGGCTATGTACGCTCAATCCAGTTTTTCACGGTGTGTACCCCCAAAACCTAGGTGGGAGACACCGAAATTCAGTCAGGCTATGTATGCTCAATCCAGTTTTTCACGGTGTGTACCCCCAAAACCTAGGTGGAAGAGACAGAAATTCAGTCAGGCTATATACGCTCAAGCCAGTTTTTAAGGGTCTACCCCCCAAAACTAAGTGGGAGATCCAGCAATTCAATCAGGCTATATCAGCTCAATCCAATTTTTAAGGGTCTACCCCCTCGAAGCTAAGTGGGAGACAGCCGTTCATTCAGTCAGGTCATGTGTGGTCAATTCAATTTTTAAAGGTCTACCCCCCCCCCCCCCCCCGAAGCTAAGTGGGAGACAGCTGTTCATTCAGTCAGGCCATGTATGGTTAATCCAATCTTTAAGGGTCTACCCCCCAAAAAAGCTAAGTGTGATACACTGCAATTCAGTCACACTATATCAGCTCAATCCAATATTTTGTTCAATCCAGTATTGTTTGTTCTCCATGATGTGAACTATGCCTTTGTCTCTTGAAAAGCAACCAAACATGAAGTCAGCCATGCGTGCCAGTGTGTTACTTGGCATGACTTCGCTGCCCCCAACTGTAAGGGTCAGTCTCCATTTCCTCCTTTTTCCACTCCCCTTCACACCATCCGTGCTGAAGCAATGGGATGCACTGAACTTCGCCCTCAAGCCTTGTGTGGGACAGTGACATGAAATGCCACTTCATCGCCCTCGTCTTCCTCTGCCAGCCAATGGTGCGAAGATGACAGGAGTGTGCTCTGAATGTTTTCAGCCTAGCAGAGGCTACTTCTCACTTACGAAAATGGCTGCACTTTGACCAGTATATCAGGCACAATGGTGTAGGTTTCAAAAAACCTTTGCACCAACAAGTTGAAAACGTGGACCATGTTTGGACCATCTTTGAGTCTGACAAGCTCCAGATCTACTACCAGGTTCCGTCCATTATCACATATGCAAACATGCCTGGGCCCAGGTGCAGCGGGGAAAACCATATTGCCATATCATCCTGGATGGCATCCGTCACCTCGGAGGCAGTGTGCTGTCTGTCCCCCAAGCTGATGAGCTTCAGCATGGCCTGCTGACATCTCCCCACGCCAGTGGTACAGCGTTTTTCACCCCTAGACATCACCCCTGTCCATGCCTCTGCCTGTAGCCACCTTTTTTCCTGCTTAGCTTGCCTCCACATCTACACTGCTTTCCCCACTAGATATCACCCCTGTCCATGTCGGGTCAGTGGCCTCGTCGTCCACCAACTCCTCTTCCAATTGCTCACTCTCCTCTTACTGCAAACCGCACATAACCACAGCTTGCCCTGATGGCAACTGTGTCTTGTCATCATCACTGAGGCCCAGAAACGCTGGTTGCGGGTCTACAACCACAAATTTGGCAGGAAATGGCGGATGCTCCAGTATTTGGGCATCAGGACACACAAAGTCGTCTGGTAGCTCCTGGGATTCGGGAAGTGGTTCAACAGAGAGAGAGACAGTAAAAGGACCCAAAAAGAGATCCTGGGAGGGGGCAATTGTGGGATGAGTCTATTGGGAAGATTGGGCATGTTGGGAAGAATGAGGGGCAGACTCTTGGGTATGAACATGACTGCAGGTAGTGGCTGACCGACTGCTGGAAAAGCAGCTGGAAGCATTATCCGCTAGCCATTGTAACACCTGTTCCTGGTGCTCGGGCCTGGTCTGCGTTGTAACCTGCACTCTGCTTAACGCAGATGTCATATCAGCAATTGTGATGAGCGCATGCTAATGTTTCTTGTCCAGTGGAAAGGATGGGATAGGATTTCACGTAAGTCTGCCACCCATGGAAACTCAAAACAAAAGATGGACACCGAGCAAACTTAGTGTAGATAATCGTGAAAATTCAATAGAAAGTATACCACAATAGTAGTTTTAGACCTGGGGGGCCTCTCACCTGGTGTGGTTGTGATTCCGCTCACAACCACGTATGCAGATGTTATATCCAGGTAGAGGGAGCAGCTCGTCCCATGGACACCGATTGGAGACTAACCAGGAAAAGGGATTGCGAAGAAGGCAATGGACCGCGCTCACAGGTCACAAAGAATTTATTGATCAAAAAAGATGCATCTTTTTTGATCAATAAATTCTTTGTGACCTGTGAGCGCGGTCCATTGCCTTCTTCGCAAACTCATGGAAACTCATGGTGCAGAAACTGAGGGAGCTGACTTTGATGAACCTTGGGTTTTGTAGGTGGAACTCTATCAAAGGTCTCTGCTGATCACACACCCTGCTCAACATACAGTATCTAGGGTTTCAGCGTGTGGTGAACTAGCACAACAGCTGGTGCTTCAGGCAGATGTAGGCGTTGCTGGAGTGTATTGAGGCTAGCACCAGGTACTGTAGACTTGCCAAAATGGGAGCACAAGCGCCGCACTTTAACCAGTAGCTTGTGTAAATTGGGGTAAGTTGTTAGAAACCGTTGCACCAATAATTTGAAAATGTAGGCCATGTGTGGACCGTATTTGAGTCTGGCAAGCTCCAGATCTGCTACCAGGTTCCGGCCATTATCACATACGCCAACCTGCACCTGGACCCAGGTGCAGTGGGGCAAAAAACATTGCCATCTCATCCAGGATGGCATCCCTGACCTCGGAGGCACTGTGCTGTCTGTCCCCCAAGCTGACGAGCTTCAGCACGGCCTGCTGACGACTCCCCACGCCAGTGTTGCAGCTTTTCCAGCTTGTAGCTGGGGTCGATTTAACGGTGGAGGAGGAGGAAGAGGAGGAGGGTGGTGTTTCAGCACTCCTGCCAGGAATATTGGGTGGGGAGACAAGGCAGGCCACCACAGTTTGCGACCCGGTCTCAGCCTCAACTACATTCAGCCAGTGTGCCGCGATTGAGATGCAGCATCCCTGGCCGCATGTACTTGTCCACGCGTCGGTGGTCAAGTGGAACTTTGTGCAACTTAGCGCAGAACTTAGGGCCCACCTGATGTTACGGGGCACATGCTGGTGCAAGGCTCAACTCACCCTAAGGGCCAAATACACTGCTGGTGAATTTTGTTCAGTTCCAAAGGACTCTAAAGGATTTGGCTCAGTCGCAGCTCCAGAACATGCCTTTGAAGGCAAAGTTTCCTTTAGTGGCTCCATCTCAGCAAGATGATGACGGTGAAGCTTGGTAAAATCTGGTGTCAGAAGGGAAAGTGGTTTCTGATCTACATCTAAAGTACTGGAGCATGTTGTTTGGACTATTAACACCTGATCAGAACCCTGTAGAGGTAATGTAGAGTCCGATATTAGATGACCATTACCGGTAGTAGTAGTTGAAGCCAGTTCTCCACCTTTGCGGTCCTCTAAATAAAAGTTACCCCCAGGACTTGATGCCAAAATGTTATCAATTTCCCAATCAAAATCAAGGTCAATGTCTGGGTCCTCAGTCCAATCCACTGCATCAATCCAACACAATGAGAGTGATGGTTCTGGAACCACCGTTTTAGGGGCTAACAATTTTAAAGGGGCTAATACTCTGCTGGTGCAAGGCTGAACTAAGTTAAAGGGCCTAAAACTCTGCTGGTAAGAGGCTGAAGTCACCTAAAGGGTCTCAATCTCTGCTGGTAGCTCAGCTTAAGGGCCTCTTAGCCTAATTTGGAAGGGCTCACGTTAAGGGCCAGAAAAGTGAATTTTGGAAGGTCTTACCACTTCACACACACACACACACACACACACACACACACACACACACACATCCACAATGACAGTTAAGGGTGGGGGCTTTTGGATTTTCTATTGCCTATTCCATCTGTGGTTCTCATGGGCAACTTGATTTAAAGGGGTGCTTGTTAATGTTTCTTTAGCTTAAATTTGGGTTTCTGTCCATCCATTTGGGGAAGAAAGAAGGTTTCCAGGTATTTTCCCATTTTGATAGAGGTTTTTTTGAGTGTGGAAAGTGTGTAGTTGATAGGCTGTGATGGTGGAGTAATATTGTGACTTTTTAGATGCCCCCAGGCATGCTTCCCTGCTGTCCCAGTTGCATTCCAGGGTGTTGGCATTATTTGCTGAGGTGTGATAGTGGACTTGGTGACCCTCCTGAGTCGAATGGTGGGTTCCCTTGAAACAAAGCATTTTTTCCCCATAGACTATAATAGGGTTCGATATTTGATCGAATAGTCGAATATTGAGCGGCTATTCGAAATGAATAACAAGTATCGAATATTTTACTGTTCGCTCATCTCTAGTCATTAACACTAAAGAGATCAATTCTTCCATTTCCACTGTTGAATAACATATATACCAGAAGAGTGAACAAATAGAGAGATTGTGCTTGTTATCCTTATTTAAGCATGTTTGTGCTGAATATATTTAGTAGGCAAAGACCAAAGAAGGTGAACCCTATGTTGTATAGATAGAACTTTATTATAGGAAGTATTCTGAATGAGGTTACCTAAAAATTGCAGATGGGCTAACACGACTTGATAAAAAAAAAAAAAAAGTCTGCTACGCAGAACAAAACAGCATTTTATCTTCGTGTTCACAGGGTGCACTTTAGTGGTCTCCATCACATTTTGTACCAGCTTTACATTGTACTTAACAATGTGCTACAAATGTTTCTTTTTATGTAGGAGCCTATATATTTTTGGAACTGAGCGGTGTAACAAAAATGCCCCGTTAACATTTGTTTTTAATTGAATCTGTCTTTAGGATTTAACCTTCTACATTTTTAAAGTGTATGGTTCTGGTGAGCAGCCCTTCTGGAAAAACAGTTAATGCATCCTAACCTTATTCCATCTTCAACTGTACAGCTGTGCAAGCATACAGAGAGCTGACAGTGTGAAAACGCAACCCCCTCTCCGGTTCCTAAACCAAGGGAGTGGCAGGGGGATTACGGCAGAGCAATGTAGAGCTCTTCTGATGTTGGCATTGTATAGCCTGATGCTGGCAAAGACAAGGTAACTCGTCACAGTTGTGTTCTCTTCATTACAGAATAGTTAGCCATGATTGAAATCAGAATGCACACATTTTGACTATAATAGCCTCTTTATTGATATTTATAACACAGGCTGGATTTGACATTTATTTTCATATACAGTCCTATGAAAAAGTTTGGGCACCCCTATTAATCTTAATCATTTTTAGTTCTAAATATTTTGGTGTTTATAACAGCCATTTCAGTTTGATATATCTAATAACTGATGGACACAGTAATATTTCAGGATTGAAATGAGGTTTATTGTACTAACAGAAAATGTGCAATATGCATTAAACCAAAATTTGACCGGTGCAAAAGTATGGGCACCTCAACAGAAAAGTGACATTAATATTTAGTAGATCCTCCTTTTGCAAAGATAACAGCCTCTAGTCGCTTCCTGTAGCTTTTAATCAGTTCCTGGATCCTGGATAAAGGTATTTTGGACAAACAATTCAAGTTTAGTTAAGTTAGATGGTCGCCGAGCATGGACAGCCCGCTTCAAATCATCCCACAGATGTTCAATGATATTCAGGTCTGGGGACTGGGATGGCCATTCCAGAACATTGTAATTGTTCCTCTGCATGAATGCCTGAGGATTTGGAGCGGTGTTTTGGATCATTGTCTTGCTGAAATATCCATCCCCGGCGTAACTTCAACTTCGTCACTGATTCTTGAACATTATTCTCAAGAATCTGCTGATACTGAGTGGAATCCATGCGACTCTCAACTTTAACAAGATTCCCGATGCCGGCATTGGCCACACAGCCCCAAAGCATGATGGAACCTCCACCAAATTTTACAGTGGGTAGCATGTGTTTTTCTTGGAATGCTGTTTCTTTTTGGACGCCATGCATAACGCCTTTTTTTATAACCAAACAACTCAATTTTTGTTTACAAAATGAAGCTGCCTTGTCCAAATGTGCTTTTTCATACCTCAGGCAACTCTATTTGTGGCGTACGTGCAGAAACGGCTTCTTTCTCATCACTCTCCCATACAGCTTCTATTTGTGCAAAGTGCGCTGTATAGTTGACCGATGCACAGTGACACCATCTGCAGCAAGATGATGCTGCAGCTCTTTGGAGGTGGTCTGTGGATTGTCCTTGACTGTTCTCACCATTCTTCTTCTCTGCCTTTTTGATATTTTTCTTGGCCTGCCACTTCTGGGCTTAACAAGAACTGTCCCTGTGGTCTTCCATTTCCTTACTATGTTCCTCACAGTGGAAACTGACAGGTTAAATCTCTGAGACAACTTTTTGTATCCTTCCCCTGAACAACTATGTTGAACAATCTTTGTTTTCAGATCATTTGAGAGTTGTTTTGAGTAGCCCATGATGCCACTCTTCAGAGGAGATTCAAATAGGAGATCAACTTGCAATTGGCCACCTTAAATACCTTTTCTTATGATTGGATACATCTGGCTATGAAGTTCAAAGCTCACTGAGGTTACAAAACCAATTTTGTGCTTCAGTAAGTCAGTAAAAAGTAGTTAGGGGAATTCAAATCAATAAAATGATAAGGGTGCCCATACTTTTGCACCGGTCAAATTTTGGTTTAATGCATATTGCACATTTTCTGTTAGTACAATAAACCTCATTTCAATCCTGAAATATTACTGTGTCCATCAGTTATTAGATATATCAAACTGAAATGGCTGTTGCAAACACCAAAATATTTAGAACAAAAAATGATTAAGATTAATAGGGGTGCCCAAACTTTTTCATAGGACTGTAAAATGAATGACTACTGAACTCATCACAGATAAAAAGTAAGTTATACTAAAGAATAAAACAGAAAAAAATGTTACATGTAAGGCGACAAGTACACGACTGTGTGTGTGTTGGTGAGCCAGGATTAAACGGCATGGACAGCACATGGATGACATCTGTCAGTCAGTCAGTCAGTGAGCATGGGACACAAATTGGACAGGAATAGAACCTGTGCTGAGTTTTGCTTATGGCCCCAAATACAGGACCATGAAAATACATGTGTATATGGGGCCATAGAAATAAATAGGTCGCTGTCCGTTTACTAGCCAGTGTGAAAAACCAGGCTATCACACTGACCGTGAGCATGGTCTTAGTGTGATACTGGAAAAATCTAATTACCAAAAAGGATTGTTCATCACCTCCTGGAGCTTTGGGAGAAGTTGCTCTTGCTCTTGTATTCATAAGATTCTTTATTCATAGCAAAATTGTGATTGGACCCAGTATCTTAGATGAAAAGCAACCCTACACATGAATACATGAATAGCGTACGAATGCTTTACTTTTAGAATGACACAGAACTCATGTATAAGAAAAAATATCCTGTACCGTGTTAGCCAGTGGATATGAAATGAATTTTTTTTTTCCGATACAGCGATGTCTCAATTTTGTTGTCCTGTATCTTGATGACTGTGTCTAGGAAATTTATTTCAGAGAAGGAGTGCTCATGGTAGTGCTCACTTTTTCTTCTCTGGACAATCATTCTTCTAGAAGCCACTTCTCGCCAAGAAAAACATTGAGGACTCACATTCTGCATGAAGTAAAGTGAATAGACTGCAAAGGACTGGGGTAAAATTTTTCTCCAGAGATGTAGCTAATGCTGGGTTCACACCTGCACCTCGGTTCTCAGGTTTCCGTCTTCTGCAGACAGAAGACGGAAACCTGTCAGACCGTGTCCGGCCATGAGCGTCGGTGAGCGTTTTGTGCTCTCGGCGGCGAAAATTTTTTTTTAACCGGACACAAAGTCCTGCATCTCGAAAAGAAAAAAAGAGAGAGACACCGAGCAAACCGTAGTGTAAATCTGTAGCCTTACTGGTTAAGTGCAAAAGACAAATCTGGGCTCACCTTTAAGGGTTGTGTGGATACACAACACTTTATAAAGCAACAGGATCACTGGATAAGGATCCTAAATTGAGTGCAGCTGCGAGGTACCTCACACCTCATGGGTGTATAGCTAATGCGAGGATGGACCAAGTTGCCGATTTTGCGGTTACAAATCCGGAACAAGAAGGACCCGCGCTGAATGGTTAGGTGAAAAACGACTTTTTATTGAACAAACACACTACGCGTTTCGGGCATTCACTTTGCCCTTCCTCAGGTGCAATAGTTCTTATGCTGAGCTCTGCTGGCTTCTTCTTCCTGGAAGAAGACCTGAAACCCAGTTTCAGGTAGGAAATGAAAACCTGCATAACGGAGACCCCAGGCGCAGAAGTGAACGAGCCCTAAGGGATGAGCACAGGGAAAGTGAACATATCTAAGTGGGCCCTCAACTCAGGCATAACAATATTATCACTATATGGTGATAAATAGTGGTTTTACACCTGTCTGTGGAGACCATTTAGGTAAAAACAGTACAGGAAAGATGTAGTGACTTACAGGTGTGTAACGCTGTGTAAACAATGGAAGGATTCACATGAACAGGCAAACAAATCAGCACTGCTAAATTTATATATATATATATATATATATATATATATATATATATATATATATATATATGAAAACTCTTGAATTTACATAACCCAGCAGTATAGATAGGATAATTTGAGATGGAAATACCCTTTAGTCAGATCTGATCTTGTGCTTGTCTGTCCTGATCTAGGAGAAACAGCACCATGGCCTGGGATCCCTAACATGATCTGGGTAGCTAAAGTATCATCCCAGACATATAAGAAACATCCCCACGATCCTTAGTATTTTATATGTATAATAGAATCAGAGGAGTGTGTCCAGAAACAAAGTCATGACTTATGACCTTGTTCCTAAGACTCATTCATGATTCTGTGTTCATTAACCCCTTAGCGACCCTTGACGTAACTGTATGTCATGGGTCGCATGGGGATGTATAGAGCGAGCTCACACGCTGAGCTCGCTCCATACACGGCAGATGCCGGCTGTATAATACAGCCAGGACCTGCCAATAACAGCAGCGGTCGGTGCCCGAGCCGATCGCTGCTGTTAACCCTTTACACACTGCGGTCAAACGCGACCGCAGCGTGTAAACAGCGCAGGCGGCATGGGCGCCGCCATGTTTCCCCGATCGCCGCCCTCCTGAACGTCACATGAGGGCGGTGATCGGTTGCTATGACAGCCGGAAGCCTATTGAAGGCTTCCAGGCTTGTCTCTGCCCGAGATCTATTAGACAATGCCAGAGGCATCGTCTAATAGAAGTGCTGGGATTCTGCTATTCACTGCAGTACTGTAGTATTGCAGTGAATAGTATGAGCAATCAGACCCCCTAGGTTTCAAGGTACCTAAGGGGTCTGATCATAAATGTAACAGAAGAAAAAAAAAAAGTTTTTAAAAGTATTAAAAAAATAAAAAAAATATAAAAGTTCAAATCACCTCCCTTTCCCTAGATTAGCTATAAAAGTAATTAAAGAAGATTAAACATAAACATATTAGGTATCCCCGCGCTCCAAAATGCCCAAACTATTAGAATATTAAAACATTTATCCCGTACTGCGAACGGCGTAGCGGCAAAAAAAATAAAAACAGCCAAAAAGCGTTTTTTTCAACACTTTGCCTCCTATAAAAAATTGAATAAAAAGTGATCAAACCATCAGATCTTTCCCCAAATGGTATCAATAGAAACGTCATCTTGTCCCGCATAAAAAGACACCACAACCAGCTCCATACATGGAAATATGAAAAAGTTACAGGTGTTAGAACATGATGACACAAAATTTTTTTTCTATTTTGCAAAGTTTATCATTTTTTTAAAAGTATCAAAACATTTCAAATACTATATAAATTTGGTATCACCGCGTTCGTACTGACACGTAGAACACAGGTAACATGTCATTTGTACCAAACAGTGAACGCTGTAAAAATTAAACCCATAAGAAAATGGCGCAAATGCATTTTTTCTCCAATTGCACCTCATTCTGAATTTTTTCCAGCTTCCCAGTACATTGCACAGCATATTGAATGATGCCATTACAAAGTACAATTTGTCCCGCAAACAATAAGCTATCATGTGACTCTGTGAACTGAAAAATGAAAACGTTATGGCTCTTGAAATGTGAGGAGGGAAAAACGAAAATGCGAAACCAAAAAATGGCCTGGTCCTTAAGGGGTTAATAGAGATGAGCAAACAGTAAAATATTCAATATTCGTTTTGAATAGCCCCTCAATATTTGACTACTTGAACGAATATCAAATCCCATTATAGTCTATGGGAAAATAAAGTTTGTTTCAGGGGAAACCACTATTCGACTCAAGAGGGTCACCAAGTCCACTATGACGCCTCAGCAATTGATGACAACACCTCTGGAATGCAACTGGGACAGCAGGGGAAGCATGCCTGGGGGCATCTAACACGCCCAAGTCACAGTATTACCCCACTATCACAGCCTAACAACTACACACTGTCCAAAGTCAATAGAACCTCTATGAAAGTTGAAAAATACTTGGAAACCTTCTTTTCTCCCCAATTGTATGGACAGAAACCCAAATTTTAAGCTAAAGAAATATTAGCATGCGCTCATCACAATCCCTGACTTGATAGCTGCGTTAAGCAGGGCACCACACTGAACAGAACCGAGCACCACAAACAGGTGTTACAATGGCTAGAGGATAATGCTTACAGCTCCTTATCCACCAGCCAGTCAGCCACTACCTCATGTCCTCTTCCTTGCCAAGAGTCTGGCCATCCTTCCTCTCAACATGCCCAATCTTCCCAGCACAGTCATCCCACATTTCCCTCCTCCCAGGAGATGTTTTCAGGTCCTTTAACTGTTCCTCACTCTGTCCAACCACTTCACCAATCCCATGAGCTACCAGACGACTTTGTGTGTCCTGATGCCCGAATACTGGAGCATCCACCATCTCCGGGAGATTTAGTTGTTGTGGACCAGTGCTGGCGCTAGTTGTCCTCAGTGACACCAGTGCTGGCACTGCAGTCCAGACCACCAGCCAGGTCACCTCCACATCTGCCGCTGAGTTCACCCTCATCCTCCCCTTTTCCTACCACTGCTCCTTTTGCCTGCACCATCACGCGCCTCTTCCCAGCAACTCCCCATCTTCCAGGCCTTTCATCGCCGGCAGAAGTACAGCGCAACCCACCCACATGGCCAAGCCTTCAACGGCCTCATCTTAAAACTGCTTGCCCAGGAGATGTTGCCGTCCCGGCTTATGGAGACTTGGGCCTTCTGTGACCTGCTGGCACCTGCGGCACCTCGCTATGCCGTCCCTACTTCTCCCAGTGTGCCGTCCACGCCTTGCATCCGCCATCTACATGTACCGTAATATCAGGTGGGCCCTAAGTTCCGCTCTTTGCACAAAGTTCCACTTGTCCACCGACGCGTGGACAAGTGCATGCGGCCAGGGACGCTACATCTCAATCACGGCACACTGGGTGAACGTACTTGAGGCTGGAACCAGGTCGCGAGCTAGGTCGCCAGCTACGAGCTGGAAATGCTGCAACACTGGCATGGGGAGACGTCAGCAGGCCGTGCTGAAGCTCATCAGCTTGGGGGACAAATAGCACACTGCCTCCGTGGTGAGGCATGCCATCCTGGATGAGACGGTAATGTGGTTTTCACGGCTTCACCTGGGCCCAGGCATTTTTTCATGTGTGATAATGGCCGGAACCTGGTAGCGGCTCTGGAGCTTGCCAGCCTCTAACACGGTCCATGCCTGGCCACTATGAAAGTGGATATATAATTTGGAACCTTCCTTCCTCTACATTAATATGGATAGAAATATAACTTTAAACCGAAAGAAACATTAGCATGCGCTCATCACAATTCCTGATTTTAAGCAGGGTGCAGGGTACAACGCAGACCAGGCCCGAGCACTAGGAACAGGTGTTACAATGGCTAGCGGATAATGCTTCCAGCTTCTTTTCCACCAGCCAGTCAGCCACTACCTGAAGTCGTGTTCATACCCAAGAGTCTGCTCCTCCTTCCTCGTCTGTCCCTATCTCTCACCAAGCCGCAAAATGAGACGAAGATGGCGGCCACTATTCTTATGAACCAGAGGTCACCTGATTTTGACAGCCAATGGCTTTTCCTATTTTCTTTAATGCCTCCGTTGTCGTAGTTCCTGACCCACCTCCCCTGCACAGTTATTGGTGCAAAAAAAAGCGCCAGGGAAGGTGGGAGGGGATACAAATTTTTTGTGTGTTTGCCGCGTGGTATTCAATTGGAATCGAATACCTCGAACAGCCTGATATTTGATCGAATACCAATTCGATCAAACACCGTTCGCTCATCTCTATTCATTATTAATAAACTGATAATAAAGAATAAAAAGCAGCATGTGGAGCCATGTATATATTAATCCACATGATGTCATACCCCAGCAGACATTCAAAAATATATTATTATACCCCAACACACACATCTTTTCAAAATCATATGAAATTATGCAAAAAATATATTAAATGGATAGAAAGGCAGTTTCATTCTGATGCAGTTACAGAATATTGTGTCAATAAAAAAAACAAACTCAAACAATTAACCAAATATCCCCATTAGCAAAAAATGAATTAATTAACATTATCCCACAGTGAATTAAAGTATATTCATGATATCACACAACCACAGGACAAGCTACCCACTACAATACTACCATAATTTTGAAATCATCATTTAGACCATTTGCTCTCAATGTATGCAGTCTATATATTCATCTTAGTTCCTTTATTTTTAGTTCCATTCCTTTTTTTGCACTATATTTTATATTTCTATTTTGAGTAAAAATAGTACCCTTTATCAATGTCCCATAGGTTTACTAATTAAAAGGTTTTCCAGGTCATTAACCACTTCTATACCAGATCCTTTACCCCCCTTCCAGACCAGACACATTTTAGGGTTTTTTTTGTATGTGCAGTTTTGAGCGCTGTAACATTTTTATCATATATGTTATTAAACTAATTTTCCGTCTTTTTTTCAGTGACACATACGGCTATATTTTTATGTTGTTTTTATCTTTGTATGTGTTTTAATTTTTTTTATATCTGGGAAAATATAGACAAAATAGGAGGGAAATTGTGTCTGTTTTTCACTTTTCTTTTTTTTATTATAAAACAGTTTTTCCTCTCCATTGCAAATTTTTAACTTTTCTATAGGTTTTTTTTTTTTTTTCAGTTTGTGTCCCCATAAGGTCATAATAGACCTTTGGGGGACATCTGATCACTTTATTTTTTGTATTGGACACTGATTTCCCCCGCAACTGGGGCTGGTACATTTAGCCCCAGTTGCAGGAGGAACTACAGCCTCCTGCACGCTACCATACACCTTATAGAGCTGAAGTTTCAGCTGGCTCCCAGTTTCAGCAGCTGCACAATCTCGTGCAGCTGCTATGTTCTGTTTGGACGTACCGGTACGTCCTGTCACAACAAGGAAACCACCTTCCGGACGTATATAGTCTATGGGCAGTCCAGAAGTGGTTAATAAAATAATCAGTGGGGCTCAAAAAACAGGACCCCCACTGATCAGCTGTTTGAATGAACCAAGGTATCTGAGTAGGCACCGTGACCGCTTCTCTGTTTACATAGGTTCATTCATCTCATAGCGGCCATATAATGTAACTACAGCCTCGTTCTTTACACGGCTATGTGACAAGACTGTAACTGCATCATACGGTCACTAAAGAAAGACAGCGTGTGATATAAACAGACACCATGGCCCCTTCAAAGTGCTGATCAGAGGTGTGTGTGGAGGGGGATTCATTGATCTCTTATTGATGATCTGTCCTAAGGGTAGATAATCAATAAAAATGAGCTAAAATGTCCCTTTATTAAAACCCAATTGCCTCCTTAAAATGGTTGTTCAGGATAACCACTTTTTTAAAAGGTATTCTATCATTGGTGTCAGTGGTTTTGAGATAAAGACATGCCTGGATAGCCTTTAAAAAGGCTATTTTACTACTATCTTCTTTTTTTCGATTCTCCCCACCGTTCCGTTGTAATCCTGGTGAATTACTTTATGTAAATGAGCCCACCGAGCATTCCCCAGGGCCTGAGAGCACTCCTCCCCCTCCTTCCCCCATCACACTTGGATGTTCTTCCAGCCAGATCACTCTGCTGCATTTGAATTCTCGGGCATGCGTAATTCCACTCCATTCAGAGAGGTACTGTGCATGTCTGAGCACCATTTTGGTGTAGCTCTCTATAGAACTAAGCATATTGATATAGAACTATGCCCATTGATATAGAACTATGCCCCTAATATAAATACTGCTCCCCTAATGACCCTTCATAAGCTCCCTGGGTCTTGAACCCATGTCTTCTTGGCTATGGTCTGCATCCTTGACCTTTACGCCACTGAGAAACCTTTTTGTTCTGTTCTTTGCTTAGTCTTGTCTTTTGCATTGTAGTAATTGGCTTATGGATATCACCTGCTCTGTGGTCAACCAGAGTTTAGCTAGCCCCATATACACCGACAGCATTCTCCATCTTGTGCCTGTTTATTATGGCTGGCTATTCCTTGCTGACCCTGAGCCTCACTACTGATCTACTATTCCTGTGTACCAACCTCTGCTAACGTCTGACTATGGTTGATCTATTGCTCCTGTGTACCAAACTCTGCAAATGAATAACCATGGTTTCTTCTACTCCTGAGGTACTATTCCTATATCTCCTACTGTTAAAATATTGTACTGGTTGCTCAACAACTGGACTCCAGATCTGACAACTAGCATTGTTACAGCCCCCTTCTATTCAGAATGTCCTCTAATGCCCCCTGGTATAATTGATGTCCCCTAATGAATGCTTATATAAATGACCACCCATATATATATATATATATATATATATATATATATATATATATATATATATAAAATTCTCCCTAATGGCCCTTTATATAAATAACCCCCTTGTATTGATAACGCCCTCATATAAAAAGCACCTCTTAAGTTCATAGAGCCTACATTTCGACCATCTGGTTTTAATGTATTTAGATGGTGAATCCACTCTCACTCACGCCTTTTTAATATTTTGACCCAGTCACCCCCTAGTCTGGGGGGAAGAATACGGTACACTATGCTTAAACCTCAGCTGTCTTTCAGTGCCTGTAGCCTCAGTGAAGTGTTGTGGAACAGAGAGGTCTAATTTCATTTTTCGAATGGAATCCCTATGTTGGTAAAGCCTTGCCTTGAGGTCTAGGGTAGTCTCACCTCCATGCAACAACTGGCATGAACATTGTAATATGTATATGATAAACTCAGAGTTGCATGTAAAAAAATATTTTATATCAAAAACCTCTTGAGTTCATTGATGTGTAAAGTGTGACCCTTTAGGGTTAGTTCACACGGGCACAGAGGGGGCGGATTATGGCGCGGAATCCACGTCATAATCTGCTCCCCCCTCACAATGGTGGTCTATGGAGACCGCTAGCGTTCTTTTTTCTGCTAGCGGCATGTTGCTACTAGCGGAAAAAAGAAGCGAGCTGCCCATTCTTCAGGCAGATTCCGCGGCTCACCTCACAGCAGCAACTTTCAGAGTTGGCCCATTCATTTGAGCCTACTCCGGAGGGGGAAGCCGCGACAGTCACTCTCGGTGCCAAAATCCGCCCTTCCGCTCCCCGTGTGAACGGGGCCTTACACATCAATGAGCAATTGATACAGACTAAGCATAGGTAACATCCCAGTTTAGGTTTCCTCAGATATGTCTGAACATTTTTTTTTTCTTCAAGGAACCAACATTGGATTACACCAATCTATATTTAATGTTGTGTGATCACATGAAAAGAGAAAGGGCCTCTGAAATTCAGGGATATCAGAAACACAATGGCCTAACATTGGCCAGTGTTTCCTGATAATCTGTGCTCTTTGCTTTGTTCAGTAAAAGAGGAAATGAATGTGATGCGTTTCTTCTTTTCATTATGAGGTAGAAAACATAACAGTTCCTCTCCTCAAATTCTCCACATTCTTCCTGTGCCTCTTAACCAATTGTTTAAGATAACCTCTTGAAATTTATTTAGATTCCATATTATCAGGAGCCTCCTCAACATCAAATGAATTGCTAACTTTTTTTGGGGCTCTTATAAGTTGTCTCACTGGTAGACTATTAACCTATATGTCTGGGATTGCTACTTCTATACAGATGTAAGTTCTTTACATCCGTGGGTTTTACATGATTGACCTAGCAGTGTGGTATGGTGAATTGTCCTGCTGGAAAAAAGTTCTCAGAATTGGGGAACATCGCCTGAGCTGAAGGAAGCCTTTCATCAATGAAAATCAAAGGAGAGACCATAAGGATTGGACCATAGAGGACTGGAGTAAGGTAATCTTCTTTGATGAGTCTAATTTTCAGTTTTGTCCAACACCAGGTCTTCCAATGGTTAGACGGAGACCTGGAGAGGTGTACAAGCTACAGTGTCTTGAACCCACTGTGAAATTTGGTAAAGGATCTGTGACGATCTGGGGATGCTTCAGCAAGGCTGGAATAGGGCAGGTTAATCTTTGTGAAGGACATATGAGTCAAGCTGCATACAAGGTTATCCTGGAAAAACATTTGCTTCCTTCTGCTCAGGCAATGTTTCCCCAACCTTGAAGACTGTTTTTTTCCAGCAGGACAATGTGCCATGCCACACAGCTAGGTCAATCAATGTGTGGATGAAGGAGCACCACATCAAGACCCTGTCATGGCCACCCCAATCTCCAGACCTGAACCCCATTGAAAACCTCTGGAATGTAATCAAGAGGAAGATAGTCACAAGCCATCAAAAAAAGAAGAACTGCTTAGGAGTGGCATGAGATCACCCAAAAGCAGTGTGTAAGACTGGTGGAAAGCATGCCAAGACGCATGAAAGCTGGGATTAAAAATCATGGTTATTCCACCAAATATTGATTTCTGAACTCTTCCTGAGTTAAAACATTAGTATTGTTGTTTCTAAATGAATATGAACTTGTTTTCTTTGCATTATTTGAGGTCTGACAGCACTGCTTCTTTTTTTATTATTTTGACGTTTTCTCATTTGCTGCAAATGAATACAAAATTTTTTGCTTTAAACTTCAGAGACATGTTGTCAGTAGTTTATATAATAAAAGAACAATGTACATTTTACTCAAAAATATACCAATGAAGAGAAAAATCAGAGAAACTGAAAATTTTGCAGTGGTCTCTTAATTTTTTCCAGAGCTGTATATACTAGGTCTTCTCAATAAATTCGGAAATCATCAAAAAGTTATGGACTGTTGCTCAGTGGTCAAAGGTGTTTTCAGATGAAAGTAAATTTTGCATTTCATTCGGAAATCAAGGTCCTAGAGTCTGGAGGAAGAGTGGAGAGGCTGCACATTATCCAAGCTGCTTGAGGTCTAGTGTGAAGTTTCTACAATCAGTGATGGTTTGGGGAGTCATGTCATCTGCTGGTGTAGGTCCACTATGTTTTATCAAGACCAAAGTCAGGGCAGCCATCGATTAGGAAATTCTAGAGCACTTCACTCTGCCAAAAAAGTTTTTGGAGAATATCATTTTCCAACCAGATTTGGCACCTGTCCACAGTGCCAAAAATACCAATAACTGGTTTAATATCCACAGCATCACTGTACTTGATTGGCCAGTAAACTCAACTGACCTGAACCCCATAGAGAATCTATGGGGTATTGTCAAGAGGAAGATGAGACACCAGACCCAACAATGCAGACAAGCTGAAGGCTGCTATCATACAACCTGGGCTTCCATAACAGCTCTGCAGTGCCACAGACTGATCACCTACATGCCACGCCACACTGATGTAATTATTCATGCAAGAGGAGCTCCCACCAAGTATTGAGGGCATTTACTGTACATACTTTTCATTTTTCCAATATTTCTGTGTTAAATTTTTTTTTTACAGTTGGTCTTATATAATTTTCGAATTTTCTGAGATAATGACTTTTGGGTTTTCCTTGGCTGTAAGCCGTAATCCTCAATATTAACAAAAATAAACATTTGAAAAAGTTCACTGTTTATAATGACTCAATATAATATATGGGTTTCTCTTTTTCTATTTAATTACTAAAAAAAATAACTTTTTGATATTATAATTTATTGAGATGCACTAGTGTATATGTAATAGGAATCCAAGTGAAAGAATCATTGATAGTGTGTATATTTTGCCGAGGATTCTTGCCTCAGTGAAGTAGATCCAGAATTTAGGAGTGATCACAGACCTTGTGGGGAGATCACTCCCATACTTCATGCAGGGTTTTCTTCTTACCTGCTCTAATTAAAGAGGGTGAAAACAGCAAGTGTGGTGCGGGTGTGTGTCTTAGAATAGGAGAATGGAAGGAGAACATTGCTTTGGCTGTTCTTGAAGCTGAATAAGCACCTAACATCTGTTAGTGTGTCCCATTCAAGCTGGTGAGACCAACCGATTTACTTTGGACATTTTTGTCTCAATTAAGGACTTTTTATTTTAAATTTTCTGAAAGAATCTGCTTAAGGGAGCCTGCACACTGAGTTTATGCTCGCTCATTCTGAACGTAAAACTCGTTCAGAGTGAGTGGCGTAAAAAACAGTTCCCATTGACTTGAATGGGTGCCGGACTATGCGCACTCCCCATTGAAATCAATGGGAGGCGTTTTTACCTATTGCTTTCAATGTGATACGCATGTATATACTGTTTGCTTTCTGGATGGAATAAATAGAAACCTTTACTTTTTAAGAAACCTGGGCCTATGTTTCTGTTTACCAAATACCTAACCTACCACATATGTACTGTTACTTACAATATATACATATAATACAATATAATATATATTGAAACTACACCCTCACAGAAAATATACCCTATATATTTTCTGTGAGGGTGTAGTTTCAATATATATAATAATTGTATAATAAGCATTTTGACTCTACAGCTGTTTCACAGATTATATTAACATGACATTTGGGACATGAAAAATGAAAAATTACTTTTTTTCCCAATAATCTGTCAATTTAGCCCCCAATTTTTTTATTATGTCAAGATGATAAAGGAGAAAAAGCTGCCCTAATGTGTTACACAATGTCCCCTGAATACAGAAATTCCCCATATGTGGTTGTAAACTGCTGTATGGGGTACATGGCGGGGCTTAGAATGGAAAGGGTACTATTTGGCTTCTGGAGGGAAGATTTTGCTGGAATAGTTTTCAGGTGCCATGTCGCATTTGCAGAGCCTCGAAAAGTACCAGTACAATGGAAACCCCCAAAAAGTGAACACATTTTAAAAATTACAACCTCAAGGAATTTCTCAAGGGGTATTATCATTTTTAGTATAATATACAAAGTGAAAATTGAAAATTTTAAAGAAATATGCCATTTCAGTGCCCAATATGTTGTGTCCACTTTGTGTCATCAGAGATCTGCACTCCTGGGTACAAAAAAGTTGCGTGTGGCTGTGAGCTGCTACTTGGGCACACAGCAGGGCTCAGAAGGGATGAAGCACTGTGCGCTTTAGATTTTGGAGTATAGATTTAGAGGGACTTTCTGGAATCCATGTTTTTTGCAGAGCCCTGGAGGTGCCAGGAAATTGGAATTCCTCATGAAGAGACCCCATTTTGTAGGGACAATTTTATTGTCTCTGCATGGCATCCAAAAACCAACAATCTAAATTTGCGCTTCAAAAGCATATATCGCTCCTTCACATCTGCCCCTTGCCGTGTACACAAACAGTGGTTTATATTTTCCCTTTTCTATGCTCTTTTTCGTTAACCGGTTAATAAGATATAGTTTCTTATTTTCACCTGTACTATTGATTTAAATGTACATGTCTTTATATAGTTATCTCTTTAGATTACTTATGTTCGCTGAGTTCTTGAGAAATCAAAATTTGCCAAGACTATGATTTACTTCTACAAATGTCATTTAAAGGAAGGTACCCATAATAACTCGAAATAACCTGAAATAGAAACGATAACAGGTATATAGGGGAACAGGGATATTAATAAGAAAATACTGTATAACACATTTTTATTACCATTTATGTCACTGGTAATAATAACAATACTTTGAATGATATGTAACTTGGCTGATATTATGTGGAAACAAAATGTTGGTTTTCAGAGGAAGTCATGGGGTTTTACTGTGAGACTGGGGAGGTTCTGGGGAATCCTTAATCTCTTTTATGTGCAAAACAAATTAATGTGGTTAACAATGAACTAAAAAACTCTTTGCAGTATCCAGAAATGATGGTTAAACCGCAATATTTAAATAGCTGTCAGCTAACATAACTCCCACACAAACCTACAGGATTGGTAGAGAATGTCTGCCTATTGTAACAGGTTGAAGGGTGTAAGCAGTTACCAGACATCTGAAACTGTTTTTTTTTTTTACCCTTGGAGAGCAAAATAATTGGGTACATTGAAATTCAAATTACACATTGACCAGTTTTCCAACAGACAGCATAAATAAGAGCTGTCATACTAGATAATGTTTAACATTATACAGTGATCAAACTTAAAGTGTTAGTGCCATTTCAGCTTAAAGGGATCCTATCATTGGATACCCTTTTTTCCAACTAACATGTAGGAATTTCCTTAAGAAAGGCTATTCTTCTCCTACCTTTATTTGTCTTCTCTGCGCCGCCATTCGGTAGAAATTCGGGTTTTCTTCAGTATGCAAATGAGTTATCTCACAACACTGGAGGCGGTCCCTAGCGCTTAAATAACACTGGGTGCATCCCCAATGGTGCGAGAGAAATCTCCAGTGACACCTCTATCTTCTTCTAGAACGCCCCCTGCCTGTGTCTTCTTCTGTCCTGGGTTTTAATCTTCTAAAGCATGCGCAGTCGGCTCTGCCATCGGGCCTCAGGCAGAGCCGACTGCGCATGCCCGCAGCCAGTAAGCTGATGAAGTGGACATTTTCCTGTGGCCGTGGGCATGCACAGTCAGCTCTGCCTGAGGCCCGATGGCAGAGCTGACTGCGCATGCCTAGAAGATTGAAACCCAGGACAGAAGAAGACACATGGAGACGGCGTTCCAGAAGAAGATAGAGGCATCACTGGATATTTCTCTCGCAGCATTGGAGATGCCCCCAGTGCTGTTTCAGCGCTGGAGACCGCCCCCAGTGCCTCAGCAGCCGTTTTATTACATGAAATTAACAAAACTGTGTAAAAAAAATAGGCAAATATAAATAAAAAATTCTTTAAATAACCAGAATAAATAATTAATTAATTACCAAATACTCCTCTTAATTAATTAACCCCTTAGCGACCCATGACGTACTATTACTTCATGGGTGCTAGGTACTTAACGACCCATGAAGTAATAGTACGTCATGGGTATAAACAATCCCCGCAGCGCAGTGCGGGCGTTCTTGGAGCGGGTGTTAGTTGTATCTGACACCTAACACCCTGCTCCATCCCCCTCCATCGGACATGAGTGCCGATTTTGGGGTTTAACCCGTTGATTGCCGTGATCAAACATGATCACGGCAAACAACGGGTTGCCCGATCTTGTAGGGATCCCCGGCACCCCCCCGCTGCGAGATCGGGGGGTGCTGGTATCCCTACTATGTGGCCAGGGGTCTGATTAGTCACCCCAGCCAGCCCTGAGCCCCACTTACCTCTTGTATCCTGGCCGGGATCTCCTGGAGCTGAGCTGTCCCGTCCGCCGGCTCACTAGTGATAACGTGCAGGCTCTTACTGCAGCCTGTGACTCACTCTGTAACAGAGGATTAGTGATGCAATCATCACTCATTCAAGTGTCCCATAGGGACACATGAAAAAGTTACAAAAAAAAGTGGAAAAAAAAATAAAGTGTTTGCAAACAATTAATAAAGTTATAAAGCCCCAAAAACCCTTTTTTTCTATAGAAAATGAATTATATTAAAAAAAACCTAAAAATTAATCAAAACAATACATATTTGGTATCACCGCGTCCGTAACAATCTGTACAATAAAACTGAAACAATATTTAATGTACACGGTGAATGACGGAAAAAAAAATGGAAAAAACCCGCCGGAAGTAGTGATTTTTCGCCATCTCACCTTACAGAATGTGCTATAAAAAGTGATCAAAAAGTCAAATGCACCTCACAACAGTACCAATAAAAAGCACACATTGTCCCGCAAAAAATAAGCCCCCAACCAACACTGTCAACCAAAAAATAAAAATGTTACGCCTCTCAGAAGATGGCGATGCAAAAAAACATTGATTTATGTCTCCAAATGTGTTTTTCCTCTGCAGAATTAGTATCGCCTAAAAAAAATTATATAAATAAGAAATAGCCGTCCCGCAGAAGGAAAGAACAGCAAGCACAACACGTTTCGGATTATCAACAATCCTTTTTCAAGTGCACAATTCACTAATGCACGTCGGGCGGGATGGACATCCCGCCCGACGTGCATTAGTGAATTGTGCACTTGAAAAAGGATTGTTGATAATCCGAAACGTGTTGTGCTTGCTGTTCTTTCATTTTTTCATTAAATTATTTTCCTTGATAAAGTGGATTTTTAGTCATATTATTTGACCCTTTGACCTCTGGAGCGCGGATCCCTGATTTTTGACATTTACATGTATGATACTGGTGTACCCGGGATAATGCACATAATGTCATATGTGGGTATAAATTGATATTAGAGCACAGCCAGACACAGAAGGGAAGAAGGGTTATTTGGTTTTTGTAGCACAGACTTAGACGGTTTGGGGGTTTTTTTTGGATGCCATGACACTTTTGCAGAGACCCTAAAATTGCCCTTACAAAATGGGGTCACTTCTTGGGGAATTCCAGTTCACTGGCACCTCCAGGGCTCTGCAAAAACATCATGGCACCCAGAAAGTCCTTCTAAATCTGTACCCCAAAAGCTAAAAAGCGCAGTGCTCCTTCCCTTCTGAACCCTGCTGTGTGCCCAAGCAGCAGTTTATACCCACATATATAATTTTTTGACCCTCAGCATGGCCCACTTAATAGTTTTAGGAGTGCAGGTCTCTGAAAACACAAAGTGGGTGCAACGTATTGGGCACCAAAATGACATATTTCTTTAAAAATTAAAATTTTCATTTTGTACATTAATTTTTGGGAAGCATTTTTAGGCTCAAAATGATAATACCCCTTGATTCATTCCTTGACAGGTGTAGTTTCTAAAATGGGGTCACTTTTGAGGGGTTTCCATTGTATTGGTACTTTAGGGGCTCTGCAAATGCGACATGGCACCAGAAAACTACCCTCAAAAGCCAAATAGCCCTCTTTCCATTCTGAGCCCCGCCATGTACCCATACAGCAGATTATGGCCACATATGGGGTATTTCCATGTTCAGGAGAAATTGTGTAACAAACTGGGGGGGCTTTTAATTCTCTAACTACATGTAAAAATTTTAAATATGGCGCTAAATGGACAATTTATTGGAAAAAAAGTAATTTTTCATTTTCACATCTCAATGGTAAAAAAATCTGTGAAACACCTGTAGGGTCCAAGTGCTCACTAAACCCCTTGATAAATTCCTTGAGGGGTCTAGTTTTCAAAATGGGGTAATTTGGAAAGGGGGGGGGGGGGGTTTCCACTGTTCTAGCACTTCAGGGGCTCTCCAAATGCAACATGGTGCCTGAAACAGATTTCAGCTAAATTTGCCCTCCAAAATCCCAATAGCAATCCTTCAGCTCTGGACCTTACAGTGTGCCCATACATTACTTTACATCCACATTTGGGACATTTCTGTAGTTGGGTAAAATGCGTAACAATTTGTGGGGTGCATTTTCTCTTTTATCCCCTTGTGGAAAAGCAAAATTTGGGGTTAAAGCAACATTTTATAGCAAAAAATGTCACTTTTCCTTTTGTTGGGCCAATTCTGTTACACTCCTGTAGGGTCAAAGGGCTCACTATACCCCTTGGTAAATTCCTTGAGGGGTATAGTTTCCAAAATGGGGTCACATTTGGGGGTTTCCACTGTTTTGGCACCTTGGGAGCTCTGCAAACGGGACATGGTGCCTGAAAAGTATTGTAGCAAAATCTGGCCTACAAAATCCAATTAGCGCTCCATCCGCTCTGAGAGCGACCGTGTGCCCGTACATTAGGGTACCAGCACATATGGGGTATTGTTGTGTTCGGGAGAAATTGTGTAACAAAATTTGGGGTGCAATTTTTCCTTTAACCCCTTGTGAAGATGAAAAATTTGGGGCTACAGTGACATTTTATTATAAAAAAAGTAATTTTTCATTTTCACATCTCAATGGTAAAAAAAAATCTGTGAAACACCTGTAGGGTCAAAGTGCTCACTATACCCCTTGATAAATTCCTTGAGGGGGTCTAGTTTCCAAAATGGGGTGACATTTTGGGGGTTTCTACTGTTTTGGCACCTTGGGGGCTCTGCAAACGGGACATGGTGCCTGAAAAGCATTCTAGCAAAATCTGGCCTACAAAATCCAATTAGCGCTCCATCCGCTCTGAGAGCGACCGTGTGCCTGTACATTAGGGTACCAGCACATATGGGGTATTGTTCAGGAGAAATTATGTAACAAAATGTGGAGTGCATTTCCTCTTTTAACCCTTACTAAATGTGTAAATTCTAGGGCTAAATGAATACCGTATATACTCGAGTATAAGCCGACCCCCCTAATTTTACCACAAAAACTGGTATTATCGTGTTCAGGAGAAATTGTGTAACAAAATGTGGGGTGCAGTCTCTCCTTTAACCCTTAGTAAATGTGTAAATTCTAGGGCTAAATGAATATATTAGTGACAAAAATTGAAAAATGTAAATTTGACCTCCATTTTGTTGTAATTGTTGTGAAATTCTGAAAGGGTTAAGAAACTTTCTAGCTGCTGTTTTGGATTCTTTCAGGAGTGCAGTTTTTAGAATGGGGTGACTTTCAGGGGGTTTTTATTAGAGAGGCCTTTCAAGTACCCTTCAGAACTGAACTGGTCCCTTGAAAAATGTGTTTTGGAAATTTTCTTGAAAATTTGGAAAATTACTGCTTGACTTGTAAGCCTTATAATATCTGAAAAAAATGAAAGGGTGATTAAAATTTGACTTCTACATAAATCAGAGACATGGTTAATTATATTTATGAAAAAATTTGGGTAGTATGGATTTCTATTTGAAAGGCTTGCAATTTCAAAGTTTGAAAAATGCATTTTTTTCAAAATTTTCACCAAATTTCCTATTTTTTCATAATTAAAGACAAAACATGTCGACTAAAATTTACTACTGACATGAAGTACAATGTGTTACGAAAAAACAATCTCAGAATCACTTGTGTAAGTTAAAGCGTCTCAAAGTTATTGCCATTTAAAGTGACACATGTCAGTTTTGAAAAAAGAGGCCTGGTCCTCAAGTCACTTTTGAGCTGTGTCTCTATAGGGTTAATTATCCTAAACCAACTAGCTAAACGCTTACTACCCAATGTGAAAGGGGGGGGGAGTCCTTGGAGCACTGGCTCGGAGGCACCATACCATACAGAATGGCAGTTAACAAATAACAACCACTCCTCGGGACACCGGCCCAGCAGGAGACCAGAAACCGCCAGACTAACACACCAATTAAACCTAGGGGACTTAAGCACAAGTTTTTTCCCCACCAGCACTGTAAAATACCACCAACTCCAAGGACCCCCCATCCCACCAAAGTGAGCATACCTTGAACCCCTCAAGTATCATTGTGGACCAATTCCCTAAAGGGGCGGGCAGCTAGTTCATTGCCACCAAGATGAAGCACTAACACGTCAGGGGCACGAACCAAGTGTGAATAATGAGTAAATTCCCGCAGTATACGCCCCCATTCCATGCCTCTGAAACCCAACCACTGCACCTGCACAGAGAATCTAGGAAAACCCAGCTGTCTCCAGTCCGGGCACATATCTGCCCTCGCCGCTCCCCAATGCACATAAGAGTGCCCAAAAATCCACACTAGGTGGAGCGCCGCACCTAAGAAACAAAAAACCCAAAAATGAAACAAAAAACAAGAGCCGACATACATCACAACAAATGAGGACGAACATAAGACAGATAGCGACGAAACTCCCACCTCCCAATACGCCGAATTACATCTGACCCTAAACCCCAAACAGCAGCCTCAGTCGCAGCGCCTATCCGGAAGGAATGCGGGGCAAATAGCAGGGGGTCAAGCCCCAACTCAACCAAACAAAAGCGGAAAACCAAAGTAAACTGGAACCGCGATAACCAAGCCCCATCCTGATGATGCAGGATCGGGCCCGAAGACCACAAATATCTTGAAACGCTCGGAAGCAACCAACCGGTCACATGGCTGAAACCGGTACCGGGCAAAGCCAAACCACCTTACCCCTACCGAACTGGTCAGTCTTAGACCGACGGATAGTAAACTCAACATCAGACTCCAATAGCTGCACATCCTGCCACAAAACCCCACCCACTCGCGACTTACTAGGAGACACAAGTTCACCCACGCGGAGCACCCCGAAAAACGCCCAAGAGAAGGCCAAACGAAACAATGACACATCAAACAAAGAGGAACACACATCCCCCAAAACAACCCCCAATCTCTCAAGCAACTGAAAAGAGACAGGCTGGCGACCATCTGGACGAGACCTGCCCCTCCTAAAACCCCGCGCCGCCTGCACCACCAAAAAATCCTTAATAACATCCCTAATCCCCCACAAACGAAAACCAAAAGCTAAGCCGGCCAATGTTCTGGTGAGCTTGGACACCGACCAACCACTCAACGAGCCACGACCGACCAAAACCAACACCGCCATTCTGAAATCCTCCTCCGACACCCCATCCCCCAACTCACCCAACACCTGCTCCAAAGCCCTCCAAGAAGAATCATTGGCTGAATGAGTACCCTCGGCAAGCGAAGACCTGATCAAGTTACCCGCCGCCTCGAGACCACGTCCCATAGATGAACCGTGCATGGATGACTGTGGACGTCCACGTCTGGGGTCACCGAACGAAACCTCTCCCACTGAAACTGAGACAAAGAATCAGCAACAACATTAGTCACCCCAGGGACATGAACAGCTACCACCCAAGCATTCAATGACAAACATTTCAACACCAAGTAACGAAGCAGACAAACAGGAGGGGAAGAAGCAGTAAGAGCATTGATAGCCGACACCACGGACTGATTATCGCAGTGAAAGCGGACCTTCCTGTTCCGAAAACACTCCCCCCAAAGCTCTACCGCCACAACGATGGGAAAAAGCTCCAGCAGACAGAGATTCCGCACCCACCCCGACTCCACCCACTCTGCCGGCCACTGTTCCGCACACCACTCCCCCCAAAATAAGCATCAAAACCTATCGACCCCGATGCATCAGTGTAAAGGTCCCAATCCACAGTGTCAACCGCAGGAGACATCATTAAGGAGCGGCCATTATACTGCTCAAGGAAACTGGCCCACACCACTAAATCATCACGGTGTTCCCGAGTCAAACGAACAAAACGACTCGGGGAGGACACCCCGGCAGTCGCACTTGCCATACGCCGACAAAACACCCTTCCCATGGGGATAATCCTACAAGCAAAGTTGAGCTTCTCCAACAGCGATTGTAGGTCCCTCAACATAATCTTGCGCAGTTTACAGGCCCTGCCCACTTCAGACCGCAGTGCCGCCAGCTTATCCTCAGGGAGTCGACACTCCATGCGCTCGGTATCAATGGTGATACCCAAAAAACTGAGACAAGGGGAAGGGCCCTCAGTCTTACCCGGCGCTAAGGGGACCCCAAAATGAGCAACCACCCATTCGAGGGTCCGGAGCAAACTAAGGCAAAGTGGAGAATCCGCCGGGCCCAAACAAAGACAATCATCCAAGTAGTGGATGATGCACCCAACACCAGTCAGATCCTTCACTACCCACTCCAAGAATTAACTGAAAGCCTCAAAATATGCACAGGAAATCAAGCAACCCATCGGGAGGCATCGATCCACGTAAACCTCCCCGTTCCACGAACACCCAAGAAGCCGCAAACTCTCTGGGTACACTGGAAGGAGGCAAAAGGCCGACTCCACATCCGACTTAGCCATGAGAGTGCCCCGACCGTATTTACGGACCCAATCCAACGCCAAGTCGAAAGAAGTATACACGACAGAACTCAATTCTTGGAAAATGCCATCATTAACCGACCCGCTTTTGGGATACGATAAATGATGGATCAACGGATCAATGGATGAATTTGTTGGGCTCGTTTTTGGAGACAACGCCCAATGGGGAGATAACAAGATCCAGCAACGGCGGCAAACTAAAGGGACCCGCCATCCTACCCAGGGCAACCTCTTTTCGCAACTTCTCCGACACCACAGCAGGGTACTGCCGGGTCGACACCAAATTTTTAACAAACAACGAAGAACCACTCCGAGACAACGGGATGTGAAAACCCACAGAAAATCCCTCCTCCAACAAGCGGGCACCCTCGCGATTTGGGTACCTATTTAGATACGGCACCATCGTGGAAAGATTCACCATCGTCCGACCCATGAACCGACACCGCCACCCCCGCCTCCTTTCTTACCAAACTATCGGAAGGCATCACAATAACCAGGGGAGGGGAGCCTACCCATGCCGGAACAGGGGACCCGCTAGAACCAAGCCCACTTCCCAAACGAGCCAAAACCTCCTTTAAACTCCCCAACAATGCTCGCAGCTCATCCCCCACGCCCTGTGAACCCCCGCCATACCCCACCCAGGGAGACCAAGGCCGCCTGTCCTGAAACCAAACGCTGGGAACTCGACAGACCATCCTCGTCAGAAATTTGCAGATCAGCTGTCGGCGATGCAGAATGCATCCCATGAGAGCAGGAGGGACAGCCAAACCCAAATGGAGGGAACATGTCAGATGAGGAACGGCCAGCCAACGGCCCGCTAGAAGCAGCCTGAGGAGCCAGAGGTGCCGAACTATGCCCGACCACACTGGGGAGCTGGCGTGCAGACCCAGGAACAGATGACGACTCTCTCTCATGCTGACAAGCGACCCCCCCCCCCCGACAGGAACATCGCCAGGTGGGGTCGCCGGAGCCAAGGTGGATGAAGATGGTGGCGTATCCGGCACGAAGGGGGAGGGCCGAACAGGCCACCGACTCCGCCCCCTCCCAACCGTCATCCCGGCCTGCTGAGAAGGATGCCTTCCAGACCGGGAGCGGCTGCCATGAGCTGTGGGGTGCGCTCACTGGTCTGCAGGGCCCCCAGAGGGGCTCCGGAAGCGTGGCCGGGAACGGGGAGCGACATCAGGGCTCAGATGTTCAAGAGGCTTAGACCTCCGCTGCTTACGGGCCGGGGCTCCGCCCACTGGACCCGAAGTAACTTCAGACATGGAGGATGGCGGCGGGGGAGAAGCCGCCGGAAGGGGAGCCGCCGGCACCCTCACTTGCTGGGTAAGCCAAGCTGTGTCGGTGGAGCCAGTGACAGCCCGAGCTGCCCTAGGAACTGATCTAAGTCGGTCATGGCGGGTGGAGTACGTGGTGTACGTCCCACAATCTTTCTTCTGCGGCAAGACTGACCATAGGGAGGAAGCGCCGGAGGCTAAACACCCTTCCATAGCAACTCACGCCGCACAAGCCCCTCCCCTTTGATACTGGCCTACCCTACCTCAAACCCAGTCATGGCGGCCTCTGTCCGACACTGCGCTACGCTCTGACCTTTCTTTCTCATGCAAAAAGTTTACACCCACATATACAACTTTTTTGTACCTAGGATAGTCTACTTAATGGTTTCAGCAGTGTATGTCTCTGAGGAGTGGGCAAAACATATCGGGCACTGAAATTACATATTTCTTTTAAAAAAAATTCCACTTTGTACTGTAATGTAGTAGTTTTTATTAATTTTTGGGAAATACTCTTGGGCCCAAAATGATAATACCCCTTAAGAAATTCCTTGAGGGGTGTAGTTTCTAAAATGGGATCACTTATGAGGGGGTTTCCATTGTACTGGTGCTGTAGTGGATCTGCAAATACGACATGGAACCTTAAAACCATTCCAGCAAAATCTGCCTTCCAAAAGCCAAATCACACTCTTTCCATTCTGATCCCCATCATATACCCATACAGTAGTTTACGACCACATATGGGGCATTTATGTGTTCAGGAGAAATTGCGTAACAAACAGTGGCGTGTTCTTTCTTCATTAACCCCTTGTAAAAATGAAATATTTGGTGCTAAATTGATGATTTATTGGGGAAAAGTAATTTTTCATGGACCAATGTTAATACAATTTGTGAAACCGCTGTGAGTTCAAAATGCTCGCTATACCCTTTGATAAAGTCTATGAAGGGTGTAGTTTCTAAAATGGTGTCACTTTTGGGGGGTTCCCACTCTAGGGGTTCTGCAAATGTAACATCTGAAAACTATTCCTGCAAAATCTGCCCTCCAAATGCCACACAGTGCTCTTTCCATTCTGAGCCCCGTCATGTAACCATACAGCAGATTCTGACCACATACGGGGTATTGCTGTGTTCAGGAGAAATTGTGTAACAAACTTGGGGGGGGGGGGGGAGGTTCTCCTTTATGTGAAATTTAAAATTTGAGGATAAACTGATTCTAAACTGAGTAATTTTTCACTTTCACATCTCAATGTTAATAAAATCTGTGAAACGGCTATG